>NC_066345.1:0-608023 GCF_024516045.1 Bombus affinis
AAGAAAAGGAAGAAAAAAAGAGGAAGAAAGAAATTATGCGCGATTCACTAGGTTGCTCGGTGCCACCTCACCCGTATAATTACACCGGGCCTCGGTCTCGGCTTCGTGTAATTGAGGACGAGTCTGAGAGGAGAAAGTGAACCGCGGTTTCGTGTATACACCGTGGCGAGAGTTCCTATGATTCATTCGTTATTCGGCGTGTATGGCGCGCACTCGGTTAGGCGTTGAGCACACGAGCTGTGAATCGCGATGACACGCGTTACGAATTCGTTTCGATGCCTTCTTGTCGACCTCGTTACATTCTCCTTCTTCTTGCTTGCTTTTTTTCCGGCAGGTACAGACGCTACGTCGAGCGACGCGATGCCTGGAAAGTACGCGTTCATACTTTTCGGTTGGCAAACAGAACTTTAGCCGAATCAGAAAGCATCCACGCTCTTGCAAAAGCATTCGTAAGCATTCGAACAATTAGACTAAGAATTCTAAATTCCCTGTACGTAATGAAAGAAATGGAAAGTAGATACACATTTGTTTGATGAACATTACAAGAAATATCGTTCTTTGAATATTTTATATAATTTTTCGTATTACGTCCTTCGAATTTCCCACCAGTTTCCTAAAAATTCCTCCGATGATGATTGTAACCAGTCAGTTGAATAACAATAATTATACGTAATGATTATGACAGATGAATTTGAGGGAAACGCACGGTTTGTAAACGGATCGTTTAATTTAATTTAACGGTGGATTTCGATAGACGAACGATTTTATTAAAGCGTTTGATTCGAATGAAATTTGATGAAACGCTAGTTAATGTAACAGCGTTAATCAAATTATCTTGCATTATTTATTATGTTTATGTACGGCTGGATGAGTTTGAATAGACCTGGATGGTGCAAACGCGAATATCGTATTTGCTTGGTTTTTATACATGTTCTGTGCCTCTGTATTTCGCATCGAATCGCATTCGCTGTGGTTTTTGCGATTCGCTGAACGATTCGGGCGTGGGAAAGCGTGGAGTGTTTTCAGGCGGAAAACTCGTTGCACGTTCCTCGGTGGATACTTCTTTTTGAAAGTTGAACGCTTTTTATTGCCTCTTTCCGGAGGTCGTTGAAAATTACTTCGTTCGTTAAGTTGAAAGGTTCATTTCAAACAAAATTACATCGATCCCCGCTCAACGTGCACGCTAACGCGGTTGCTTCTTCAAACTCCGTGTAGTGTATCGATTCTGTTCTAGTTCGACGAAGAAAAACCGGACTTTGCTTAAATCACTGAAATCTTTGAATTTACCAGGATCGAACGTGTCTCGAAAACCGCGAGAATTAAAAGAGAAATTCTTAATCTTATTGTAAGAAAATCGTAATAAATGCGTAATTCTTCTTGATAAGCGAGCCAAATCGATCAACTCTGTCTCTCGTCAGTTCTTCAGTTCACGACTGATGCACCGCTCTACGAAGAAACAAATTACCTGCTCACTTTCCATGAATTTATTTGTTAGGAAAATTATCGTACAAATAATAGGAAATCCCAAGATAAATTAAAGAAACTAACGTTGAAATCGCTATTTTCTGTCTTTTTTAGAGGAGATATTAGTCACTGGAATATCGACGCAAAAGATCGACTCGCCAGCTATCGGTCGTTGTGTCCTGTCTTTGTAAAAGGAAATCACGTGCCTCGGATTTCCACTCGAGCGACTTGCGCCGATCGATAGCTTTAGAAACCGTTTGTCCACTAATAACTCTCATTCAGGCTCGTAATATCGGGGATTATGTACCTAGCGGCATGCCGTGCGACGCGGATAGTCACGTTTTGCGTCGTCGATGAAAAACGAATTACGAGCTCGAACGATAACGAAACGCGATTCGGCTTACAATTAGCTCGATACGTGTATTTCCGTTCCTACGGACATATTCTGGTCAAAGTTGGAATTTACGTATGTAACGTATAACATACGCGACTTTTTGCAATGATATTTTATTGTTTATCCATAAGTTAGTGGAATTGAAATATGCGGAATTTCATGCTGTGAAATTAAATGTATCGTGAAGGAAAGCTAGCGTTTACGTCGGATGTTGAAGTTGCGTAACGTCAAAAGTATTTCGACTTAATTAAAAATAGAAATAAGAAGAAGGAAAAAATGTTGTAAGAACATAGCTCGTTTAAAAGTTTATTAAAACTGTCTGACGATAATACGAAATACGAGGTCGCGTAATGAATCGATAGAGAAAATTACTGACGCGTTTACCGAAACCAAGCAACATAGAAATGATCTTCGGAGTAATAAATTCCATTTTCAGCCGCTGCCAATATTGTACTGCTTATTATTAGTTTCAGCTGCATACGATATACTTGCAGAGTTTCGTCGTTAAAATCTACCACTGTATAATTATTATATTATATAAATTAGGGCTCGTGCTATTGCTCGGATACTCGCTCCATTTAGATCCGGATAAGCGTTTTTCTTCTACAAGTTGACTCGCAGGTAATTGGTGTCTGCTTAACAAGCTCCCATTGTATTAGTAAATTTAATTAAAGTTGATCTCTTTGATCCAAATTCAGGTGTGCAAGAAAAGCTTCGTGCGTGTTTGGGTGATCGTGGAAGAAAAGTCGAATGCCAACACTCGAGTGGCTCAGATTCTGCTCTCGTAATCGATTCTTTGGCAGAAATTCGCACAATAATTGGATACCCAGGTAGTAAAAGCTCCACAAATATCCATCATGAATACTTCGACAAATACAATGCTATGCAAATACTTTTTGTCACAGCTGCGTGCATTAGGTTGTCCGAAAAGTTTCTTTCGTTTCATAAGATGATGGTAGATGAACAATAATTTCTCTTTTATATTATTTCATTTGAAGTGGTATGTCGTGATAGGTGTAGAAGGAATGCTCAGATGTTTCGACAAAAAACGTTTATTAACTTAGTAACAACTGACGTCCAATAACAATTAGCAACGCTTGGTAACGATCAATGCTTGACGCAGGTTATAGGAAGTCGAGCGCTCGTTTCGCGTAATCCTTTGCACTTCGCAGCTCGGGGCAGACTGAATCTCTTTGATTCAAAAGCCACGCCGATTCTTTTCTTTGTTAGCCATCGATATCGCGCGCGTTTGGTAGAAGTCCGCGACGACTGCCACGTGTACGGTCTCCCGAAAATTCTGCGAAGGAGCCGTATGGATACCGATGACACTTAAGGCTTGTCGGCATAGCGCTTTTAAGATAAAGCGCTTTGTACCGCGAAACCGTTGGAAACTTCCGAGGTCGAGTGTCGCCACACATTTAATTAGGTATGATCCATTTCGTTATATTTCTAGTATTATGTTCGTGCATAATTCGATAAACTAATATAAAACAAAAAACATTGTGCGTCTATTATTTCCTTATAAAACGAAAGAGACATTTCGGACAATCTGATACAATGCGCGCTGTAAAAATGATTTTGCCAAAAGTGGGAAAGTGTCTGGTGACTCGGTTGAACGCCGGTGTATCTATCGTTCGATACGTCGAATTTCCTTCGATAGCGTTTCCTGTCGCTCGTAGAATCGGTGCTTACGATAGTGGGACACGTTTTGATAGCCAATGAAGCCAACCAGACACAGGTTGCGTTCACGTTCTCATTCTCGTTGTGCAGTTGCAAGTATACGGTTCACTTTCTACGAGCACCTGACCCGTGCCACCCAATAGGCTGTTCGAGTACTTTCCTTGCTCCAACTATTATTAACCACGGGCAAATTCGCCGTTAAATCGGTGTACGGAGGATAACCACCGGCTTGTATTCCCCGACAACTTATCGCCATTCTCAAAGCTGCCGACATCCGTGGTTAAAGGGCACTGCGATTTTTTCCTCGCCACGGACAATCCACGATTCTTTTCATTCGCTGGGAATTCATTACTCCGTTAATCCGGCTTGTTTTCTGAAAGTCGGCGTATTATTTACGCTCGGTTCTTCGATATAACGCGACTCGCAGCCAATTCCAACGCAAAGAATCCTGTTTACTCGATAGGCGTATCGTGAGTTCGATTTTAATTGTTTCTACGCGTTCGTCGATTATAATTTTTTGGGTTGTTGTAATAAAAATTGTTGTAATAAAATGTAGCGTTTTATTCGATTGTTAGACTATTTAACTCTTGCATGTTATTTGGTATTCCGTTTCTTTCTTTATTTTTATTCTTCTCGAGCATCGATCGTCGTTACGATATCACGAAAGATAAGGATTTTAATATTTGTATGAGATAGATTTATATAAGTTGTTCAACTAGTTTCATTTTTATGTAAGAAGGTTACTCAGACAATGAAACGGAACGAAGAAATGCCTGGCCTTGAACTTGGTATTCCTGACACTCGAACGACGTTCCATCACTTTTGCAACATCGGCTCATGCGAAGATAAAATCAATTCTGGTTGTCAGCATTAGCATAGCTCGCTAATAAAGTAAATTTCTAATTCAAAGTGAATTTCTAGTTTATAGGAGAAAGCAGTTTTGCGGGGTCTCTGAATTTTTGTCGTTCGAGTCGAATAACAAGTTCGTGTAAATGTCGTGGTGGTGATATTGCTTTTAATTCCTCTGTTTCTCTCACAACCATTTTTAAAACCTGTTTAGACGGACTTCTGTAGTTGTTGTTGTACTCATCTTCCTTGTAGACGACACGAATGTCTCTGAAATATTTTTCAGCGAAGTTCTGAGAGCGACGTAACGAGTAGTTGGTTACAAAATCGTGATTGTCGTTGTACGATACAATAAAATATGACAAATAAAATATACAGGGTGGTTGGTAACTGGTGGTACAAGCGGAAAGGGGGTGATTCTACGCGAAAAAAGAAGTCGAAAATATAGAATAAAAATTTTTCGTTTGAGGCTTTGTTTTCGAGAAAATCGACTTTGAATTTTCGCTGGAACTGACTTAACTCCGTTTGACTTTTATTTATGAAGCCATATTAAATCAATTGTCCATTCTGAAGAAATCGCAAGTTGCGAGCAATTGAAAGAAAAGATTATTGTAGCCGTTCATACTTTAAAACGATCGAATGCGTTAGAAAGTGTTCATAGAAATTTAATTAGAAGAGCAGAAGTATGTGTTCGGCAGAATGGGCAACATTTTCAACAATTTTTGTAAGAATAAACTTTATGATTACTTCGTATTATTTCATTATGTATTCCTAATTTTCCGTTACGGCAAATACAAACGTAAACTGCGATAATATCCATCGAGACAACGATCTACAGTGAGATGCGTTATAAGGAGACGCGATAAAGTGCACGCGTACTGAGCAAAAATTCAAAGTCGATTTTCTCGAAAACAAAGCCTCAAACGAAAAATTTTTATTCTATATTTTCGACTTCTTTTTTCGCGTAGAATCACCCTCTTTCCGCTTGTACCTCCAGTTACCAACCACCCTGTATAATGCAATTTACATATGAATACTTTCAACGTCATATTTACTATGGCTTATATTTTTATATATGTAGTATCTAAATAGTCTAGAGCAAGGGCAAGAAAGGATGTTTTATTTGATGTTAACTTTGGTCTTAGTTTAACAAGCAATACCCAATACAAAAACTGATTACAATATTTTCGTACGTCTTATTCTAACACTCGACTCCCAACTTCTGTCTTCTCAGTTCGTCTTTTAGCTCAGGTATTTGCATCTGAGCCACCTGCTCGTCAGTCAAACCTGCTTCTCTTGCATTGTTGTCAGCCATCGTTATGAGATATCCCTTTACGAATAAACTATCACTTAAACTCCTTTTTGTCCTTGCTCTAGACTATTTAGATACTACATATATGTTAGAGCTACTAGAATTAAGAATAATTTGGAAGTTTCTCAAATTTCAAAATCGAGCAAAGATTCTTCTTTTTGAGAGCAAATAATTTTCTAGTCTCTCGCTCTCAAACACTGCAAACTAAACGGAATTTCTTTTTTCCCTGTAACAAACAAATCTCAATTCTTTGTCATCTCTGCTTGCTAAGGATCTCCAACAGAAACCGTATTCGATGCTTAGAAGTAAATTCATCGTCACACTTTTCTCGTTCTTAAACGTGCAAACTGGACGAAAATTCTTCTTTTACTGTAACAAACGAATTTCGATTCTTTTTTATTGCTGTTTGATCAAGCGTGTTGGAAAGAAATCGTGCTCGTTGCTCGAAGAGTGGAAATAATAAAGGCTACAAGTGCCATTCAAAAAAGGAACATTCTTTCTTCCTTGCAATGGTCGTTTATACGAACACCGTAAGCAGAAAATATTTTTTTTTATTTGTTAGAATATTTACAATCAATTCTCGTTGAGAATTTTCAATAACTTCATTTGGCGTGATACAATGACATGGTTTATAATAGTTTATATCGTTGATTCTAGTTGGGTCTAATGATTCGATCTAAAGGTTATCTTCTTTTTAGTCTGCGGATCTGGTCCGTCGTGTCAAATAGTTGGGTGACTAGTGGGTTGTGGTGGTTGTTGACTCTTGTGTTATATCGTAAGCAAAAAATATGGACGGAGGAGTTATCACGATAATTCATGCGGTTTTTAGCGTTTCCTACGCGATATAGGATTTATGTTACACGATCCGTTTCCTAAATTGGGCTATAAGTGTCACCGTCTTTCATGCTTGAACATGTGCGTACATACATCTGCCTCAATTATCCTATCAAACAAGGAAATCTCTACTGGCGTTCACATCCTTTTTAAGGGGGGGCTAAGGTTAATTCGTACAAAAATAAGGCATGTTTTTGTGAATTATTTGTGACGACGCAGTTAAAATCTCTTTATTAAAACCAATAGTACATTAAAGTATGACGTTCGAAGAATATTGTATAAAATTTTCACGGAGAAATATTAAAAAATACGGCAATGGCAGCAATTATTCGGACGTGTCTGGGAAAAAAGTAGAATTGCTCATAACTTGGTGCTGGATCATCTGAAATCAAAAAATCAAAGTTCATTCGTTAGGTAACAGTGTTCCCCGGGTAACGCTGGGAGGGTTTTTCGAAATTTCAATTTTTCACTTTTTTGGAACACTTTGAAGGGAAAATTAGCAGATTTTGCGAAAATTTGCGGCTTTAACTGTGTCGTCGCAAATAATTCACAAAAACATGCCTTATTTTGTACCAATTAACCTTAGCCCCCCCCCCCCCCTCCTTGAGGAAACTACGTAATAGACTTACGTCCTTTTTTAAAATACAAAATTCTTCTTACCTGACATTTTTCAATATTTTTAATTGATAGGTCCTCGAGCTATTGAGATAAAAATATTGTAAAGTCATACGAAGCGGTATAGTACACGTAACGAACGAGTCTTGTTATATTTTGTTAATGAAAAACGTTTTGCTGAACGAAGCATCGTTTTCCATAAAAATGTAGTTTTGCACAGCCTTAGTTTCTTCCTTCCACTTCATCGCCACGCTTTCGTATTTCGTAAACGTGCACACTGGCCGAAAATTCTTCTTTCCCCGTAACGAACAAGTGTCTTTTTAACAATTAGCGTGCACAACGGATTTTTCCAAATATCGAGGACTAATATTCACTACTTAAAAAACAAAGAAGTCTAAAAATTATTTAAATGGTAAATTATATTTTACGGTAGTGATTTTATTTAACGATTTCATATATCGTTTATAGAAAACATCAAATTGAAAGTATATATTAAAAATATAAAGAAATATAGGCAAAATTACAAACATTAAAGATGACTAGAAATAAATAACACAACTTGAACGTGAAATTAAAAATTCACGATGCGTTTTAATATCTTTTTACGATATTTTTTTCGTTCGATTATAACTTTATTTAGCCATAACTGATAGTGTAACCTTTTAATTAATTTTAACACCATTGGATTGCTGTATTTTATTATATAACGTACTTTATAAAAGTAGAAGAAGTGATTTAATTAATTGGCAACTATTTCAGCTAAACAATAATTGATAATTTTTTTTTATTTATTAGAATATTTACAATCAATTCTCATTGATAATTTTCAGTAACTTCATTTGGCATGATACAATGACATGGCTTATAATAGTTTTATATTGTTGGTTCTAGTAGAATCTAAGGATTTAATCTAGAGGGTATTTTCTTAATTGATAATAATAACAAAAAAGAAGGAGAACGCGTTGTTAGAGTGAAAAAGGGAGATCTGTCCCTGTTCGGTTGGCTAAGTGTTAAGGTTCCTTTAACCCCGTTTGCTACGTTTCGAAAAGAAACCATTTAGATGTTTGTGTGAAGAGGACGTAGGCCGCGAGGATTAATGACGAGATTACTTGTTGTTGTAACCGTCGAATATATTTAAGACAATAAATTAATATACAAACGTAGACGTTAGTCGTTAGTACGAAGTGTAAATGGCAAAATAAAATCGCGGAATAAATACTCGTAAATGCTCGTCGCGTGACTTGATAGACGCTCGTTAGATACTCGAAGATACTCTAAATGCTGTTAGATACTCGATATGTACTGTACATGTCCGTTTATTTATACTGGTCAGGGGAGAGTCGGAAAATTCAAATTCATATTCATTCGACGGTTACATGTAGCTGCGACATTGTTTTGCCCGGAGTTTATTTGTTCTTACGTTACTTGTAATCTAACGGTCTTGATACTCGGAGGCAAAACAACAACATGATTCGAATTGTCCTCTGACTCATGTGCCGCTACGAATCTACCCATAAGCTGGCCGTGCGATAATTTCTCTGCAATTAACGCGCTCGCAACTTTTCTCCCACAATGCGATCGAATGAACAGGTCGAGAGGGCGATTAGTCTACTTAAGTAGTCGGTTGTCTCCAACTTTCCCGGCTGGTCGCGTGCACAGATCGACGACGCGCGAACTACAACATGGAATCGGTTGCATCTAACAAATTCTGTTACGTGTAGTTGGCGAGTGATGTCGGCGTATGTGCGCGCACGTGTTCACCAGCCTAACCACGGACGCGATTTCCTGCCTTTCTCTACCAGCTAGCGAACTCGGCAAACGAAGCGAATCAAACGATAAGGCTCGACGCACACTGACGAACAGAGACGCGAATGTGGCCAGTGGGCAGCAGCTATTATAAACGAGACTCTTTATCTCTGAGAACTAACCGGTACCGCTCTTTCCCACGTTTTGTTGCTGCTGCGACCAGAGAGGGCGTTTCCTTCGAACTGCACGAACAACGGCGAAAGATAGTTCGAATTTCGTTCTACCTCGGAGTTTCTCTCATTATCGTTTCTCTTCTTCTCTCGCCACCTTTCCGATCTCAGCTGGCCCGGCCGCCAGTTTTGCGTGCCATCGAACCCTTTACTCAGGTAAAGTTTCGCTTTTCTATCCGAATCCGTTTTTCGACCGACCGCGAATCGCCTGATCTTCCAAGCTAAAGCGAAATAATTAATTTCTAATTTGTCGTAAATCGGTTTCTCCGACTTGTAGTTTCTCTGCTTAATTAGTTTCTAAGTTGAGGCGAAATAATGGACGCAGGAAGATCGCCGATGATGCGAATAAATTATTTTGATCGGTAGCCGAGGAGCTTGAGGAACAGAGGAGAAAGTTTCACGAGGCTCGTTGCCCGAACACCTTTTAACCGAGTTCGAACCGCCAGATTTCCTTGCAAGTGCGATGCGAAACAATCGATATAATTCGTCAGCGAGAATATCAAAGTTTCCAAGTTCTAATGCATGCAGAAAGATAGTCAGCTGTGTAAATGAATTATTGTAATTAATAGCTGAGAAACTTTGGGTTTGCCATTCAGCAGAATCGATCGATTTGTTTCCCTCGTGTGTGTCGTTTCGCTAGTCGATCAAAATAATCGTAGAATTTTGAAAATTGTGATATGTCAGTGTTACAATGAAATGTACGTATCGTACACAGACGCCAATACATTTCTCATATTAAATTGCTGGATGTTCTAATGCACAGAACGAATCATAAATGCACGTCTACGCTTCAGCTGGTGAATCTAAAACAAGTAAAGATCTTGGTACGTCCATTGTACTTTAGTTTTCGAATTACGAATGATCGAAGAAAATGTTGAAGGTTTTCGGTTCGGTCGAATCATTTTTAACTAACGAAATCGCTAAAAAGGCCGCGAGTGTAGCTTCAAGAGTGATAATAATCGTAGATAAATTTATTCCTATGGCGTGCATATACAAATAGCTGTTTGTTATAATGATATAAATATAAATATCGAGATGTCTATGGTGTTCAAACATTGAAAAGTTGCTTCTGAGAAGTGCAGCAATTTATAAAACTCGCTTCTAAGAATAATCAATTGTTTCAAGGAGCTGTAATATCTACTTTCTATTCTTTAATTTACCGTTCCCTGAATTCGAGTAGGTAATAGGTAGATAGAGAACATTCCGGGAGTGCAAAAAGTTTCTGGAAATTGCAACTATGCAGGTAGCGGAGGTGAATATAGAAAGTCTGGTGTTAAATTTTACATTGGGAAATTTTTAAATAAAAACTTCAGTGACAGTGTTTCAAGAGTTTTCTCCTTTCTTAAAGACACCGCGTTACGTAACTGTAAATCTAATCTCTATAGTGTTTCATTGAGTTTCTAATAATCGCGAAAAAATTAACATGGGCGAATCTCGAGAGAAACGAGCAATGGTGTGTTTGTAATAAAATCGAATGGAAAATATAATCGAATATAACATGATCGAAGCGTATATACGCACAAAGTTTTATTAAACAGCGAAAATATAATCTTTGGAAACTTGTTTCGTATTAAAAATATTAGCAAAGTATTAAGACACAATTAAGAAAACACTGTGGGATTAATGAAATGTCAATAACGTTTAAATAATAATTATTCTTAAGTGCCAATGTAAGAACTCAATAATCAAATTTACTGCACCGATACAAACGTGTTTTATCATCGATTTTTGTTTACATGTATAAGATAATAGTTATATAAGTGAGAATAACTATAACAAAGTTGAAAGGCGCACTGGAAAGTTATTTAAACATAAGACGTTGACTAAGCACTGCTGTGGTACAATTTAGGTCAAACTTCTAAATCTTGATCAGAGGACAAAGTCCGTGGAAATTATGCTAAAATAACAAGTGAACTTACAGTGACTATACTTTTTAACCCTTTGAGTGCTGAATACTCGCGGCCTATGCGGTCCGTACGGACGGCGCGCGTCTAACGCTGACGATCGCTGTGGACGGAATACTTTTTCGTTAGACTGAACTCTGTTGATTGACTATTCAAAGCGTAAATCGTAATAAGTTATAGTAATTCTTTTGCACGAGATTAAATGATTCAAGAGCGTTATTTTTTAGTATTAATTATTTATTATAAACATTGAAATTTACAATAAACTAGAAAACAATAAACTAGGAAACTAAATTTAGTAAATATAACACAAGTTAATAATTCAGTTGTGTGCGAAAAATTTCAAAACAATTATCGATACATAATCCGACATCGCATTTTCTGCATTCTCTTATTTTTCACACAAACAACACATTTCCTTCTTGATAATTAGATGCGACTGTCCGCGAAACAGGTAGACAGCTGTTATAACGAGGCATTATTGGCATTTGTTTACTGCCGTTACTAAGGAATGCATTTATATTTATCTCACACAAACGTAATGGTATTACTTTTGCATAGGTGTTCGGAAAAATTGACAAACCCATACATGCGTCCTTAGTCCATGCCGGGCACTTACAGAAAACGAATATATGTGTCCTTAGTCCACACCGATTTCGCCAGACGCGTATATGCGCCCATAGCACTCAAAGGGTTAATTGCTAGCAAATAAGTACGTGCAACAAATAAATGAAATATTACATCGATCTACGTTTGGCAATAAAAATTTAACGCATAGATCTATGAGAGTATTGGAAAATTTATCGGAATATCGAATATGAATATTGATCTAACTTTTCCTACGACACGTCGCTCCTTCATTTAATTGATTTCGATGGAACCGATAAATTCTTCTGTTACCCGACGTCCTCTCAAGTGATTTTTACCCAGAAATTGCAGTACGAACAAAGACAAATATGAAACTATGCATGGTGGAATGCTACAAAAGGGCATATTCCGATCCCTTTGTCCGTACATCCTGCTGTTCCTGCTCTCTTCATTTAACAGCCATAAAGATAAAGCGTTTCAGACACAAACTTAAGTGCACTTGCGCTTTTAAACATCAGACGTGCTTGTACCGACGATGGGAAATAATGTCGACTGTAATGCGTACACGAATGAATTTGCAGCAGTGCAAGTTTCGGGCAGATCCTTTGCTTCGATTAAACTGCTATGGGAGACTTTTGAAATCCAGCCTTTACTCGAGCTTTTTTTTTCTTGGTCTTTTGTGCCGATACAAAGAAGAGTTTTCCTGACAATCTTAACTGCTGAAACGTCAGCTCGATGAATGAAAAATGTTTTATGCGTCTATTCATATGGCCACGCTTTGCAGCTTAAGATTTTAACGCTGCTTCGTCTAACGCTGTTTGAGGCTTCCGAGAAAGAGCCATGTCGAGAAGGAAACGGTATGCACCTGTCAAATTTTCTAACGCAAAAGGAGCTGGATTACGCTATTGTTCCTTTTAATGCAGTTTCGTTTTGTTATTTGGACTGCTTTTTTTCGCAAAATCGGTTAACCGGGCGAAAGAAAAAGTGGAGAAAATCGGTAAAATTCATAAGGCACGCACCAATCGAAAGGTTTGGTTCGGGAATAATTATTTTAACTTCAATTTTATTAAAATTCCAAAAGTTTCACAAAGCGGAGTTAAAGCGGCTTTGGCCTGTCAGCGGCTCGTTTGGCGTCAACGCGAATCGAATCTTGCAGTACACATGATAATTTTACGACTGATGCAATGACAGTCTGGCAAGAATTACCAACTTGGATTTCCCGGTAATAGCAAATCGCCAGGAGGTGCGTACAGCGATTACGTTAGTCTGGTTTCTTTC
Source organism: Bombus affinis (assembly GCF_024516045.1). NCBI lineage: Eukaryota > Metazoa > Arthropoda > Insecta > Hymenoptera > Apidae > Bombus > Bombus affinis. The sequence goes on from NC_066345.1 coordinate 12,892, forward strand.
TCTTTAGACTTTAAACTTATTCAAATTACAGTTCCCATTTATTTTGATATAATAAACACGGGGATATAAGAAAATAGGCAGTAAATGTAGATTAAAATACAGTGATTTTGTATCCTCTCTTTCCTTCAAGCTGAACGATTGTACGTAGACAGTCTGCAGTATAACCAGATAGAAAACAGTGTAAAAGCTGCATAAGTAGCTTACGTGCTGCGGTGTCTTACTATGCGAGTTATTATCCGCTGCATTTAGGCCATTAATCGTATCTTTCATCTCGCTGTAAACGATTTATGCGATTAGAAACGTCGACGACAAGATGACTGACAACGAATTAATATTTTAATACGTAGGAAGAATTATCGAGAAATTCATTTGCCGGTAATTAAGCTCAAACAAACATCCAACTGTCCGAATTTCCTTGCAGAATGCCTCATTTAAAATACAAACTTTTACCATATCCTCTCATTCGGACGCCTCTTTGTTTCTTTAGATCGGTTGTTTCATTTTTAGTATTTTGCAAATTCAGCGCTGTTTTATTTTGAGCAGCTTTTTCGCTTTCCCCTATTAGGACACTAATGAGAAAACGTCCTGTTTAATTAAGCGACATTTCCCTTTAGCACGTGTGTATAATTCCTAATTAAGGAAATATTAATTAAACACTGTTCCATATTATCATTTGCCAACTTTTAATTGTGTTATACCGGCTGATTCATGAGCGTGTGTCGCCACTTCGGGGGTTGAATCTGTACATTCAATTTTCGAGTTATAAGTCAGCTACAGAAGGCTAAAAAGGAAGCACCTAGCAGACCTCACAAAGGATATACCCTAGCAAATGCGAGGATGGTACCCCGCTGGGGGTAGCCACCTACATGTTAAACTGCTAAAAAATTCGACCTAATGTCCAAAATGGACAAATTGTGAATATTAACCCTTTGAGTGCTGAATACTCATCTCATATGGAATGTAAGTAAAATATCTTGATAGTGAATTTAAATTAATCTATTTAAATCGTGGATTTTCATGCAAATTCATATTTCTGTGGAAATAACTGCTCCATTCTTTAGGTTCTTTCTAACCCTGTTGATTCTTCTAACATCAAAGAAACGTGTCTTCAGCTTGAACAAAATGTGAAAAGAATCCTATTGATGATGATTTCTCGCTACAATTTCATATAAACAAACCTACCTTCTGTTTGCTAAGATAAGATCGAGATTGAAATGTAAAAAGCTTTAATGTACCTTTTTAAAAATTGCATCTACGCAATGCTGGGTTTTACTTATTAAATACTACAACAGATATTTCCAATATTTTCTATATTTTCGCGTATCAAGTACAGTGTATACATTTCTTCGTCTTTAACCCTTTGAGTGCTGAATACTCGCGGCCTATGCGGTCCGTACGGACGGCGCGCAGCTAGCGCTGACGATCGCTGTGGATGGAATACTTTTTCGTTAGACTGAACTCTATTGATTGACTATTCAAAGCACAAGTCGTAATAAGTTATAGTAATTCTTTTGCACGAGATTAAATGATTCAAGAGCGTTATTTTTTAGTATTAATTATTTATTATAAACATTGAAATTTACAGTTAACTAGAATTTGGATAATATACTAGAAAACAATAAACTAGAAAACTAAATTTAGTAAATATAACACAAGTTAATAATTCAGTTGTGTGTGCAAAATTTCAAAACAATTATCGATACATAATCCGACATCGCATTTTCTGCATTCCCTTATTTTTCACACAAACAACACATTTTCTTCTTGATAATTAGATGCGACTGTCCGCGAAACAGGTAGACAGCTGTTATAACGAGGCATTATTGGCATTTGTTTACTGCCGTTACTAAGGAATGCATTTATATTTATCTCACACAAACGTAATAGTATTACTTCTGCGTAGGTGTTCGGAAAAATTGAAAAACGCATACATGCGTCCTTAGTCCATGCCGGGCACTTACAGAAAACGCATATATATGTCCTTAGTCCACACCGATAGCTTTCGCCAGACGCCTATATGCGCCCATAGCACTCTAAGGGTTAAGAAATAAAAAAAAAGAATAAGACAGCTTAGAGCAGAAGGATCTTCTAAGCTGTTAGGAAGACTGTTAAAACCTGTTCTCGTTTACAAGAAGTCCTCGATTCATCATTAATTTCTACCCTTTGATACAATTTAATCAACTATACATACCGTTGCTATTATGCAAATCGACCTGATATCCGGACGCTTATGAGCGGTAGCGTGTACTTGACAAATTTTCAGACGCGATTTTCTCAAGAACCAAGCCTTTCATATAACTTCGTTTTATTTCGTACCATAAGAATCTTGCTCGCTTCGATTACACGACGAATCTTGCCTCACTGTGTACATTAGAGACGCGCGATTGGCTGCGGTATTCCAACACCTGCACACAACGATCGATTATCAGAGTAATCAACGATCGTTTGTAATTATCGATTAAGCAAGTTGCCGATGCCTAACTGGCTGACAGTCGCGAGTCGACGAGGACAAACACGCGTTAGAGGGCTGAGAAAGCGAGGCGAAACCTCATTTATAATCCACGGGAACGTTTTACTCTCTCCCGGCGCGATTTTACGACGCTGTGGCTCAGAGTTTCACCTGTCACGCTAACGGTCTTGTCAAGCAACGATCTTCTTTTAGCTTTACGATCGTGCCACTCGTGCCTCCCTCGAACTTCCTGCACGAGGATCATTGTTCTTCCGCGATCTAGGATCCCGAAACGATGCCTAATGGACGTAGCAATTTAGTTGCAAGACGTCGTTGCTGGCAATCGAGAATTATTCGTCGTATTACCAGGTAAAATATAACGAGTCGAACAATAAGACGTGGAAATTGAAGAACGAGACGATGGAAAGCGAGAGGAAGAAAGTGGTTGGCAATTTTTACCGGTTTTATTTGTCGTAGCGCAATTGGAATTTTTCTTTTACTTTTATTATCTATAAATGTGTTCGCGTTCGGATCGCGTGCATAATTTTACGTTTTCTATTTTTCTAATGCAAAATAAGCACGCACAACAGGCGGAAGAAGACAGCACTGAGATAAAGAAAACGTCCAATTTGAATTATGGTAATGGATGCTGTAGGAAATTACATTATAGGGATAGGAAATTACGTTTAATGGTGAGCCAGGTCTGTATAGATTTTTTTCACAAATATGCGAAAACACGCGACGCAAGTTGGAAAACTAATTTAATTAATCATCTACAATAATTTTATGTACGTTCTATAGAACATTTTTTTTTTATTTGTTAGAATATTTACAATCAATTCTCGTTGAGAATTTTCAATAACTTCATTTGACGTGATACAATGACATGGTTTATAATAGTTTATATCGTTGGTTCTAGTAGGATCTAAGGATTTAATCTAAAGGGTATTTTCTTTTTAGTCTGCGGATCTGGTCCGTCGTGTCAAGTAGTTGTCTGACTAATGGGTTGTGGCGGTTGTTGACTCTTGCGTTGTATCTGCTTCTGGACTTGTATATTTCATCTTTGACAGTGGGTATCTTGAGGTCGCGGTGGATTGTTTCGTTGGTAACATACCAGGGTGCATTTATTAGGGATCTTGGCGTTTTCGATTAGAAGCGTTGGAGTATTTCAATGTTGGAATTACTTGCTGTTCCCCATAGTTGGATTCCATAGGTCCAGACAGGTTTTCTTACGGCCTTATAGAGCGTAATTTTGTCTATAGAACATTTGACAAAGAAATAATTAAACGAACTGGCATAAAATCCATCAAATATTTCTTTCCCTTTTTTATTACTTCTTTCTGCAGCGAATACAGACGATATTAGCAGGTATTTTTTTCATAAGAACTTGCATCTTTAATTCGTACATTTTTCATTTCATACGTTAATTCTTTTGATGTATTTTAAGTATCATACTTGCGGATTATAATGCATTCGTATTCACCATCTATTGCTTCTTGTTAAGAATTCTGTTCCATTTTTCCTCTTCAATGCTATCTCCATTATTTGACGCGTTGTACGCGAAGAATAAGCGAAATACGATTGCGAAAAATACGCGCTATCGATATCAGCTAATCAGCGAATTATTGGAAATTATCGAGAGTACAAAAGGATGAACCGAAGACCACAGTACAAGCAACTGAGAGCAATCAGAGTCGTTGTACGGAAACCGATTCTATTGGTTGAATCAAAAGTAGCGAGGAAAGTCGTTCATTTACTGCATTGAACTGAAATCGCGTAAAATCGCGTGCATCTCGTTCGCTGTAAAAAACATACAAGCGACTGCTGTTTCACTATCGATTTACTTATTCTCTGTCGTACAGAGCTACGATACAGCGAGGTTGCAAATCCTTAAAAATCCTAAGGATCTTAAAAATCGACATTTTGGACGCGGAAATTATCGGTATTGCAAATTTCGCGCTACTTTTGTTGGAAAATGACGAGGTTGCAAGCGAAATTGGAAAAACATATTCTTCTATCGATTTTACGCAACATGTTGGTTTCGCCAACAACATTGTAACAACTGTTTTTCCGTAATTAACGAACAAGTCGTGTTCACAGCGATTTGCTGTAGGAATTACGCGTTAAAATTTCAACTTTGAAGATGAATATCTGCGAGCTGGTAAGACTCTGCTCTTTAAAAATCGAATCACGTACGGATAATCTAGCGAATAACGCGTCAAGGAGAATTTCTAAGGAATTGCAAGAAAGTCAAAAATTTCTTAATCGTTCACGGTACACGGCACAGTGACGACGGTTTATGGGATATCCTTTTGCCTTTCGTTTTCAATCGTCGTCCGTTTCGTAGCTCGGCGAGTCGATAGGACGAGCGTGTTGATCGCGTTAATTTCCTGTGAAAGCAATTACCAGCGTCGGTGGCGATTCGCCTCGATTCACGCTGCACGGCGAAATTTTAGCTGGCTTTTCGAAATTGGAAACGCAGAAAGGAAACTTATTCTCGTATTTGACAAATCGGCGTATTTCATTGGCCTCGTTATCGCATCTAATTGAGCAAAGAAAACGCTAGAAGGTAATGCGTCGTTGCCTGTGTATTATTTGCTCGCATTTACTTGGAGAAAAACGCAACAGAAAACGACCGTACGTGGTTGTTTTTTCTCGTACGAACGTTAATTGAATCGTCGAAGATTATAGCGTCTGTAGTGATTAAATAATGGAAATTAGCTGCAGCGTTATTAAATCCTGCCGGTAACGTCGTTAAAAAGTTTTAATCTTCGTTTAATTGTAGCCCTTGCGTTATAAATATTGCAGCGGAGATAGCGGCGGATGTATCGAGGGTTGGATAGGACCACGTCGAAACAAACAAGAGGATGATGATTCAAAAGGGACAGTATACCGTTGAATCGCGCCATAAATCACCCATAGACCGTGTAGAGTGCTGCAATTGCGTTAATGCACGTAGGAAATAAGGCTGTGTTCGATCGCCTACGCCTTTATCGTAAATGACCTATACCGTTTCGTGGTTCGCGGTTCATAGAAATTGGAGGCGCGCGGCATCGTGCACGCGTGTGTTAATTACGCGTTGGAGAACGCTGCGATAAATTTCAGCAACGCCAGCTTTTCAGACACGAAAACGGTGGCTCGTAACTCGCGTCCTTGGGAGTTCTTTTTGTCAAATACGCAGCCGAACTATTGGTTTTGCAATGCCATAAATCGTAGCGGACACCGATCGAAAAGTAACGCGAGACCTGTTTTTTTCCTCAGTAGTTGACAAAATCGAGATAACGAATGGCACGGGCGTTATCAATCACGATAAATTTCCGGCCGCGCGCTATCCTCAAAATTTATCGGTAATTTTGTATCGCGTTTTACGAGGCTAACGCGTATCTCATCGGTTGTTTCGCTTTTTCTCCCAGCCTCCTCTGTTCCTTTTTTCTTGTTCCTTTTTTTTTCTTTTTCTTTTTATGGACATACTTTCGTCCTGTCTCCGCTTCCCTTCGCCTTTCTCTCGGCCAATTCCAGCGGGCGTGACGCGAATCAATAATCACCGATCGGCAACAAAGCTGTCGACGCGCGCGTTATGGCCAAGATGAATATTCATTTTTCCGTGTGTGCGTGCCATCCCGGATATGGCGCCGATCACCTTTATCACGATTCCGATCAATCGATTGAAATTTCAGTCGCGAAATTATCGTTGCCAGCAAACGGAGCTTGCCTCGTTTATCGCTGTACGTACGCGCGGTGAAGATATTTTTTCAAGTAGGACACCGGTTGTGTACTTTGAATTAATCTCTGTTCAAGTCTGTGTATAAATTTTCTTTATGTTTTTCTGTAAATCGCTATTTGTACGCTGCTAATGCAACGTTTCTACGATACTGCGTTCTATTTTTCTCACTTGTTTCATATTTTAGAAGCAAGCAAGAATATTTGGAAACGAAGGGTACGGTGGTTTAAAAAAGTATAAATAGTTTTCGTCCCACTATCGATAAGTTCGTTGGCAAATTTCCGTGCGGAGATTTTTTCCGTAAAATATCAACATAGAAGAAAAACATGCTATGCAAACATAAATTCGTGAATGCCGTATTAAAAAGTTCTAACAGAAACACGAAAGATAGTAGCAGATTGATTTTTCACTCGGTAAAATATAGTTGTACTTTGTTTATATCAGTTCCATTCCACATTGTTGCCCATTTTTAAAAACACAGCATTGATATTCGATCAACTATTGAGTTTATTACCTAACGAGTTGTTGATCTGTTTCCTTTTGTTTCAGTGAATGCGTTCAGAATTTGTTATTAATTATTTTTGAAGAGATAGCACGAGGATAAATTGAGTAGCTACACATAAAGTAAAATGAGCTACATAATCAAGCTTCAGTGAAAGTCAACGTTAATTTTATAAAACGTACATACATTTTTATAATAATTGCGATAATAGTATGTATATATAACGATAGGTTTATTATATTAATTCTTTTCCATCGAGTTCTCCACAAGAAAAGATCCGCTGATACGATATCTGCTAATCTTATCGAAAGAACCGATGCTGAATTTGTTCATCATCGAGGATGGTCTTTGTATATCTACCGAACAAATTATTTTCATGATAACTTTCTAAAGAAACATTGATGAGTCTACATTTACGTAAAACCTTTCCTCTATTTTTATTCATAGGGTATCTTATCTGCGTTTTGCTGAAATAAAATCTCTCAGACATCTTGTAAAACATATTCGAATAGTTATTTTTTTATTATGAAATAAATCAAATAATTAAATAATAAAAATTGTTTTTAAAATATGAAATTAAAAGATTTAAAAAAAAAAATGAAAAAAATGGGAAAATAGATTTTGGTATATATAAGTATAGATTAATATATAATTATTAATTATGATCTAAATATATATATATTTAAATTATATAAAACTTTAAACTTAAATACATACATTTAAGGCTTGAGTTGAAAAAAAATTCATTATATATAATTATATATTTAAATACAATAATTTATATAAAATATTTACCACGTTAAACGATCGTTGCTTACTAAATCTATCAACAGCAGTCGCGTCCACAAGATTGCAACTCAGAGGAACAGTTGCAACTTTATGAAAAGCACAGCACATATAGTCCGTCCGAGAGCGCTTAAGAGGATTGCAATCTAATACTTATAATACGATTATTCTTTGCCTCTTTGCCTTGCTTTGCTTTCGTCTGGTTTCTCACGCCGCAATTCACAAGAGTTTCGTTTGTCGTGGTCGCAAACCGTCCTCGAAATCTTCCTGTCCGTTGAAACATGCACTGGAACGTTGGCAGAAGCGGGTCGTTTCCGTTTGCGATGCCATTATTCTACGAAAAGTTTAGATGCACCCATCACTCGTGTGTCGCCACCACGGTCATTCTTTTCCTCTGATTTTCTTTTCTTTCTATGCTTTTCCGTCTAACACAACCACGTACCATTCTGGTTACACGCTTTCTTAAATATCGTTTCGATTCCTTTCGTTCGTTTCCGATTCTTCTTGCAATGCTGCACCATTTGCCAATATTCTTTCATTTCGACATCTTATATTTACTTGAACATCCTTTATTTCGAAATCTATCGGACGTTGCATTGAATCGAACGATCGGTCCAAATTGTCCGCGGCTTCAGATTGTCTCGATACGTTTCAAATCTTCGATCGTTGGATTTATAGTTATGGGCGGAAAGTTACCAACTAATCCATAGAGTTATCGCGCGCTATTTTTCCACGCTACAGTTCAAGAATAGGCTACAGTTGAAGTCGGTATCATCGTGTGTTTGCAAATCCCATTGCAACAGTTAGTTTGTTTCAGAATAATCCTACACTTATCCGCTAATCCACTAATACAGTGTCGCGAGCAATTACAGATTTAACCACGCTTTTACATTTTTCGTAATATTGGAACAGAAATTGGCAAAATCTTTTGGACAATCTATACAATTTTAACGTAATGTAAAACTGAAGATGCAAAGAAGACGAACAAAAGTCGTTTCCTTTTGAAGTCTGCAAGAACTTCCTAAAAGGCGTTTCGGAGAAACGTAATTTTAATTTTTCTTTTATATGATTTATATAATTTGATGATTTTTCACGAAGAAACTCCCAAGCTGTATCGATTAATATATTAAAAAAAATACAAGTTGACCTCTTGATCTTTGCGCGCCCAGTTACAGGGGAGACGAGTAACGTCGGATTATACGGACCTCTCAGGCCATTCGATCTTCCTCCGAAACTAATTTTAATAATATCGAAGACATTTTAAATTCACTCCGTATACCCGTAATTACCTGGTATCTGGAAGATGCGATAATCTACACTGTGAAATCGAAGGACAAAGGCGAAATTCGATGAAGTTGCCCCTGGCCTGGGACAATAGATGCTCGTTTGAATTTCTATGACTGCTCGGATCCGCCTTCTACCGATTCCCGATTCCAATGAGAGGATTGTTTACCGAACGTGACATCTTTCTTGGATAGTTCTCGTCGATGTTTGATACGCCGAGGGCCCGGTAACCAGTTTTTGCGATCGGGTGCCAGCGAGAATTCTAAATTTCTGGATAGGTCGCTTTCGTGCCATGGCATAAGACTTTTCGCATGGAGCAAAGCGTACCTCCCGGCGATATGAATGCGCAGGATTTGCCTTTGTGTTATAGAAACGTTGAATAGATTCTTTGATACTTTAGAAATCACCGAGAAGCAATTTGTATGTAAAGAGAAGGAAAACGATTCTTCGTAGATCGTTTCTTTACGCCATTCTTCGTGTTCCATTCGGCGATCTTGATAATAGAAAGCGCCAATTAAATGGGCCAAGAGGGAACGTCGAACGTCGAACCTAGGACCCAGCAGATAGCAGGGACTTTGCAAGTTTGGTCGGGGAATTTTTACGAAACCGTTGATGGAACGCAACCCTTCAAAATGTATTATATCAACGCTTCTAAACTATCTCGACGGACGTTATTTAAGCCAATGGAGTTACGAAGTTTGAGAGATGGCAAACTTTTGTAATTTCCCAATAATCTCTCTAAACCGCGACAATTCTAAAGTTTAATTTTCTTCGTGATCCTCGAGGGACAAAACAATATCGCTTAGAGGAAATACGGCCAGACACGATGAAAATATTATTCGCGGTGGGAGTTTTGGGTCGGACGTTATAAACTTGTTTACGTACTTGGTCGACCTTGGCTTCTTCAAAGAGCATTATTTTTACGATATTTCCTAATTCCAATATCTGTGCCATGTGTTCTCAAAGCGATTTATAGTCGACTTGTAAAATACTTACCTGAATCGTTGAAGTAATTACTTGAGAAAGATTCTACACCTTTTCTTTTGTATATCCATGACCTGGAGACCGCTATTACGAAGAGAATAGCACGTTGACTGTTGAAAATAACAACGTGAGTTCTCGCTCGCCATCTATATGCTGACGGCTAGTTACAAAAGGAGTAACTAGAAGTTGTTCCTAGACACGGTCGATAGACCTGATCGATAGTTTTAGGACCTCTCTTGCCTTTTTTTCATTTATTCGTTTGTGACCCTTCTAAGTGTGTGCAATAAAGGTTTTTCTGCTCCGAGAAGTGTGGATTTATTATCTATATAACATAATAATAACTAACGCGATCCTACCTCTAAAACATAAAATAACAACATTGACCGTCACGCCTGTTTTCAAGGAAATCTCCGTCGGGCCACGCGTGCCGCAGTACCAAGCGTTCTCTGCTAGGTACTCCCATCGATATTTTAGTAATGCGAGTCGCTCAAGTGGTAGTCTCAAGAATGATCTCTCGTTTCGTTTGTTTGCAATATTTAAATCACTAGCTGTTGTTGAATACAATGAAGGAAAGTGTGGTATAGATTATTCCGACCAGATAGTGCAGAATCAAATGGTACAGGAAACTTGGCGTTCAACTTCTTCTGGGAATTTCTGCTGTAAACGCTTTGACAGTTTACAAAATCGCAACAAGGAAGGATATATTTTATTTTATTATTGCTTTACATCTCTTATATCTATTTCGCTTCTTATATGTCTACCTCCCTTCTTATCCACTCTATTATATCGCACGCCCTTAATTATTCTATCTCTAAAAACTAAAACTAAAGACTAAAAACTAACAACTGGTGACTAAAAACTATTGCAACTTTTGGCTTTTGCATCCTTGCTGTGCGTCCCTCCTGTCGTTCCTCCCCGTCTTGTATTGCCCTTCTCTTTTCTATTATTGCTTTTAGTTCTGTTAAACCTTCTCCAGTCTCATTTAGAGTTTTTCCTGTGTCCTTTGGCCCACCCGTTGTTTCACATTCTTCTGTTACATGTCTCAGGTATTCTTCTTTCCTTCTACATAGTCTGCATCCGGTCCTTGCTTTGGTCTTGTTTCCACATCTAAATCTTGCTAATATTTTTCTACCCTTCCACTTTATCCTCCCTTCTAAGTACTTTGGTAATTCTTCTTTGGCGATATTTTTTTAATGTATGTTATATTTGGATTCCCTTATTCTTTCCCCCTCTCTTCTGCTTCTCTCTTTCTTTTTTCTTCTATAATTTGGTCTGCTGTCATCCTTTCTTGCTTTTCTCTTGCTTCTATTTCCATTTCTCACCTCTTCTTGCTCTTTTCCCTTCTTGGCCATTTCTTTAGTTTCTCTCTCTTTCCTTTATACAATCCTTTACTTAAATATTAGAATATTTAGAGAGTTATTAGCTGCAAAATTATTAGAATTGTCTGAAAATACAAAAAATCCTTGTCTTCGACGGAGTCAGCATAATATCACCGTTCGGAAAAATGATTCCGGAAGAAGCATTAGACGCGCATGCAAACTACGTTATGCGAATAAAAGACGTCGAATGGACCGGACAAAGACACAAAAGAATTTAAAGAAAACCAAAACTTATTGTCCAAATTGTCCCGACCAACCTCAGCTATGTATGGAATGCTTTAAAGTTTTACATTCTGAATAATTTTTTTTAATAAACCATCCTCGTATTACTTTCATAACAATTCAATAGTTTTATCATTTCCTCTGGAATATCTTTTCAAATACCTACGGAAACTTTGCCGTCAACCGAATACGGGTGTCGTGGCAGTAAACGTGATAGAATTTAGTGAAAACATTCAAAATAAAGAGAGAGGTCCATATTATTGTGTCCTTGAATATAAATTTTGTTTTGGGTTGCAAAGTCTAAAAGCAAAAAAGCTATAAGTAGGTTTCTATTGCTGTTTCTTGTAGCTTTCAGCTACAGCTACAAGGTTAACTTTTTGGTAATGTCCTTTGATATAAATATATGAACATGCTCGTATCATGGCCTTCTTCTATTGTATTATAACATTGTAAGAGTGAGGATCTAGATCAGCACACACTATACTTATTTCAATATATTTTTCTATTACAAATTCATCCACTCGTTCCTCTATCAGTCAACCTCAACATGAATGAAAGATATTTCGTCGATATATACAGGGTGTAGCATTAATAATCGGCAGACTTAATAATTGTAATTGTTTACCAGTAATCAGGCCGTAGAATTTGATGTTATAAGGTTTCGTCATTGTTAATTTTCTGACAACGCGTGGAAGCGAGATTCCCTCAGAAACGTTTAAACGTGTAAAGACGAAATATGGAAAAGTTTCATTTACGCTGTAATGTATTTATATGCATTTATGAGAAATTTCAAGGCGCAAAAGTGCGCGCGATAAAAATATACAAAATATAGAAAGCAATACAATATAAAGGAAAATATAGATAGTCTTTAACAATATTTGGCAATTGGAACAAATCTCTACCTAGGAGCTCTACTGCTCCTATCGTGTTCATAGAAATATTCGCACAGATTGCAGTCTATTTAGGAGCAGATATTTTTAAAGTATTATCGTTGCTAAGTATGCCAGCAGAGATTCAATGTCGCTACTTTCTTGCCACACCGTACACGCATAAAGAAGTTGCTTTTACGTGAATCGGCTTCTTCACGGACAGATAAATAGTATAATTTGAGACAAGAGCGAAGATGAAAAAGGGCTATCGCAGCTGTGTGTACTGGTGTAAACGAGATTTAATTCTTTGTGACGATACCGCTTCTGAAAGGGAGTTCATCCCGACGGAATTGGATTTCGATTTCTCGCGGAGTATAGAAAAAGCGTGGAAACGAGGGAGAGTGAAAGCCAGCGTATTCTTCTTTTCCTTTTTCGCCTTTCGTTGAATACGAATCGCGGCACGTGGCACAGTGTACGACTGCGTCGAAACGCGGCAACTCGACGTTTCGCGACGGAAACATTTTTCTTCACGGAAACAAAACGTTCTACGTGCTTGGAAATCTCGATCTTCCGATTCGATATCCCGGCGTAGATTTTTCCAATTAGGCTGCCCGAACATTCACGACGATGCATCTTGTGCTTGGGCTATTCGTTCCGGCAGCTTCGCAAATATCGTTTGGTATTGCGGATACCGTGGCTGTAAAATCTATCTGTATATACGTACCCTTATTTTCCAATTGAAGAAGAAGCTAATTGGCATACTAATTAGATGCACGTCACTTATTTCCAGCTGTAACATAAATACAAGTTGATTCTTCATCTTGCGATTTGATCGAAGGATCGTAAATATGATGTTCCTTATGCCTGGAAATGTAAAATCTTGCCACGGAAAAGTCGAGTTTAATCCTTGCTACAATATCAGCCACACGTGTGCCACGCACTGGTTGCGTACAGTGGCTCATGAAAGTATTCGAACGCCCTCCGAAACAGGATAACTTTTTTAAAACTGTATCGAACGATTGGAATCCTTTTCGGAGGATAGAAGGATCAGTCGACTAGGTGACGCGTAAAAGAAATTTGGAATAAATCGCAGGCAGGTGGTCGGAGTCGCGAAGGAAATAAATAGCATTAGGTTGTCCGGAAAGTGTCTTTCTATCGTAAACGTGTTTTTTGCACCTTCGTACAAACGTGAAACCAAGTCTGTGAAATGTCACGGTGTTTATCTCAACAAAACAAAATGGGTCGTACGTAATTCGACAAAATAATATAAAACAAAAAACGTTGTGTGTCTATTATTTCCTCATAAAACGAAAGAAACTTTTCGGATAACCCAATAATAATAAAAAAAAATAGAAAATGTAATGGTCACGCTTCGCAACTTTTGTTATGTGTGCCTGTAATGAACATCTAAACAACACATTTTGAAGAGTTACGTCAGGTGTATACATAATATACAAAATTTAACATAAAGAAAAAACAAAACTGAAACGAGCAACAGGTATCGAAAGATGGACAAAATTACAGATTTATTACAGTTACAAGCCGAAAGTCGTAGAAAACTGCGATTTTCATTGTCCTTAATGGTTTGTAGTTTATAGAAACGTTACCCAATATGTATATTTATATATATTTTTATTGCTTACCTTAACAGGATTATAATGTCACACTTGCACGTATATATCGCACACGATATTCAACACAGTATATTAAAATATATTCTACCAATATGTGCCCTAAACGAATAAATATATACCATAAATTAATTCAGTAATTAATTCAGTAATAAGAACGTTGCAAACTTATTTACCAATGTAGTGTTTCTCAGCGTTGTTTTTACGTTTCATCTTCGTAGTATCAGCTTTTCAGTCGTATGAAAGTGTTGCTGAATGACTTGTACCGAACAAATTACTATAAAAATGCTCTGATAAATACAACGATATACAAGCGCTTTTTGTAGCCTTGTACATTTGTAGTCTTCATTTAGTAATTATTCTTGTTGCAAACGTATTTCCCAATGTAGCGTTTTTCAGCGTTGTTTTTACGTTTCATCTTCGTAATATCAGCTTTTCAGTCGTATGAAAGTGTTGCTGAATGACTCGAACCTAACAAATTACTATAAAAATGCTCTGATAAATACAACGATATACAAGCGCTTTTTGTAGCTTTGTACATTTGTAGCCTTCATTCAGTAATTACTCTTGTTGCAAACTTATTTCCCAATGTAGTGTTTTTCAGCGTTGTTTTTACGTTTCATCTTCGTAGTATCAGCTTTTCAGTCGTATGAAAGTGTTGCTGAATGACTCGAACCTAACAAATTACTATAAAAATGCTCTGATAAATACAACGATGTACAAGCGCTTTTGGTAGCCTTGTACATTTGTAGTCTTCATTCAGTAATTATTCTTGTTGCAAACTTATTTCCCAATGTTTTTCAGCGTTGTTTTTACGTTTCATCTTCGTAATATCAGCTTTTCAGTCGTATGAAAGTGTTGCTGAATGACTTGTACCGAACAAATTACTATAAAAATGCTCTGATAAATACAACGATGTACAAGCGTTTTTTGTAGCCTTGTACATTTGTAGTCTTCATTTAGTAATTATTCTTGTTGCAAACGTATTTCCCAATGTAGCGTTTTTCAGCGTTGTTTTTACGTTTCATCTTCGTAGTATCAGCTTTTCAGTCGTATGAAAGTGTTGCTGAATGACTCGAACCTAACAAATTACTATAAAAATGCTCTGATAAATACAACGATGTACAACTGTTTTTTGTAGCTTTGTACATTTGTAGCCTTGCGATTTTCGAATACGCACGATCTTGAAAGATAAGGTCTCGAAGGGATATATGGTTCACCGAGTTACGTCATTTAAGTAATTCAAGAAAAAAGGGAAGGATAACGAAAAAAGAAATGCGAGCCAGGCAAGCGTCATTAAGCTTTGAAGTAGCTCTCTGCTTTCGCATAGTTTTCTGTCTTCTTCATGAGAATTCTGCCGGGTTTTATGTCGTTCATAAAATTCAACGGTATTCTACGTTATTCACGATTTTATTTTTTCTCCTTTTCTGCCTGTTATGAAAACGCAGAACTTCGCCCGTGTACCCTTTTTTATGTGTTCGAGGTTCAACTTTATAAAGCGGTCGATCGAACATTTCTGAACTTCGCGGACGTTTCTCTTCAGTATGTATAGAGTTTGCAATTTTAGAAAAATACTGCCCAAGTGATTAAAAACTTATGAGAAGAGATTAAAAGAGCAGAGTCGTTGATTCTAGAAAATCTGGAATTAAACTTTCTTGGAAATTTGTATAGTAGTCGACCGCTTTGGCTAATGCCCCGTTATTTGTCAAATATATTTTCGACCGATTTTTAAAGTTCCTAATATATCTGATTAATTGATCTGACAAATGAAATATTTGATATTCCAGCTTGCACAATCAGATAGCGTATTCGAGTTTCGTGTCGATGATATTTACGTTCCAGCGTTTTTTGGAATACTAAATTATATTTAAAGTTATAAATACGTAAGAAAAAAATATTTGATTATTTTACTGCTTGTTTATAGAAACGTATTTCCAGGTTAGCATATTTTCGCTATATATTTATTGGTTTTGTATCTCGGTCGAAATCTTCCTTTGCCAAGCTATTTTACCACTTCCATGAAATATAATATGACACATTGGAAAATGTAAAACCGACATAAAAATGAAATTTATCTGGCATACTAAAACGATACTTTCACTCTCCCAAACGTGTTTAAACGTGTTTACTTAAAAATACGAGTCGTTATAAATCAGGCGAAATTAAAAGGAATTAAAGAAACGAAACAGTTTGACACAAAAAGAACATTTCGTTATATTTTATCTTGCAAACAACGTGTATTCATAAAATTATCGCGTTAAATTTTTATTTAAAATCGACTAACAGTTATCGCTAGATGCTTTCCTTTTACTGAATTGTCGCTCGCTATTACCATTTACATACGTTTATAGGTATATTATTCTTTAGAAGAATTTTAGCTATCTCATCGTTCGTGCTTTACCTTCTGTTTCTCGTATACGTCACGGAAAGTGTTTAGACAGAATACAATGTCTTATCGATCCGCTGAGACCTTGTTCAATTTAGATTACATCGGAACGAAGTACGGATGGGAGGCCAATGTGCGAGCAATTAAGTCCTAAAACACGTTACTCCCTTAAGAGTACTTCTCTGACACGTGTTAAAGTTAAATTGCGATTGAAAATAATCGCTTCAACGACCACGTATTGTTTTCAAATTCTGTGAATCTGTTTGCAAATAATTTCCATGTTATTTTCAGTATTTTTCAGTGCGAAACAACGACTGAAACCAGATAATTGTTACAGATTTGCGATCGAAAAATAATCGTTTCAACAACTGTGAATTGTTTTCAATCCTATGGTCTGTTTGCAGTGTAATTTTCCTGTTATTTTTACTATTTTGTGTAGCGAAGCGATGGTTCAAGTGCGTTAAGCCATGGCTCGAGTCGGATAATTGTTACACATTTCTCGGTAATCCGGATTCTTCTACAAAACAGTGTTGGCCTTCAGCGAAACACTTGTTCGAAGAGAACTTTCATCGAATCGGTTCAGTCCGAACTGCCAAACCGGAATTTCCGCTTCGTATTTCTTATCTGCGTTATCTTGCAGTGCGAAACAATAGCGCAAACCGGATAATCGTTACGGGTTTGCAATTGAAAATAATAATTGTCTCAACAGCTGTGTATTGTTTTCGATCTCATGGATCTCTTTGCCGACAATTTCCATCTTATTTTTAGCGTGTTGTCGGATAATTGTTACACATCGCTCGACGATTCCGGTTCCATTCTTTTTCCCAATTTCCCTGCAAGACTGTGACTTGGTCTTCGGTGAAACGTTTGTTCGAGCAGAAGTTTCGGCAAATTGCAATTTTGTATTCTCATTTCCGTTATCTTGACTGCAAAGCAATGACAAACATCGGACAATCTTATTTTGAGTCCTTTTGCAAAACCGACTTGGTCTTCGGCGAAGACGTTGTCCAACAAGTTCCTCCAAATTTTCAAACGCAAGCTGTCCGGATCGCAATTTGTATTTCTTAAACACGAACCTACAAAACTCATTCCAATTAAGTGGAAACGGAGCGTTTCGAGATGTAGAGTGAATCGCAAAAGGAGGACATCGGGAGACGAGAACGGAGAAGGTTTCCGAGCACGCAAGAAAGGAGCGGGTCAGTTGGCGGCACGGCGGGAAAGGGGAAGGTAACTTTCTCCGGTGATCGTCCTACTAACCGCAATATCATCGGCTCAAAGATTTTTATGTATATCCACTATATTCTCCGCTCGCTCACAGATTTCCCTTCTATATGCTTTTATCCTCTCTTGCTGCGATTTGACCTCCATTTCCTATCTTTTATCTATTTATTGAGTAGGTGAAAGAGGCAGACGCGCATATATCGAGGTTGTGTATTGGAAAGGATCTCGCAGAAATTTGTGTCGTAGATAGGGGAAATACGCTCGTTATGATTTACAAAAGATGAATACTACCGATAATACGTACTCTGCTTTCAATGCGTTCAGTTTGCGTACTTTTGCCCCGAAAATGGTTCCTATAGATCGATAAGTTTGCGCGGGGATATTTAACTGTAATTTACATTCTCTATATTTCGCGCTTTATCGCGTGAAACGTGCAACGTGGATTAAAATCTACGCAGAAATTAATTCCACTGTGTTTCTCGAGTCATTTCCGAGCCAAGCGTGTCTTTTTCTATTTTACTATAATTTTTCTATTTTTTTTTTATTTATTTATTTCTTTATATTAACAATTTGTCCAATTTGGACATTTGGTAGAATTAAGGAAAATATGTCGCAATGACATATGAAACCGGAAGACTGTCTTAAAATATTATTAAAGGTACCTTTGTTTATTCAGAAACAGAATGGTAAAGAAAGGTCGGAAATTGCATCAATTAACTGTTACGATAAATGTTATCAATCAGTGTTGTCAGTATAACGATACACAAGAGGTGAAGTATTTCATGTGACAGATGATTTAACGTAAAATTAGATTGAACAGGTCACGTTCAATAGATGGTGGAACATTGATATCAAAGACGTTGTTATTCGAAAATATGGACACGTGTCTCTTTTTTTTTAATAAAATGTAATTTAGTTGCAAAGTTACACGTAGACAGAGCGATTTTATTTTTCATTAAATCTGTCGTGAAATATTGACACGATAAAATTTATTTTTGAAAGCTAATGTGCCGTGGAAATAATGAAAAATATCGACATCTGCAAGCGTTAAATATTACGGAGCATTATTTTCTTATTTAAGGAATTGGTACCAACAGTTCGTTTGGTAGTCGAGCTGTACATAAAATAGAAAAAGTTCTTTCAGTTGAATAGACAGATTATTGCGACTAACCCGAATATTTTAAGCTGCTTAACACTTCGTCGAATTGTTTCAATTTGAAATCAAAATTATATGTATGTATTATATTTATTTATATATATTATATATAATATAAATACGTAAATAATTATATATTTATGTTTCTCAAGATATTTAATAAAATAATTATATATCTCAAGATTATTAAATTTTTTTTTATTTATTTATTGAAATTCACAATTTGTCCAATTTCGACATTTGGTAGAATTTTTTAACAGTTATATTAACATGTTGATGGCTACCCCCAGCGGGGTAGATTATTAAATAATGATATTTTATATCAACAATAGTATTTATATAAATAATTATATTATATACTCTTTTTCAATTAGATTTTAAAATATATATATTTAAATATAAATTTTTATATATAGATTTCAAAATATATATATTCATAATTAATAATTATATATTAATATATACTTATATACATAATAATTCAATTTTTACGACTTGTTTTTACAAAAAATGCTTTATTTTTTTTAAATTATATTTTTTTACAAAATTGTACCTCTTTTTTTAAAAAAATTATTCCTTTTTCGTAACTTCGTAAATTGACGCAGTGGTAAGATACCGATAAAATGAAAAGATAATTAGTTTTGCTGTTTGTCGTTCACACGCGTTCACGTTGATTTTCCTTCAAACTTATCGGATTCCAAAGTCAGCAAGTTTCAGAAAAATTGTTCTACAAATGGTCGAATAATATGTTTTGCGAGAGAAGTTTTGTTTTGTGTCAAATCGACACACCGGGACAGTTGTAGATTAAACAAACAATGTATATTTCATACAACATAAACAGACGAAAGAAAATTGATAATACATGAGAAGTACAGAGACACCACAATTTTACAAAATGAATTTACATTCATGATTTATATTATTTTGTCGAATTACATACGATACATTTTGTTATAAAATAAATTTTTATTTAATCTATTAATTTTAATACTCATTAACAATTTATATAATTTAACAATTTATTAATTTAATATTGATAAATCTAAATTTCTATAACTTATTAATTTAATACCCATCAACCTAAATTTTTAATTTAATTTAACACCCATCAACATAAATTTTTATTTAATCTATTAATTTTTATACCCATTAACAATTTATATAATTTAACAATCTATTAATCTATTTACAAAATGAATTTACATTCGATAAGAACAACGAACAAATATAATATACGTGTACTACAAAATATTAGGTCGTCCGAAAAGTTTCTTTCGTCTTATGAGGAAATAATAGACGCACAACGTTTTCTTGATTTATATTATTTTGCCGAATTACGTACGATCCATTTTATTCCGTTGAGATAAACACCGCGTCATTTCACGAACTTGGTTTCACGTTTGTACGTATGAAGGTGAACCGTTGATAAGAACACATTTGCGAAGGAAAGACACTTTTCCGACAATCTAATAGAAGACTGTTACCAACACGTTGGAAAATTTATAGCAGAAAATTTATAAAAAATAAAAATTCATAGTGTATCGATTCTGAACTTTCTTTCATCCTCTCTACGTATGTCTGTTAAAATCCGCAAAAAGAATTAATTCGTCGTTAGTTCAGAAATTTTACTAACGTTCCAGCATTGATCGACGCGTCCACGTATTTACGAGCAGCAACAAAAATAACGTAGGCAGACAATTAACCGTAAAGTATTAGCATCTCTGTTTAATGGTTACTTTGTTGAGCGTTGAATTGCCACCGGTTAGGCGATAGTTTCAAGTTAATTCCCCGGCTAGATCAAAGACGGGAAAGCGGCAGTCGCGTGTAATCGCGTGTAGCTTTCCGAGTATGTACATATATAGGTAGACTCTCGAAATTGCGGCTGCTCCGACTATTAAACTGAAGTGCGAACGTGGTTGGAGAAAATAAGTGGGTTATTCACGCACGTTCTATAATCGTCAAAGCGGCAGACAGCGCGAAACGCCTCCGGAGCCCGGAGTTATTTCCTGCGACACGGTACCGTCTACTACGCTGCAAGACGGAAATCCGGCAGTGTCGCGAGGAGAGAAACTAAAAAGGGGTGTGGAGGAAGCGCGATTTCACGAGGTGACAATTCCTTTGACTGGGACGCGCAACGAGAGTCGGCCCAGGCTGGATATTAGAAGGGATACCCGCCGGCTGCCACTCTCGTTTCGCCAGTTTCGCGAGTGCGTCCGGGATGTCATCTCTATGTGATGTATACAGAATGCCAGTATTGTGGCACGCTTTCAGGAAAATAAGACAAAGCCATCATCGTCGAACGATTATTTTAAAGCTCGTTTGGGACCGTACGGTTACAGAAAAATAAGAGAAACCTGACAAACTGCTAAAACATTGCCAAATCTTATTTGGAACGTTGCTTAAACCTCGTTAGACTCTGAAGAACTCGTATGTTCAGCATCGTAGTGTTGCAACTATCTCGTCAATTATGTAATACAATTAGCTGTTTTCTTGCTTTACATCGATCGTACTTTTCGCCTGTCTCGGTCAATTCTGATATTCGTGTTAGTGTTGGGATTTTCATGATCATATTAGATATCTATTTTATCATGTTTCGTTATATCGTTGGAAGATCAATTGCTTTTATCCAGTCTGTCTTACGTATTTGTCAATCTACGCCCAACTCGGTGTATACACCGAGTTAGTTTGTTTTAATGGGATTTTTTGATGTTGTTTACAAGCAGCCTCTAACATCCCCAAGCTTCGTTCACTTAGGCAATTTTCGGTCAAACGACCGAGTCGATCGAAGTTGTTTATATTGGTCCGTGTAAACACAGTGCCAAGCAAATTGAAATGACTTTCAATATTCCATTAGATCGTTCACCCTTCAGCCGGAGACAGTCTGTTCCTCCGTTGTTTAGTCGAACGACTTGGCCATTTCAATTGTACCTGCCTGATGCAAAGGTGGCCCGTGTCGTTAAAGACAGAGTTCGTACGAGCTGATCTCTAGTGCCCTTTCCCTTTCTTTACAATATACTGTACAGTATCTATACGTACACTTACTGAGAATCTCCAGGGCAGAGTAGATCTTGAGAGTCCCTGGAGACGACTCACCGAATCTCGTAGAAACTTGCTACTTTAGAGGTAGTTCCATTAAATTAAGGAATAGTTATCGAGGAATAAATGCATATAGTCGAATGTTTGACCTCGTATTTTCCTACCTGACATAGGACAGTATCGTTTAATCATAAGCTGTTAACAATTCCACAAATCGGATTTAATCTTTGGACTATTTAACTCGGATGAAATTCTTTCAACGAGATCTGGCCTCGTCGTAAACTCGAGGCTCGAAAATATATCTATCGATATATAGATGCATTACAAGTTCAGCAGGCGTCCTAATGCGTATGAACGGGATTGTACGCGCACGTTCAAGGACATCGCCGAACAACCGGTCTAAGCAAAGAAGAATAGAAAATGCAGGCGCACATCCATACACACAGATGCGATATTCAGCCAGCGTACCGCTCTTGCCACAATAGGCCAACCTATTACAAGATGCAGGAGGCACCGTTGCTGAAATAAATGTGCTTCCTTTTGAACGAATATTCACGGAGATCTACTCAGCCCATACTCGCTGTTTTGTACCTGTTACTGCCTCGCCTCTTTTTACCAACCTGCCCCGTCGAGGTGAAAAGCAAGAAAGCGAGAGAAAGCGGACGAGAACAGAAAAGCTGCCGGCTTTTCCTCCACCCCTGTACATTTTCATACTCTCGGCTTTGTATCTTGTATTGTTGTAACTCTCATTCCCTAAGAATTATTTATTGCGATGGATAGCTTTGTTCGCGATAGACACCACAATTACGTATTATCCATTTCGTAACGTGCGATTCTACTTTATCGTTGTACGCTTGTAACCTTGTAACATCCATTGTTCATTTTAAACGTCCTTCTTTTACAGATGTTTTATTTTAGTGTTGTAGTATGTGGAAAGTATGTCGATTTCAGTCAGACGGTTGAACGTGGTTTTGGGAATAAAAATTGAGGACAATTTGGATTATTCGTTGTAGTCGTGAGAAATATTCTTCTGATAATCGAATAACTCTGTTCTCATTTCAAAGATTATTTGTTTCAAATTATTTTGTAATACGATAATATTAAACACGGAGATTTTTGATAGAAGTTTTTTTTTTATTGATTAGAATATTTACAATCAATCCTCGTCGAGAATTTTCAGTAACTTCATTTGGCGTGATACAATGACATGGTTTATAATAGTTTTATATTGTTGATTCTAGTTGGATCTAATGATTCAATGTAAAAGGTATTTTCTTTTTAGTCTGCGGATCTGGTCCGTCGTGTCAAGTAGTTGGCTGACTAATGGATTGTGGTAGTTGTTGACTCTTGCGTTATATCTGCTTCGATAGAAGTATCGTAGTTTATTTCAGTTTCTATTCTTGTTCTTCAATCTCCTTACAGGAGAACCTCTGAATTTCAAAATAATTGATCGTGAATTTTTCTGTATTTCTGCATTAATTGAAGGCTCAATTGCAAGTATAAATCACTTAATGATGCTCCAATTATTCGATTATATGTAAAATATTTATGTTCTTATACGTATCAGAGTAAATTACTGTTCGTTACATTTTCTGAATGAGAATGAGATGTGCATTTTTATTTTCATATCTCACATGGAAAGTAAGTAAAATATCTTGATAGCGAATTTAAATTAATCTATTTAAATCGTGGATTTTCATGCAAATTCATATTTCTGTGGAAATAACGGCTCCATTCTTTAGGTTCTTTCTAACCCTTTTACATTTTTCTAACATCAAAGAAACGTGTCTTCAGCTTGAACAAAATGTGAAAAGAATCCTATTGATGATGATTTCTCGCTACAATTTCATATAAACAAACCTACCTTCTGTTTGCCAAGATAAGATCGAGATTGAAATGTAAAAAGCTTTAATGTACCTTTTTAAAAATTGCATCTACGCAATGCTGGGTTTTACCTATTAAATACTACAACAGATATTTCCAATATTTTCTATATTTTCGCGTATCAAGTACAGTGTATACATTTCTTCGTCTTTAACCCTTTGAGTGCTGAATACTCGCGGCCTATGCGGTCCGTACGGACGGCGCGCAGCTAGCGCTGACGATCGCTGTGGACGGAATACTTTTTCGTTAGACTGAACTCTGTTGATTGACTATTCAAAGCGCAAATCGTAATAAGTTATAGTAATTCTTTTGCACGAGATTAAATGATTCAAGAGCGTTATGTTTTAGTATTAATTATGTATTATAAAAATTGAAATTTACAATAAACTAGAAAACAATAAACTAAGAAACTAAATTTAGTAAATATAACACAAGTTAATAATTCAGTTGTGTGCGAAAAATTTCAAAACAATTATCGATACATAATCCGACATCGCATTTTCTGCATTCTCTTATTTTTCACACAAACAACACATTTCCTTCCTGATAATTAGATGCGACTGTCCGCGAAACAGGTAGACAACTGTTATAACGAGGCATTATTGGCATTTGTTTACTGCCGTTACTAAGGAATGCATTTATATTTATCTCACACGAACGTAATAGTATTACTTCTGCATAGGTGTTCGGAAAAATTGACAAACCCATACATGCGTCCTTAGTCCACACCGATAGCTTTCGCCAGGCGCGTATAGTACTCAAAGGGTTAAAATTCTCATAAACGCATAATATGGAAAGGAAATTTAGAGAAAGCTTAATTTAACACGTTGAGTCGGCTAAGTTTCCTGCGGGGCCTAAATCCGATCGCTGGTACGCAGAACGTAAATAGAGCGACAAGTGGGGATTCCTTGTTTATCGCCTTCGATTCATTGTAAAAAAAAGCTTTTATTTATTTATTTATTTATTGTTGCTTAGTCCGTGCCTCTCGGCTTTGGACGAACTCTCGGTTTCACATCTCTTGTGTCTAATTCTTTTCTTATATATCTACCTCCCCTCTTTTCCACTCTATTCTATTGCACTGCCTTAGTTATTCTATTCTCTAAAAACTAAAACTAGGAACCACAAATTAACCACTAATGACTAAAAACTATTGCAACTTTGGGTTTTTGTCTCCTTGTTGTGCAGCCTTCCTGTCGTTTGCCCTTCTCTTCTCTATTATTGCATTCAGTTCTGCTAAACCTTCTCCCGTCTCATTTAGTACTTTTCCTGTGTCCTTTGGTAGTCCTTTATGTAGTCTGCATCTTTTTTCTCCCTCTTGCTTCCAGTATTCCCTTGCTTTGGTCTCGTTTCCACATCTGAATCTTGCCAGTATTCTTCTGTCTCTCCACTTCATCCTCCCTTCTAGGCACTTTGGTAATTTTTGTAAAGAAAAGATTATTTAGTTCTGAAATGAAGAAAGCGATGAGCTTTCCAAAGTGTTCCGAGGGATCTCTTTCATTTAGTCGAGAAGCATACTTGTGAGACGTACATCAGTGATTTTTCATCCTCAAAATGTTCAATAAACAACGTGAAAATATATTTGAAAGTGAGAAGAGCAGCGATGACGAAGTCTACGACTATTGTTCGAAGTGTTCAAAACCACCCCAATTGTATTTGGAACGTTTTAACAAATACCATGCGATATAGCACAATATAATATTTTATCCAGAATATAAATTAATGAAAAGTATGATATAATGCGTTTTTAATATTTTTATGTTGTATATCCTATATTTAATCAACTCGAACAAGAAGAGCGTCATCCATACTTGGATGACGGTTCCCACGGAAGTATATCCGTCACACAGATATGGGTAACGCGACGACCAACGTGTTGAGAATCTATAATACTACGCTCAATATTCTAAAGTAAATATGCAGCTATATTCTCTAAACGATAATTTAGACTCGGTACTTCTGCGTACACTGTATGATATTACGATGCTCCAGGTATATTTTATTGTTCGCTCGTAACCAACGCTATTGCGGCTGCTGGTTATGTTTCAACGTTAAATTAATGACGGTGGAGTCTATTTGGTGTGAAGTGGTAACGAAGGTAGCTGTGGTGTATCCTTGATTCACTCTATTTGTTCCTTCCAACATGTGCTCTATCGACTAAAATCTGTAACATGGACACACAGTATAATTTATCAGAAAACGTTATACGATACGTTTCACATCGTACAAAAGATTTATCCGTATGTGTAAGAAATTTTCATTTATTGAAAAAACAAATCTTCGCTTCTCTACGCTCTGTAAATCGTCCTTTCGTAAAACTTGCTTGCGTGACTGCAGTTAGGTTAAATGGTTTACTGTTTCTAATTGACTGAAGTGGTGACTCGTGTCACTTTCCTTGAGAAGTGTTCGATAAATCCGCTCTTGAGAGGATCGTAAGGGGAATTTGACTATCGTCTGTGCTTCCATCCAATCGTAAACGTCATAAATTATAGCGACTGCTGTAGCGGTCGACATACCGCTGAGAAACATTTTACTTTCATAGACGCGTACTTCTTCAGTTCATTAGTCTCAGATCGTTTGAGTGTCAAGCTATAGACACGATAGAGAGGATTGTTCCAAGCTAACAGAGAGACTCGTGATTCTAGCAATACATTTAAAATTAGCTGGCATTTGAATGATGGCACGGCGCTGTGAATGATCACGGACAAACACATCTTCTGATTTGTTTCTTCAATATTTCCAAGAAACTAGTGGATATATTAAGTTTTTTTTCTTTTATTTATTTGTTAGAATATTTACAATCAATTCTCGTTGAGAATTTCCAGTAACTTCATTTGGCGTGATACGATGACATAGTTTATAATAGTTTATATTGTTAGTTCTAGTAGGATCTAAGGATTTAGTCTAAAGGACATTTTCTTTTTAGTCTGCGGGTCTGGTTATACGAACATGAAACCTAATCTGTCAAACGTTGTGATCTTCTTGATAGAAGAAAATGGATCATACGTAATTCGATAAAATAATATAAAACGAAAAATGTTGTGCATCCATAATTTCCTTATAAATGTTCATGAAGAACTTTTGGTGCAGGATAAACATATACTGCCACTCACAGGATTTAGAATAACGACGCGTGGATGTTGTTAAGATATACGAGATAAACGACAAACTGATACGCGCTATCTTTTTTTGGAATCAACGCGTCGTATGAAATATGCAGCACCGTGAATAAACTCAACTCCATTTTTGGATCTTTCATAATATTAAAATAAAAATTCACGTGATTTCCTATTATTATAGTATGTATGAAGCGAAGCTGAAGATACTACAAACAAAAGTCTTCTTCTTTCGAGGCCTGGAAGAAATTAAATTTTCTTCTAAACTTGTATTTTTTTTTTTTTTTTGTTTATTTTTACCAGTTTTCGTGTATTACATATTTGTATTTTCCATTATAAACGATGAATTCGGTTGTGAGGTGATTCAGGCAAAAGTATCGATACGCAACATAGCCATGCAATATTACATTTTTTTTATTTTTTTTTAATTTTTAGGTTTACAGTTGTAACTTAAATTTAAGTCGCTGTAGAGCGGTACTTATGTACTATATGGTTTTTTTTCTTTCCATCTCTGTTCTGAAAACCTGGTCGCAAAGAAAAACATTTTTCGGACAACTTAACAGTTTAGTGGGTCCCAAAGCAAGTCGAATAAAGTAGGATAAAACTGTAAGAAATGGATTAATAATAATGATAAGCTGACAATAGATATCCATAGCACTATGTGTTAACAGGATTCCCATGACAAATCTACCAAGTTTTCGTAGCGTTTTCATTTTTGCAAAGGACGGTCCAACGGGGGAAAATAAATATTGAAACTTTTGTGTATCATCCTCCGGAGTGCTTTAAATTTCCAGCTATCAAATATAACGTGAACCGCTTTGTTTCAAATATATCATCGTTATTGTCGCTTTCTGAATAGCTCTGCTGCCATTGTGTTATACTTGGGCTGTTAAATATTACCTTCTTTTTTCACCTGCAACATTATACAATGCAAACTTATTATTTCGGAAATGTATCAAGTGTCTTGATTCGGAGTATCGTTTCATTGTCCCACAAAATATACGTTTAATAAGATACCATAGACGAGCCATCGTTTCCCGACAAAGGACCGCGTAGCTATTAAGTACACGCCAACTAATTAACTTAGCAGGTCGAAGCCTCCGCTCTTCTTCGAAATCTTCCGCAACTGTTGCCGAGGAAATTGATATTCATGGTCGATGTAACTTTCTGGCTTGTGCAAGTGACAGTAGGGAAAAGAGTTGATTCGCGGAAAGGAAGGTCGCGACGCCTGGTCGAGTTGTGTCGTTGATGTCGGATTGGTCATCCTTAATTATACTCCGGCCACGGTAGAAATTGTAGCGACCGCGATCCACGAATACCTGGTGCTATTCGATGCTACATATCGAGCAGGAAGAATCTCATGCTCGTGCTAGGTTCACTCAGACGATATTACAGTCGAAAGCTAGCGCATGTAGACGTACACGCGGTTCTACAGATGGAAACGCATCTATTCGACTCTGGAATTTCATATCACGTGGCAGAAGGGATAGTACGCCCGAGCATTAATTTCAAAACGTACCGTGCTGATGCGAGTTTGAGAGATGATGATGCATTCTGGGACATTCTGCGATCTCCAGAGATCTCCGAATGCCACTCGCAACGGTAGTGAATCGTACTTTGGTTCTTAAGTTATTCAATAAGAATCTCTTTTCTCCGCGGATTTAACGCTTAACGTTTCTTTAATTCGTCCTGTTAACGCGTTAAGGACCAACGCGATATCTCGTTTGTAATTTCCTTTCGATCAGTTCGCATTGTCGAATTCTATCAAATTGGTGTTGCAATTGCGAAGAGGAATTCCGAGAATTTAAGTCAGCCTTCTTTTCATCGCTACCTTTTCCTCCAGTTCCTTAAGTTCCTCCTATGAAGTTTGAAGAAATCGAAGTGTCTTATAGCACAGCGATGTACTGTTTTATTTTCGAATTATAGCACTTCTTTCTTTGTCGCTAATCCCTCGCTCGTTTCGCTTGCGTCTCTTTGATAAATTTCGGTGTACGTGAATTTTACTATCTCGTCGCTTGGTACTTAACGAGCCGATAAAGAAATCCTAATACCGAGAAACTACGTTTATTTGGAACAAATTTTAGTGGAATGTCGGATCAAGTGAACTCTTGCCAGTCGAATCCGCTCATTTCTATGTGAATTCTTTCGACGTAAACGAAAAATCATGGGAATCAGTGCGCTCCTACCATACGGATTCCAAGAAAATTATACGAACCATTCGTCCCCCGATAAGTTCGTACGAGAATGTACGTTACTCGTAACACGATCGATAAATTTAACATTTATCGCTAAACATTATCTGTGTACGTGGTACAGCCACTGGACAAGGAAAAATGAGTAAACATTATTACAGTGTACCGTTTTGCTATTTGCTAGACATTTCTTAACACTCGTTAACGTAGTAATTGTGACATTTCTCTAATGTTTTCACGATCTGTCTCCCACCGTCCGAACGTTTCCTGGCAACGGTATTTCCATCGTATCGGTACCGTGTATTTCATCTGATGTGCTGCAGCGCAACGGCTCTCTTTCTCTCTCATTAGATATTCGTATCTATTTAATGAGTAGAAATACGTACACGTCTGGTAGAACATAGAATCGTTTTAACGCTTTATTGCGATCGATTGAATGGTCGGTACCGTTATGTCCAGCAGGATTTCGGGATCGTGGTACGTTGTTACCAATGAAATGAGGGATTAGAAGCGATGGAGCGTCATCTTCACCGGCCTATAAATGAACTGTATTTCTTTTAGACCTGTTTCGCACGACCCTTTGCACTCGATACCGTACACTTCTGTCTTGAGCGATGATTCACGGTCCTAGCTTTTCTGACTAATGAAACTGTACATCTGCCGGGGAATTATTCCGTCTTAAAAGAAGCCGAAAATTTGAATAATTAAATCCACGTACAAATGTAAAACGATCATAATTTACAAATATAAAAATATCTGTCCATTATGATAATCAAAAGAAATATTACATAAGAGTCGCTTGTCCACCAACGAGCTCCATTATACACATAATGGCTAAATGAATATAAAATTTGTAATAAATTAAAATTCTGTAAGAGATAAAACGGAAGACAAACTAATATTGTTTAATATTAAAATGTAATAAACAGTTACAAACGAATACATATTTCATGAACTTATAAGTATGCAAACATTTTAGTCGATTTGTATCGACGGTGCAAAGTGTATAAATTAATCAAGAATTAATAATTAGGTGAAGTCTTCTCATGCAATTAACAGACTATAAATATAAATTATTTATTATATATATATTCGATTTAAATTACTCGTATTAACATTTTTCGGTATCGTTATCTGTATGAAATCTTTCTATCATTCTAGAAGAACTTTCTCTATCTGTTTCGTAATTCAGAAATTAAAAGATCTGAATACAAAGAGCACGTGAAGCAACAAAATATCTGTATAACGTTCAGTTACAAATATCTATTTTATTATTGTATATTGAACTTTAAAAATTTACACAATTGCGTTATAATATTCTACCGTAACTGCAGTATAACGATGATATTAGGTCATCCCATAAGTTCGCGCCGACCTTTGTGTATACATTTCATATTTTAAAGAAAAACAAGAGAACTTTTATCGAGACGGAATAATGAAAAATGGGAAGAAGTTGTACAACGAGAGGGGGATTACATTTTTTCATGAAACTGAAAGGTTTGTAAACAATCTTAACATATATAACCGCTCGAAAAACGGCACGAACTTATGGGATCACCTAATAGAAAATAAAGTCATTGTATTGCGATTTATTTCGTCATTTTGTAGTTAAGATATACCTTTTCGGAAATAAACAGATGTGTCCATATATTTTTGAACGGTTGTGTAGCTTTATTATATAAATATGTATTACATATATAATACTAAATACACTATATTAACACTATAATTTAATATACATGTATATATCAAATTAATATATATAATACATATATCTATTATATATATACAATTATCTTCATCTTATTATATTATATATATAAACAAATACAATAGATAATTGTAAAAGTTTAATATCAACAGAAGGATTGATCAAGAGATGACTTGCTTACATGTCAGGTCGTGGATAATTTCCAGTTGTTGATGATTCCGGTATTACGATATCGCTTTATTATATAAATATATGTTATATTAATATATTATACTAAATACATTATATTAACAATATAATTTAATATACACGTACATATCACATTAATGTATATAATACATATATCTATTATATATATACAATTAGTAAGTATTGTATATACAATTATTATATATATACAAGTTTAATATCAACAGAAGGATTGGTCAAGAGATGACTTGCTTACATGTCAGGTCGTGGATAATTTCCAATTGTTGATGATTTCGGTATCGCGATATCGCTTTATTATATAAATATATGTTATATCAATATATTATATATATTATACTAAATACATTATATTAACAATATAATTTAATATACACGTATATATCAAATTAATATATATATAATATATATATTTATTATATATATACAATTATATTCATCTTATTATATTATGTATATAAAAATAAATATAATAGATGATCGTAAAAGTTTAATATCAACAGGAAGATTGATCAAGAGATGACTTGCTTACATGTCAGGTCGTGGATAATTTCCAGTTGTTGATGATTCCGGTATCGCGATATCGCTTTATTATATAAATATATGTTATATCAATATATTATATATATTATACTAAATACATTATATTAACAATATAATTTAATATACACGTATATATATCAAATTAATATATATATATAATATATATATATTTATTATATATATACAATTATCTTCATCTTATTATATTATGTATATAAAAATAAATATAATAGATGATCGTAAAAGTTTAATATCAACAGGAAGATTGATCAAGAGATGACTTGCTTACATGTCAGGTCGTGGATAATTTCCAGTTGTTGATGATTCCGGTATCGCGATATCGCTTTATTATATAAATATATGTTATATCAATATATTATATATATTATACTAAATACATTATATTAACAATATAATTTAATATACACGTATATATCAAATTAATATATATATAATATATATATTTATTATATATATACAATTATCTTCATCTTATTATATTATGTATATAAAAATAAATATAATAGATGATCGTAAAAGTTTAATATCAACAGGAAGATTGATCAAGAGATGACTTGCTTACATGTCAGGTCGTGGATAATTTCCAGTTGTTGATGATTCCGGTATCACGATATCGCGGCGAATTACAAATGAAATGGTGTACTTTGCCAAGGAGATCAGTCGCAGGTGTTTGACCCCAATCAACATGCAGATGATGCATTTGTTCGAACCCATCGTTAATTCATCTATTAGACTGTCGCTACCGGTTGAACATTACGTTCGTTCACATTCATATTAATAAATGGAAATTAAATGGAAATTTTTCATGTTATTTCGTGTGCATAGCCTGGTTTTCTCGGCGGAACGTTCACGTGCCATCCATTGTGTAATATCTTTCCAGGAATATAGGTGAAATGAGGGACGTATGATTTGAATGTAATTTTACGTACCGACGGAATAAAATTAAAGACTCACCTACTTTTTTCTAGAAAAAAGATCGCTCGTGCTGCGTCACTCGTGATTTCTACAGTTATAATTCTGATTTCTAAAATTGTATGGCAATCGATCTATTAATAGATTCGCAGTCTGTAAAATTAATATCACACTCGCGTGACATTTTTCTCGTATTTATCAAAATTTTAAATAAATATTTGTTAAGACAAAACACACAGTATCAGTTACCTTTCCAATTATTATCTGTAATTTTCGAAAACGCATAATACCATGTTACTAATTATAAGAAGCAATAACTTTGTTTGAATTTCTGAATTTTAAACGAAGATAAGGTATTTTTCTTCCTCTAACTTCATTAAAATTTTAATACTTTGTTCAAATATTTTTCAACTCTGTACAATCATAGGCAACGTATCTCTTCTTATGTATCGTAGAAAAGCGAAAGTTTATATTAGAAATTATTTTCATAGTAGAAACTTGTTTTTCCATTTCTGTTATAAATATTATGTAAACTATATGGTACTGAAATATCTATCAGAAATTTTCTGCCAATAGTATCTTGCCATTTGCGTAGAAATTCTATTTTCTTCTCGTTAATAGAATATGTATATTCTCCGTAAAAGGAAATCAAATCTAATCGTAGTAAATTATGTCTTGCCAGATGATAAATAGCTAGAGAATGATAGATTCTGTAGCAAATAATCGTAAGAGGATAATTATTTTTAAAGTTACTCGGAGATACTCGACCTGCTTAAAAGTTTATGCGTATGAATGATACTAATCACATACAAATGTTCGCAGATGCTGATATTAATGAGCTTATTCTTTCTATTTTGTTTCAGGTAAGCTTTTTAGAACAGGATTACTAATGACTGTATTCGTTCTCGAAGAGAGATCGATGGTGAGTAAGCAATTTTCACAGTTATGTGCGATTCGAAAAGAAATGGACAAACAATCACGTTGTTAATTACATTATTTCTGCTACTGTTAGTTCTTTTGGAAACTTCGAGTTATCTGATTATTCCTCTATTCCCTTCACTAATTTCAACCTTATATCGATTCTATTAATCGTTAATTTACGCCCGATCTCCTTGACAGGATATTTTTAATTAAGGTTTATTCCTCTGTCGTATAATTATTTTAATAAAAATTTCATTTACGATATATTGTTCCGACGAATGAAACGATTGATCAACAACGGTTCAATTTCTGTTATCGGCTTCCTTTGTGCTTTCATTCGCATTTTTAATATCGCACAAATTTACCTTGCAGATCGTAATTACGCGAAACCGAATACGATTTACGTGCGTTATAGGAAAAAATAATTTAAATCTTTCACGACACGTCGATTATTATACTTTATATAAAACGACGTCGATGATATTTTACGGCAATTAGCTCGTTTGTTAATTATGTGAAAATCAACTTTTACGTCGATAACGTTCTAACGGTTCCTCAATCCAACGTGTGCATGTGTTGCTGCTTAAACACGTATAGCAGGTATTCGTTGCTACGTTAGTGAATGATTGATCGATTCGAAAGCGATTACTTGTACCTTGGGTTAACTGTAGGCATGGATTTGCACCAATTTACAACGCGATTAAGTCCACGATGTCTTGGCAATAATTAACAAGAGGAGCAGGTTAATGGTGCTCTAAGCAGAATCTACTATCTATTGTGTTCAAATTCCTCCAGTGGAACGATCGATAGAATCAACAAACAATATTTGAACGGATGCATTGAACGCGTAAAAGCATCTCCTATGAAAACAGCCACTGATTTCTAATCGCTGTAATCACCAGGGGAAATATTATCATCGGAAATATTATTATACGTTCGTATTCGGGAGATATTTAACGGTTTACTAAATTTCTGTTTCTAAAGTATTTTGTAGGAGGATAAACTTGAGGAGAATTCGTTGATGTTTTCCAAGTATCATGCCGATAACTGTACATGCCTATCTATGAAATTATCTTTCAGAAGAAAACGTTTAACATAAAATAAATTTTATACGCGCTATTATGATGTTTGCGGATTAAATATTTGAATAAAATGAATATTCATAGAGAAATTAGATTTAGAAAGTTCTCGGCATTCGTCCCATTTAATAATCGATATCCCTAAATTTTGTTTGGAAGAGTATCGCTTTTGAAATGACGTTACATACACATTTATATTTATTGCTTTATGTAGTAAATTATTTTGTTAGTTTACTGTAAGTTCATGATGTTATATCACTTAGAGTGAAAAATATAATTAATCCTAAAATCGATGTATAAAATAAAACTAGTAAAAATCTTCTCTTATGATACATTTGTTAACACGAAGCTATTTCTACCAAAAACCAGTGAAAATGACTGGTCCTTAAAAAATACGTAATAATAGAATATTTTTATATTTATTGATTTATTACTTTCCTGCAGAAATTCCATGTTATATAGTACATTTTTGGTATTATTAATCCATCTATGACCATGATCCCTAAACGAGGATTGACACATTTATAAAATTGTAGAACCAGACGTTTTGACTGGTGTGGCATTTCTAGCGTTAGCATCTAGCGGTCGATCCGGAATTTTCCTGATAACTGATATCGTCATATCGAATGATACGCGGTAAAAATTTAAAAAACGCGTGGCAAGTCGTACAAAACGAGGAAACTGGTTAATTGGGGTTCGATAAACAGATTGCAGGACCCTTTTACGCTTTGACAAGCACCGATCATTTTGACTGGTATTGGTATAGGTAGCCTTGATGCAAAATTATTTTCAGTTTGAATACATAAGAAACAAGATAAAATTCATTATATTATTCTTTTAGTCATCGTTGCGAAAGTCATTACATCATTGCGGAAAAAATATAACGTAAAGTAGAAATTTTTAAATAAAATTGTAAGACCAGTCAATGTGACTGGTGTGGTAGTTCTAGTGTTAAATAGGAATTAAGTCGTGATGGTGGAGGAAGCGATATAGAAAATTTAATTGGGTTAAGGATCAAGTATGTACATAATCGAAGACGAATAAGAATAAAACAAATATTATTATTGTTTGTGTACATACAATTTAAATTACTCGAAACCCATTATGTATCTTTGCATATGTATTTCGAATGCCACAATTCCTTTAACCGAGTAAGTAATCCATCTCACAGAGTATAACTAATATACAAGAAAGCTATAAGAATAATCCGCTGGGTTCGATGTCAAAATCTCATCCGTATTTCGCACGCGAATTCTCTTTGTGCGATTATTTAGAAGAGGAATTGAGAGACGCTCGATGATTTTCTTTGATCCATCTGTCCGTGCAAATGGTTTTTTCGCGAATGGTTGAAAGCTACTTCTACTGGCCGATTTGAAATGGATATGGCGAGGAAAAAAGGTGATGTTGTTGGGCAGATAGAAATTTCGTCAAGAGGGAAAAATAAAATTCCAGTTCTTCCTGGTTCAGACGATACGCGCGGCCGGTCAACACCTAAGGGTTGTAAGTTATGGCGACGTTTTGACACGAATGAGCCGACCTTTGGCCCGCGTAACGGTTCATATCTTAACAGGCAAAGGCATCTGCAAGTGTAGAGAATTTTTAAGAGATACTCTTCAAAGTTGTTTTGCGTTATTCAAAGGACGCATTTGTCTCATCTGGCGAGACAAGGGAGTTCGAGCGCGCCCTGTCACAGGGCTTGAACATGTAGGAATGAGGCTGGGACGACGTGAAACAGCAGCAACGGCAACGCAACAACAGCGACAACGTCGAACGAGCGTGTCTCGTGTGCAAATGGCAAGGCATTTCGTGCATCCTTGGATAATATGCGGCGCAATGCCAAATGCCAGCACGTCCGCATCGCAGCCAGCCTTCCAATATGCATGTGTGCAACCTGCGCTCCGCACGCGCATCCTGCGTCTATATGCGTGCACTTGCAACTCGTAAAAACGACTTGCACATATTGATGGCGAAGCTGCTTTCTCGAGATGTTTTTTCGACGATATTCCCCTTCGTGATCAAAACAACAGGCCTCTTCTTTATTCCAGCGATCTCGTCGATCGGACAAAGCGTGGAATTTATCAAATCGCCGAATATTTACGGTAGCTGAGGAAACTGCTCGAACACCTGTAGAAGCGTTTCATGAATATGTTACGTGTGTTGTGCGAAATGTTTTGAAAATTCATTGGCGTAACCAAACCGATTATCATTTTTATATTCGCCAACTTTGAGTTTCATAATGTACATCAAATTAGCAAGATATTTGGCGCAACGGTATACTTCACCGAGGTCGGACCAAGTACTTGGGCAGCCGAACGATCCTCTGAGAAGTCAATTCGACTAACTCGCGCTTTGTCAAGTTTGTGAGTTTCGTTATCCGAATACCTAAATGATTCATAATCAGCATCGAACCGTTTAAATGAAAGAAAAGTTGGTTCGTCGCGAGAAAATGATATAACGTAAGGTTGAAGGAAATGCTTGAAATAATTGCAATTGTTACTTATCAATTTATGCAGTTAATTAATTCGACTTCTGAGCAGCTCGATCATCCATTGTTTTAATAAGCTTTAATATTCAATGAGGCCATAACACCTAGTATGCGTTTAAGATGATTAATAAATATTTTGTAGCTTCTGTATACATTTCCATATCGAAATCTGTCAATATAATAATTAAGACAGTCGTGTCTCATTACGATGCAAATGAAATTTCAAACTGTTTTATATAACGCATAGAATATATTTTCTATGGTAAATATTTAAATACTTACGTAGGTGTAAAATATTTGTCGACTCCTGCTTCAGCTATCGATAGTAGCTGTCTTTTTTAAATAAATAAAAATCTTCTATAAAATTCTTACATAACAACCACGGACAATCTTCTTGGACAACGCATAAATTATGATTTTCCTGTTTATTTTATGCCAGCATCCAAAATGAGGAGATGTACGCGATTAAAGGTGATACGCGTCATTGCACGACATTAAGAAAAATAACACTGTGGTACAAGCCTAGAAAAATATTCGCCAAATGTATGATAATGAAGCTGTCAGTGAAGAGACATGCCAACGATTGTTATTTATTTTCACTGTGCGGATGTTCGCTTAAGGACCAATCGCAATTAAATGACCAAACATTTGAGGATGAGACGCGTCGTACACTTTGATAAACAAAAATTCCTCACAGTTAGTGTTAATCTTTAACAAGTTGAGAAATAAACGAGAAAGCGTGCTAGAATGAAATATACAACACGTAGACGTACAAAAGAATACTAGTAATATTTTATCACGTAAAACCGACAGAACTTCACATCCACCTAATACTTTTGTTTCTTCCATGCAGATCCGTGGATTTGCATGTGTGTGAGCTTAGCTTTTAATCCTGTTTAATCGTATACGTATGTATGTATGTAGTGTGCTTCTGTACGTTGCTAGAATTAATTAAATATTTCTATACGTAGTTGTAATTAAAGGATTAAGATCGACCCGAATACCTGTACAAGCACACGGATCAACGACATCTTAACTTTCGCGATTGGTATTTTCGTGCTTTCACCCTTCTGCTCCTCTCTTTCTCTTTTCGTCATCATCTTTTTCGGATTATACAAACATAGATTGGTCTTGCTAGTTTTAACTGGACATAACTTTCACGTTACGTTGATAGCGATATATATTTAACGAATATAGGGAATGATCATGCTGTCCTTGGCGGATGTGCTACTTGCTTTCTCCGGCAGTTAAGCTTATCTTCTCTTAAAATACCTAACTCTCGGCAGATGACCACTTGACACGAGAAGGATCGTTCACATAAGCTCGATAGCGTCGAAAACGAATGACCATCGGCCGTTACGAAGTGCTTAGTCAGCTACTCGAGGAAGCACCTGCACGTAATGTCCGATGTCGCAGCATAGATGTTCGTAGGTAGTTGACTTCGCCTGGAAAATTCGGAATACTCGATTTCACGGACGACGGGTCGCGCTGTATAACCCGATCGCTGCTTTCGCCCGGTTAAAATCGAAGAATATCAGCTTTTTTTGTCTTCCGGCCACTGCACGTGATTGTTATTTCTGCTGTTCGCTTTTTACGTTCCAAGGTCCGCTACAGATCTTGCTCGACTCTAATATTTTCCTCTACATATAAGCAGAGGTATTATTTTTTACCGAGAGATGCGTCGAGAAACCCGATTTTTCGATTCGCCGATCTCGGATCAAGAACCTTGTGCGATCTGGAATCTGTCGAGATTCGAAGTGCTTATTTTCTTTCTTTTTTTTTTTTTTTCGTAAGTATCCATTTCGTAGGGATTTCAATCTTAATAAATTTCGTTTGTAAAATTAAGAAATCTTTTATTTATTATTTTTCTCCATATAAACGATTGTGATCGTCTGATGAGATTTATACAGTTCTGGTATCTGTACGCGTTGAACATGCATCATGTACAGTACAATTATAGCGC
The DNA here is from genome assembly GCF_024516045.1 of Bombus affinis. Lineage (NCBI taxonomy): Eukaryota > Metazoa > Arthropoda > Insecta > Hymenoptera > Apidae > Bombus > Bombus affinis. The sequence continues at coordinate 51,549 of NC_066345.1, forward strand.
AATTACGGTACGATACAGTACAATTAAACTAAATTAATATGATACGGTGTATGTGAGAAGTAAAAGTCGCTGGTAGCTTACGATATCGTGATTGGTGGTACGAATTAATATCCCTGAGAGAATAAAGAAGATTTTCACGGTGCTTCTTATGATTTGCACGTGTCTGAGTTTCATTTGGAAGAGCAGATCTCTAACTTTGTGTTACGGAAATGTTACAACAATTAAGAAAATTATGATTGCATTTATTTTGCTCATTTTTTGTTCAGACAGGAGCCCGTCGGTTTAAATATATTCTAGGCCTCGTGAGAATAACTTGCTCATAAGGCAACAGATTTTCTTACGTTAAATAAATCATATCACCCGAGTATTTTCCGTTCGTATGAAATATCATTTACCCGAGTCTCGAGATCTCGAAACGTTTCATGTTCCGAGGGGTTTCGAGTTTTCGAGTATCTCATGCCTATTCTTTACTCGTTTGAATCGGTGAGTTTTGTTACACTTACGGCAAGAGAACACAAAGTGTTCGTACAATTGAACTGCAAAAATAGAGAGAGAGATATCTTCTATACTCTTGAATACGTATATTGAAATATAAAAAGAAACATAAAGTTGGAAAAGATATTTCCATACCACTGCATTTATTATAGCAAACTGAACAGAGTTTACATAGAACGTATATAAAAAGATATTAAATAAAATGAAATTATTTGATAACTTGTAACGCGATAAAGTTCATACAATGGTCGTATCTTGTCAAAAATATTCATACAGCGTCTATTGCTAATTAACGTTTATTAAAATTAATGTTTAATAAAATATCCGCAATCTATCGAGCATGGTTAATATTAAGTTAACATTTTTTGCCGTTTTTCAAAATCTCTGTAAGATACTCTTTTGACATTTATACGACGTGACATTTAACATTTATATGCTGTTAACCAGTTTCTATGTATACTTATCGCCGAGTTATACACTCGCGTATATTTCGATATATTTAATAAATTAAAAAAAATGTTTAATAGTCTTTTTTAACAATTAAAATTAGAGTAATATTTAATAAGACGAATATAGAAGATATTTCCCTTTTTGTCTCTAAAATAAACCGACTCTTTCGTCTCTCGTTCTATCGCAATCATCGATCGTCTGATAAAAACTATCGTAATCAATGTTTGCTCTGGTTACAAGAAATCTATCGGAAAAATAGTGGAAAATTCAGTTTCACAGGGTGGTTTTTGCCTCGTTAAAATAGCAGCGATGCTCAGTGCGTATCCGAATTCTCGAAATTTCGTCACTTGATTATAATTCCGTGTAGCGTGCGCGTATTTGCGCAGATCAAAGGTTTCGCAACGCCTCATAATTTTCTAAACTACGCCGTTTCATTGCAGCGGCTAGGTGGTACATTGGAGTTCGCATTTATAAGCCTGTCATTTAAACATTCCTGCTACTTCGTATGAGATATCTTCCGCTAGAATGCCCAATGATTATCAAACACGCGTAATGCTGGATATTGGTAAGCGAGATAGCGTGGAAACTAATTTGCTTAAAAGTTGTATTAATCTCTGAAAACGCGATTCGAATTGAATTCATTTTAAACAGCGATATGGAGAAAGACGCGTTCTCTCTGTATAAAACAGATTTCCGTTTGTATTCATTCGAATGGGATATAACGTATATTTAATCACAATTACCCGAACGATTCACTTTTATATCTTGCTGTCGCGATTTCTTCTCACGCGCGTAATTTCGATAATATTATTCACGTTGGCGAATCTTAATCATGCGTGCATCTTCGATAAATTTCGATGAACGTTCGCTGTAAATCGTGCGAAAATCGTTTAAAGTTCCGTATTATTGCCAGTATCGCCTAAGTAATTTCGCTAACGTTTACAACCTGCTTTTCATTATTTTCCATTAATTACTGAACTTTACCGAACACCTGTGAAGAAATAATGAGAGCACGTAACAAAGAAACACGAGGAGCCGATGAAACGTGAAATAGTAAAAACTTTGACTCAAAGTTGTGCGAACTCTCGTAAAAAATTAGTTTTGCAAGTTTACAATCAAGCAGAAGGATGAAAACAACTTTTAATTTCAGTGAAACGAAGGGAACCTACGGAATAGCTTTTCACGCATTATGCGCCGCTCTTCGCACGACACAGCTCATACTATGCAGCATGATTCGTGAACACACGACCATACTTAAGGAGATGAATCTACAAATTAAAATAAGCAAAAATACATCGTACGAACGTATGACCCACATAACTTGGCTCTCGTGTTATGAATCATCGAAGAAAATGGTCACAGTGTGTGTCTTATGCCTCGACCGCGTTACTGCACGTCTTAGCGTTGCCCGCATATACAGCTGAAGCATCTTTCGATTATTTGTAAAGTTTACTAACAGTTTTTACTTTTCCACTTTTATAAAACGGTAGTCAACTGGCGAGGATGAGATTCTGATTGTCTAAAATTCTACCTGATTCACGTCGATCGATATTCCTAAGGCTTAGACAGTGTCAGGACTCAAGACTACTGGTACTAACAAATCTGACAGTGGTATTAGAGATACTAATTACAGCAGAGAGATTAGGATCTAGAACAATTAATTTTAAAGCCCATGGGTAAGTGTTTTAGCATCTATTATTTTCTTTTACCATGCAATCAATGCTAGAGCATTCAGTGTCATGTGTCAAGACACGAAGCAGACTCTTTCAACATGATCTTTAATCATCCAGAACTACGTGTTGAGGTTATCAGATGTATGAACAGAGGAACGCGTGGATAAATCGTAAAGTAGAAAATATATTTTAATACAGAAGTGTAAGTACAAATAGGAATATAATTTTTTTTTTATTTATTAGAATATTTACAATCAATTCTCGTTGAGAATTTTCAGTAACTTCATTTGGCGTGATACAATGACATAGCTTATACTAGTTTTATATTGTTGGTTCTAGTAGAATCTAAGGATTTAATCTAGAGGGTATTTTCTTTTTAGTCTGCGGATCTGGTCCGCCGTGTTTAGTAGTTGGATGACTAATCGGTTGTGAGGAATATAATTTGAGCTGGTCCAGATCCGCACGCTAGCAGTGTTGCCCTATAACTGAAAATCCCGAAGCCATCGTCGCCTGCCTATGGTCTACCTTCGTCCCAGTCTATTGTTAACCCTTTGAGTGCTGTGGGCGCATATAAGTGTCTGGCGAAAGCTATCGGTGTGGACTGAGGACATATATATGCGTTTTCTGTAAGTGCCCGGCATGGACTAAGGACGCATGTATGGGTTTTTCAATTTTTCCGAACACCTACGCAGAAGTAATACTATTACGTTTGTGTGAAATAAATATAAATGCATTCCTTACGGCAGTAAACAAATGCCAATAGTGGCTCGTTATTGTCGAAGTGGTCACCACTTGTAAGAAAACTCTACATCTGGTTTTTTTAGTTTTCTCAAGCACCGAATTTTTCACACACAACTAAATTATTAACTTGTGTTAATATTTACTAAATTTAGTTTTCTAATTTATTACCCAAATTCTAGTTAACTGTAAATTTCAATGTTTATAATAAACAATTAAAAATAACTAAAAAATAACGCTCTTGAATCATTTAATCTCGTGCAAAAGAATTACTATAACTTATTACGATTTGCGCTTTGAATAGTCAATCAACAGAGTTCAGTCTAACGAAAAAGTATTCCGTCCACAGCGAAACGTCAGCGCTAGACGCGCGCCGTCCGTACAGACGGCATAGGCCGCGAGTATTCAGCACTCAAAGGGTTAATACGCTGTCGATGATTTCAGTGCTTGAGAAAACTAAAAAGACCAGAGGTAGAGTTTTCCTAGAAGCGGTGACCACTTCGACACTAGGAAACTAAACTAGGACATACGATCATACGATATTTTATACTTCATTCACGAGACGAATCTGCCCATATTCTCATGTTGCTACGATGTTTACTAGAATCGAAAGTTTATTTTGCTATATTCTTTCGCATCTTGTGTGCGTTACGATTTACGACGTCTCTTCGTACAAGATTCATCTTAACCGGTATACCAATTGCACTTGTTGACGCATTAGGCACAGGGCCAAACCAGCCGCACATATTAAATTAACAGACTTGGCGTATTCCAATTGTATATTTTCCTATGGCGCAAAAAGGATGGCGAGACGGTTGCTTCTTTCGTTGCCAGTTTAACGAGCTCCTGTAAGTGCTCGTGGCTAAATGGATGAGTATGAGAAAAGCAGTTTTATCGAATCATATACGCCATCGCTGTAGTATTTCTGGCGCGGAGGATTTTTCAGAAGCTAATGGACTGAAACGCGAAATCGTGGTATACGCGAACAGGTGCCTCGCGCAGTTATCCATCGTTCGCTGAGAGCAGCTACAATTCTCTGGCTGTTCTTTAACCAGGGATTCAATCTTTGATACGAGCGCTGGAAAGTTTATCGGGCGGCGCCGTCTTACGACACTTGGCATTAATTGCTTTTATCATTAGTCTCGAAGCGACGTTGAATTATGTAACAACTCGGCGCCAAACGTATTTCTACGAACGGACGCTTATTTATTCAAATCCCGTGATCGTGCGTTGCGTGGAAAAAATTCTTCGCTTTTCTGAAATTGCGAAATAACTCGATTTTCCCGATGGGAGCATTTAGCGCTGCTGTTACTCCAAGATTGGTAGTACATCGAACAGTATACATAGCTAACTCTTGCTGCACTCTTCAATCTTTCATACAGGGTGGTCCTTACCGAAAGAAATAAAATACGTGTAATACACATAGGCCGTAAAATCAGCCCTTTCGATGTAAAATTAACTTTTATTTTTCGTTATAGTTCGATACCGCAAGCTCACTTCTCCGCGTCACATTCGATCATTTTCGTTCGAAAATGTACGAATGTAATAGAAACCCTAATACTTCGGAACGATACTACAACAAATCACCGTGTATGTTAAACGTTTAATATTAACATTTTACTGTTAAATATGTATTACGTGGCGTTTAAATGTTTTCTCTAGGTACACAGATAAATATTGCATAAATTCTCACTAGTTAATGATTAGTGAATTGATCGTAGGTTGTTACGTGAGCAGGAATGTGTTAATACATTATCGTGCGGGATCAACAACGTATCCACATTTATTGGATCAATTAAAAACTAATGTCTTATTGCGCTCGATGAAATATCTCTAATTCAACGCGGTTAATTTCTTGGAATATATTTTTTTCTGCGTAATTTTGCAAGATACATAACATTCACGTTTTCAATAAACTCGCACACTTTTTATTGCGCGTGTTTGCGTCGTTCTATATTTTCTCGAAATTTCATTTTATTATTAAACCAATGTCGTGTTTTCGTATCACGAAAAAAAGAAAAAAAAAAGGAAACACTATTTTTGTATTGTAGAAATTTCCAGGAAATTCGAAATATTGATCGGAAGCTGTGTTTATTTTGTAATGTGTTGCGTTGTTATTATTCATCTAGTCAACAATTTCTGTTTGTTAATAAAAGGTAAAAACGACTAAAGTAACTACTATATTTGCGTTTCGAATGCGTTTGAAGTGTAAATTTCTGCAGCATGAAAATTGAGAAATTTATATCAAACTACGTACCATTTCTCAACCATTGCTTCACGTTAAATACTATTTTACGTCGATTGTCTTACCAGGTGACAATTGCATTTCTCAGAATTAAAATTACAATCTCGTACTTAAAAATTGCATAGAAAGTAGAAAGCCAGCAAAAGAAAAACTGAGATTCCTGCGTTGTTAGTACCGACTTACAATTTCACAATTTTTTAGTCATCCAAAATACCAACGACGATGTGTAAGAAATGCCAATGTTATCGAATTCTCTTCATTTTTCTTTATTCGCCTGTGCGATCAATTTATTCGCGAAAGAATAGCAAAAAGTAGCAACACTTTCCAAGCTTTCGTGTTTTCTTTGAAAAAGGAAATTGCAACACATCGGAGCACAAGCTTCAGGTTAGAATATTTTATCCGTAATTTTGCTTGTTCTTCTTGGTGCATTCACCAATGCCAAGGTTGTAGGACAAACAAACGGAGCGTATACGCAAATCCGAGCACGTACATCTTCTGTTTGCATATGCGCGGCCTCTTCGACCTCACAGGCTGGCATGCTTCGGCGCTTCGCATCGGTTTTATGGCTTGCAGTTTGCCCGGAAATCGTCCTTACTCTACCACCATTTTGCTAGGACATGCACGATTTTCGACGGACACCAACGATTTCTCGCGAAATTCTCCTCGCCCCGAGGGAAAAAAAGCAAAGGCAGTGCCACTCTATTATGCCGGCTGCATTGTCCAACGTATCCTTGCATGAGACGTGACAGCGTAAAACGACTTGTCGTTGTTCTAAGCGAGTTTTTACACTTCACATTCCTGGAAAAGGAAATTTACGTCCATCTGATCCTGCTTTCGGAAGAAAAAATAAACTCCAGATTTTTTTTGAACGAACGTCTTGCGTTTCCCAGGAATTCAAACGCTCGCCGTGTTCTTACGCGCGACGTTCGTATAAAAATTATTCGGCAGAGAGAAACGAGATGTTTTTAGTAAACATTTTATTATAAGGTCAGATACATAGGCTGAGAGAGAACGTTGCGTTTGATTTTTCCCCAAAGCTTTGTTCTCAGCTATGTAAATTGATAAAAAGGAAATGTATGTGATAAGAGTTTGTGATATAGTAAACGTATATCGAGAGCTGTTTTTTTTTATGAAAAGAAATATATTGCCATCCTTGCAATTTTGTGACGGAAATCACGAAATTCTTTTGTATATAATCTTCCGTTTTTATTTTATTCCACATCGAACACAATTATCTTTTATTTATTTATAACTTTACATTCTACACGCTTATCTCTTTCATTTCGTCTCTTATTTTGTCGTAACATTTATAATATCGCTCTTTTGTCTATCAAAGATATTCGGTAAGGTTCAAACTTCAAATTAAATTAATAAATTTAATTTATTTATTTATTTGATTAATTAATTGATCTAAACCCCCGATCTGAAACGTAGAAATATATTTCATTGCAATTGAAATAAAAACCTCTCTCTAAACACACATTAATTGAAGACAGAGTTTAACTTTTAACATAAACGTGGAATCAGTGCAACATTGGAGCTAAAGGAATTAATAAATTAGTGTTCTGACTAATTAAATTCGCGACACCTATGGCCATCGAAGACGATCTAAAAATTTCAAACATATTGTCAGGAACGACGAATGTCGTACATTAAATCTCCAGATATCATCGATATTAGTCTATTTATACAAAAATGTTTTTATTAAATTCATAAATAAACAAATGAAGAGGATTGTTCTTATGTTTATGAAATTGTTGTATGTATAAATAATTGAGAAAACAAAATAAACCGCCCCCGGGTGGGCTCGAACCACCAACCTTTCGGTTAACAGCCGAACGCGCTAGCCGATTGCGCCACGGAGGCTGTTGTGAGAAATGTATTTCGTAAAGAACATGTTCATACAATTTTATATACCGTTTTATCGATATGTTTGGTAACGAATATGTGTAACCGTCAAATATTTAGTTTATTTCGTAACATTTGCTACAATATTATATGCGTATGAATCTTCTTATGTTTATCTATTATACGCGTAAGTATACTTTTCAGTTATATTCAGGAAATTCTCGTTTGTTTTGCAGTAGCAAAGTAGCTGCTAAATTGGAACAATTTTAGATGCCGTAATACGCCTATGAAACGTGCATAGACGGTGTACGGTAAATTGGATCGATGGTGCGAGAAACCTGATGGGAAAATCTGATTTTTATAATTATTAAATCAACGCGTAGATTGATAGCTCGAAGGAAACGACGTTTCTCGTCGAGAAATTTCAGAAACCATTCAAAGAGATTCGATTGTGATGAACAATTGGATGGAAAAAGAGAAACGAAAACGCAAATTATGCGAAATTAGCGGAAATAATATGCCGTAGCGGATGCGATATCTGTACTTACGAAACAATATTCTTTCCGCTGATAGCATAGGAAGCTGGTGTTGCAACCGACATCCATAAGATCCAATCTCGTAAGGACTATCCTAACTGTTAAATATCAAAGATTAGAAAAAACAATCCCACTAGCGGAAAACACATTTACCAGAGGATGAAATTTACCAGGATTACGATATCGTTCCGTGGGATGACAAAAAATAAAAATAGAGACAAGGTAAAAAAGAATAGGGAAAGAGGGATATTCTTGGACAAGGAGAGAGAAGTTTCGTTTCAATGCTTCCGGTAGTTTTTCGCGTTATTATCATGCTTTAAGAAAGGATGAAATAATTTTACCCAGAAGGGAAGTTGCTAGCGAATTGCGAAGCGAGAAAACGGATATTGCGCCTTCACCCTTAACTACAAGTCACCCTTCAGTGAGAGAAGCCTGAATTTTTATTTTATTACGACCATCTATTGAAAAATTTAGGGGCCTCGATACTCAAGGCCTATCTTTTAGAAGTTTAATAAACAAATATATATTACAAAACGGTACAATTATATTGGATTAAGCATAACAATTGTTATTCGTGGTATTCGGCAAGTTAGAAAATTAAAAATATTGATAATAATTTGACAAACTATATGTCTGTGGTCTGAATACTGAAGATTGAAGTCTGAAGTCTACAGATTGATTGTCTGTACTCGAGGGTTAACTCCTTAACCTACAACTACGGGCATAGCCCGTAGCACGATGATCGGGCCAAACGTGAGCATTACGGGAGGAATCCGCAGTACGATAATTGGGCCAAACGAAAATATTACGGGCATAGCCCGTAGAACGATGATCGGGCCAAACGTAAGCATTACGGGCAGAACCCTCAGTACTATAATTGGGCCAAACGTAAATATTACGGACATAGCCCACAGTACGATGATCGGACCAAACGTAAATATTACGGGCATAGCCCGCAGTACGTACTACACAAGTCGCGCGAATGGCTCCAAGGCTGCCCGAGCTTGTTTACGTTTTCGGCTCAAAATTCTCGAACGTAAATCGTAGGTTAAGGGGTTAAATACGTACTAAATATATATGTCGGGTTATCGTTAGAATTTTGGACGCGTAACAATTCTTCATTTGAATTAGCCATCGTTTTATACAACGGAGATTATATTTACGGGTACAAAAATGACTTTTACAAAGTTTAACGAATAACCGTGGTGTTATGACACGCAAGATGCAATTGACAATGTTCTTGGGTTCGATAACGAATCTACGGTCAACGGGATAACTCTTTACTAAGAGTAGAATATTTTTTAAGCGCAAAATACAATTGCCGGGACGCTCGGTATAAACTGCTCGATGGGTAACTTTCCAAGGCGATCGCACGAATAATAGACCGATGAAAATTTTCCTCGCTTTACAATTGCGTTCGTTTGTTAAATACTCGTTAGAAGCATCGAGAAAGTTCCAATCACCGTTGCTAGGCAGTTTCTGCCTGGAGTTTGATTATTAATACAACGTGTGTCCCATTATATTGGCACCTCCGAGGTAAAATCACACGTGGCTAGGCCCGTTCTTGAAACCGTATGCCGCCACAACCACATTTCTAGGAAGAACCATACAACCACTCCACACCTCCGTCAGGCAAAACGTCCATCCCGTGACCGTGACTACGTTCGGCGACCAGTTGTGTCACCTCGAGCCCAGTCTCATTATCGCAAATCTCGAACAATTACAATTAGATTGAATGACAGCAATTGCTTAATTACGGCAATTATTTATGATAGAATCTAGGCTAAAGTATTAGAGGATTTTCCCAAAATTTCAAAAGAAAGGCTCCAGTTTCCTTTCATCTCCGACATGTATGTATTTGGAATTGAGGAGCTTACCTTCTAACAAGACACTGTTGGGCTAAATTCGGTAGTCTGTAATATTGATTGTAACGTGATATGTATTCACTCGTCTCAAAGACGAACTGGTTACAGGTCTAACTCATATGCTTTTTAAAACGAAATATTCAACTGCTAAATTATTGTTGCGATTAAAATGTAAAACAGATCGATGGAAATTAACGTGATAGAATTGCTTGATTATATGTGTATTAGAGATGTGTGTGCTTCAGAAATTATGTAGAGTGTTAAAAGTGCAGGGGAGTGATAGTGAAGTGGCACTTTAACCGGACTTATCATTATCATACAAAAAGTTATCGATGCTTACAAACAGTAAATAAATCCTTATCTTTCTCGGAGCCAAAGCGGGCGTTTTATATTACGCTGTTTAGTAAGAACTGAAAATAGAAATAGCAACATTTACTCATGTCTTATATAATCGGTCGTCTGGTTATCACGATTACTATTACTTATAAAACATGTTTGTATTTTTAAAGCAACACTTTTTTCCCCTCAACACATTACCACAGTACATAAAGTAGACCGATTCTCAAAGAGATTTTCTCTTTTTTGTTCATTTTGTAGCTTAGTAAATTCTGTCATGAAACGTTAACAGTCACTGTCCACGATACTCACGAATTCTTCTCAATTGAAACGTTAGTAATTGGAATTAGCATGTACTTAATATTCTCTGTCCAAGCTTAATCATTTTCCAGTATCATCGAAAATGTCTGATAATTTGAATGGTCGTATAGCGTCGTTCAATCTTCTCACCGATGAGACAGAACAAGGTAGGATAGAGTAGGGATTGAGTGAAAAAAAATAAGAGAAATTTAAAGCATTCATTCCGCAATCCATTAACGATGTATCTCTACAGGCACGTACATGCCATCGAATACTCAGCGTACAGACAAGGCCTATGCTGGCACGACGCCGCATTTCCAAAAGGACGGTATTTACAGGATGATTTCGAGGCACGTGCCAGTACGTAGTAGCGACCATCGATACCTACGTTTGGCATTTTCAAAGGAGTTATTCAACGAGGTATGCTCTAGTCTGCCCGCGAAACCATCTGAATAGAATGCCAAATCTCCTATTCCCCTTGCATACTGTGCCTCTTTCTCTCTCTGTCTTTGGCCCTGTCTCGTCTCCCTACCATTTCCCTCTTCGTTCTCCTTGCAGTCTCTCTTCTCCTCCTATACATGTAGATATTTTTAATGTACATTTTTCTATTGATATTTATACATCAACTTATTTGTCAACTTGGTCATTTTTATATTCTCTCTGTTCGTGTCTTTGACCATTTCCCTCTTCGTTCTTTCTGTCTCTTATCTTCTATATATGTAACATATGTTTTAATGAACATTTTTCTATTGAAATTTATACATCAACTTGTTTGTCAACTTGGTCATTTCTATATTCTCTCTGTTCGTGTCTTTGGCCATTTCCCTCTTTGTTCTTTCTGTCTCTTATCTTCTAATATAGAAGATATATGTAACATATGTTTTAATGTACATTTTTCTATTGAAATTTATACATCAACTTGTTTGGCAACTTGGTCATTTCTATATTCTCTCTGTTCGTGTCTTTGACCATTTCTCGTCTCCCTGCCATTTCTCTCTTCGTTCTCCTTGCAGTCCCTCTTCTCCTCCTATACATGTAGATATTTTTAATGTACATTTTTCTATTGATATTTATACATCAACTTATTTGTCAACTTGGTCATTTTTATATTCTCTCTGTTCGTGTCTTTGGCCATTTCCCTCTTCGTTCTTTCTGTCTCTTATCTTCTATATATGTAACATATGTTTTAATGAACATTTTTCTATTGAAATTTATACATCAACTTGTTTGTCAACTTGGTCATTTCTATATTCTCTCTGTTCGTGTCTTTGGCCATTTCCCTCTTTGTTCTTTCTGTCTCTTATCTTCTAATATAGAAGATATATGTAACATATGTTTTAATGTACATTTTTCTATTGAAATTTATACATCAACTTATTTGTCAACTTGACCATTTCTATAGAATAAAAAATGGAGAAGATCGGTGAAATTATACTATTATTATATTTATTTGTGATCCGTGGCTTTTAGCTCCGGATAGCTCCCGGTTATATCTTCATTTACAATATCTTACATTATCTTATCTTATATACTATTCTCAGTACAAAAACTATCACCATTATAATCTCATTAAATTAGAATTAAAAGCAAAAGTGAACTTAACATAGACCTTAACTTCAGCTCATCTTGAACTTAAGCAGTAAAATTATGTAAGATAAGCATCTTACTCTCTACATTTTGGTCTGCGAACAGCTCATATATATATTATATTATTATGTTATATACGTAAACATAAAGTCTTATCTACCTATATATTCCCACCTCTCTACCTCTCTGATCTCTTTCCTACCTAACGCCGCCAAATTATTTTGTCGTTGGTTTTTCTGCCTCTCTGTGTTAGCCTAATAAACAAATATATATTAATTTATACTTATTTATCTATCTATCCATCTCTCTATCTATTCATCTATCCCATTCTCTTTCTACCTGTTCCACCTCTATCCTACCTAGCGCCAGCTAATTATTTTGTCTTTGATCTTTCTGCCCCTCTGTATTTCTGCCTGTGGATTGATTAATCGAAGACCGAAGTTCAAAGCCGTTTGCCATTTACGTAATCTCGACTGCACTTACCGGATGTAGCCATGTAGCACGTTTAACGATCTACATCGATCGCTTTCTTGATGGTGCAGCGACACGCAAGAACGCGAAACGGAGTGAGGTTGTTTGATTAAGTGTCGGAATTTACCGATTGCCAGATAATAGCGCGTCGACTGCGCGATAAGAACGGCTAGGCGAGCGTCTTGTAAAAAGACACGGAGTCGATTGCGAGGACAAGATCTTCTTTATCCGATCATTACATGTCCATCATCTTTGCCATACGTTTATATTATCTTTACCATAGATCATTGAAGAATCGATGCTGAAGCTATGAAAGCGGTATATTACTTTGAGAATATTTTATATTCATAAAGAAAGGAAAGCGGTATGATAAAAGTCCCAATAGCTACGAGATATTAGCCGATAAAGGTACTTTAAAACGACACGAGTTGATTTTGGCCTGAATTGAATCTGCAATGAGGTGGTAAATATAACGTACATTATGCATACAAAAATAAAATTGTAAAACTACTCGAACGATTCTTTGCGTTATGAGTTTTCTACGTGCAAGATCTTAGGTTTGCTAATTTGCTATGTATACGGCATTACATTCGCCCTAATCGATTATTATTAGTTTATCAATAACACCAACGATATTTATTATCAACTTTGTTCCTCTTCTTTATTTTACGTTTAATTCGCCAGTTTTTCGCATTTCCAAATATAATCAATATTTTTTTATTATTGTCTTGGTATCAACATCAAAGTAACATACATAAATGATAATCCTGTCGCAATGCAGTCACAGTCACGTGAAATTACTGCTGGCAGAATGACACGGTTCGAAGGTTCATTTATTGTTTGTTGCATAATAAGGAATGATCCATTAAAATATACAAAGTTAACATACATATTTACATACATAATAAAAATAAGCGTCACAACTAAGAAAAGCTGCACTAGGGAGCTGTATAATGACTTCTTGATAGCAGAAGAAGTCTTATATTCGAAGAATATATCAATTGCGGAAAGTACGTTATTAATATTAATGGCCATGCGGTTTATGCCGGTGCGGTAAGCAAATTCAGTGTTGCGCGGTGAGCGTAGAAAATTTTATGTTGCCGCAGATTTGTCACGGCAACATTAATTCCCTAAGTCTGCGTAATATCAGCAGTTTATGAGATCGTTAAACACTTTACGTACAAATAAGATGTCACGAAGCTTTTGCTCTTCGATGTTGCGAGGCCAAGATCAGACAGAATTAGTCGATAGTCTTAACTGATGATAGGGATCGTCAGAATGTCTCGCAGCTAGATGTAAGAATCTACGTTGCACTCTTTCAAGCGTAATAATATGGGTGTTGAAACAAGCAGTGCAGACTATCGACCCATACTACGATATTAGCCCCCGTTAAGGCACAGTAGAACAGTATTACAGTAATCGTGCTATGAAAAAATTTAGCAGCTCTATAAATATAAGGCTGAATGATCTATAGCAGCGGAAAATAATGCGCTTGCGGTGCTCAGGAAAAGTTAAATTTGAGAAGAAAATAGTGCCTAGGTCCCTTATTGAGTTAGCTGACCTTTGAACTAGATCATCTAGAGAATAATCAAAAACAGTGCTGTCATATCCTCTGACTAAATCTTACGATACAACGTTTATCTATATCGAGGGATGATCTGTCATTGAATTTGAATTGAACATCAATTTTCCAGACTGTGTAGGTTTCGCTGGATTGGTAGAGCGTAGGATGGACAGTACGAAAGATCTTAAACTAAATCGATAAATTAGAAAGTAATGGAAAACGATGTTGCGTATCCTTTGACTAAATCTCGTGATTTATCTGTGTTGAGGGATAATCTATCGTACACTAGTGTTTCAGTCTATGTAGTTATAGGATGGAATGTCGATACTATGAAAGATCTTTAAGTTATCAGCACGGAGGAGGTATTTGCAAGAGAGGAGCACCTCAGACGTATCATTCATGAATAAATTAAGTAGAAACGGCAGTAGATGGGATTCTGCTTAAACAACGGAGAAACGAAAGTGAGTAAAAGTTTCAATTTAACGGTGTATTTATGAGCCGGTATGTAGATCGACGTGGCACGTCCCATCCATGTCTTTCCATAACATTAAATAAATGTTAAGGAGTGATAAAGCACTGTGCCAGCGAACACAAAGCACGCAAGGGAAGAACTCTCAGTCCATAAAGTGCAAGCCCGATATGGAAAGGCAGCGCGATGCGTTAAACTGTCTGCGAGTTTTCGATTTACGACGTGACGGGATCGAAGTTTATACAAGTACTGGCTTTAAGAGACCATCGCTTTTCCGCGGCCGGCTCTTTTTATTCGATCCCCTCTACGTTAGATCTTATTTGCATAAGTGGGTAGAATAATGCCGATAAACGGTTGGTACAGGGCCCCTATGTGTGGCTCTGGCTCTATAGGTTGAGGGTTAGCGAAGCCAGTGTTCTCGGTGTTTTTAAAAACACGAACAGCAAAGCTCGCGTACAGGAAAACAGAATGGAAAACACGGAAGGTATACCGTTCCAATGAAAACGGTCTGTGCTGGCAGACGTTTTATGGGAGTAGTGGGATCCTTTGTTAGAGAATCCCATGGATAATTTATTCGTCGTGGTGGCAGCTTTTAGAGAAATTTCTAATGCTACGAATGAATCGGTGGAAACCGCATTGTCAGGACTGTCGAGTAAATTGCTACGGACGCAACTGTCAATTACATCGAAGGCTTTTTGGCGACGCTGGTTATCTCCCTTCCCCACGAAACCTGTTATTTGCGAACATTTTATAGCGTCGAAGAATTCGACGGTGGACGTAAGTTAAGACGAACAGTTTCCAGAAAGGAGGAACGTTTCCCTTAGGTAAAATAGTACGTTGATGGCGTATAAATCTTCGTTTAATCGGGTATAATCAAAGCGTTTTAACTTTAACCCACGAAGCAACGTTTTATTTCCTATTGTCTTCGATCAGTTTGCGTGATCGAATTCTGTTTTTCATATTGCCAATATGAAAGGGAACTTCAAAGATTCGCTTAGTATCTTTTTCACTTTGATCTCTTCCATTTAAATTGTACAATTTTGTGAAATTTAAACGCACTGAAGTATTCGTAACGTAATGATAAATATAGAGATACTACGGGAATATATTCATTTTTATATGCTTATGGATATAACTGAAGAATTGGGATTCAGATAGAAATTCGTTTCATCCACCAAATACAGTGAAATCCGCTTGCTATCATCACTTTGGAACTTGCAATTTTTGATAAGAATAACTGACTGATAATCTATCGAACTGAATTTATTACAAACGATTATGCCAAACCATTGTTATAATTTATATTCACCAAACGAAACGAGTTGATTTTTATTGAAGTAATTAATGCAAGAAAAACTCTACATTTTTACTTTTGTCTAAACAAAGATTCAGTCAGATATCTGATGACATGGAAAAGACACATAGTAGATAAATCCAAGCAACTTATATTAAAATTAAAAAAATTCTGCCGGCTCATTGGCAGACCTTACAACTTAAGCGTGCAGAGTAAAATAATGCTTTAATAAAGCCATATTAAAACCTGTTTGGAACTATGGGATCCAACTATAGGTAACAGCGAATAATTCCAACATAGAAATTCTTCAACGATTCCAATCAAAAACTTTAAGATCCTTGATAGATGCACCTTGGTATGTTACTAATGAAGCAATACATCGCGACCATAACCCATTTGCATCATGGTTCTACTCAAGAGGACTGGTCCCTATGACCGCGCGCGGTTGGTCGTAGGTGTAGTAAATGACATCCGAATTCTTCATGGACTTTATCCGAAATTTACTGTTCAAAACGATTGGTAGACAATGTTACTTCGCAAACATCGCATCTTACGTTCTTTCTAACAGAGGAAAAAGAAAAAAATATTTATTTAAAAAAATAAGAAATAAGAAATTAAATCATATTATTTCTCGTGGAATTCTTTACAATGGTCAGTACGATAAACTGATATAGGCGAGATGCTGACAAACGGGTCAAACGTGAACTCTCACATCTGAAGAATGCTTAGCGACTGAAATAAAAAGCAGTCGCAGTGCGCGTAATAAACCGCGCTTGGTGATGGAAGACAGTCGCAGCTTGGATGCAAATGGATTAAGATACCTACAGTCAAAGAAGAAATATCCAAATTCAGTAATAGATATAACATACGAATTAACAACCCCCAAAACCCACTAATTACTCAATTATTTGACACGGCGGATCAGATCCGCAGCTTAAAAAGACATTAGACTTAAACATTAGATTCAGCTAGAACCAAACATACGATAATCATTTATTATTCACGTTATAGTACCACACCAGAATAATTTACTTATAATTCTCAATGAGAATTGATTATAAACTGCTTCCAAATAAAAAAAAAATCTTTACTTTTGTATATCCGTGACCTGAAGACTGTTGTTACGAAGAGAACAGAATTTAATAAACACAAATATTCTAAGGAAAGGTCTATATCATTGTGCCCTCGAGTATAAATTTTGTTTTGGGTTACAAGGTCTAGAAACAACAGAACTACAAGTAGATTTCTATTGCTGTTTCTTGTAGCCTTCAGCTAGAGCTACAAGGTTAACTATTTGGTAATGTCCTTTGATATAAATATATGAACATGCTCGTATCATGGTCTTCTTCTATTCTATTGTAACACCGTAAGAGTGAGGATCTGGATCAGCACGCACTATACCTGAATTTATACTTGTTTAATTATACTTATACCTATAATTATTTCAATCTATTTTTCTATTACAAATTCATCCACTGGTTCCTGTATCAGTCGACCTCAACAATTGCGTCTGTAATTAAATCTGCGGTGAAATCATAAGCATAATGAATATTACGCATAGAAAGACAAAATTGTAAAACTATTTGGATGATTCTTTACGTTGTGAGTCCTCTACGTGTGAGATTGGTTTATTAATTTGCTATGCATACGGCATTATGTTTGCTCTAATTAATTACGATTAATTCGTCAGTAATACAAACAATATTCATTATCAGTTTCATTCCTCTATCTTACCTGGTATTTTATCCGCCAGTATATTTACCTCAAACTGTACACTTGGCAAAACATTACACATTTGTGCTACATTTTTCATAAACATTTATATACATTTGTTATTTTTGAAAACAACGTAAAATTTATTTAAAAATCTTATCCAGTGTTGTCTGTCGTTTGTTTGAAATTATTAGTTTCCGAATGTGATTCTCATAGTCGTAACGCTTTTCGTTTCGATCGAATTCTTATTTCTTATCGTTTGTTCCCAAGTGTAATTATCACGACTGATTACGATAACAATAGCCCATTGATAACATTATCTACAATTGTAATAACCATATACCATGTATATATATACTGTAAAGAGTGTTCCGTATCTCTATTAAATATTTTTGCTCGTTGTATGGATTCCGTCGATGTGTAGGACCTTAAATTTCCCCCAAATACGCCAACATTCGCAATCTCGTGATAAACTCTCACTCGGATCTTAATGGGTTAAACATATTTCTAAACACGCGAAACAAACACTTTTACGAGAGACCTCGCTCGAAACTGTTTTCTTCGAGTAACCAATTTTCCGAGACTGTCTGCGTTGCGATAAGCGAAGAATAAATTTATTGTCAGCCATGAGCACTCTATATAAAACAAAGAGAGAAAGCAAATACAGCCAAATAAGCACTTTCACCGTGCAGCAATAGGTCGGCCGCTTAATTAGCAAATTCTTACGGTTGAAGATTATTTTGTGCGCGAGGACCGTAACGTGAGATGAAAGAGTGACACGGAAGCCTGTCATTCACGCCAACACCTCCCTGTAATACAACGTAATACAGTAACTTGCGTCAACTGGAGGCGCCAGACCTGTATCCAACAAGTTAAGCACGGCGACGCCGCACCGTCAGGTATTTCACTCCGTAGTCACTGTGCCGAGTATAGTTTTCTCATCCTCATTATGTATTCTCCTGATGGCCGTTTAAACCCCCGCATTTCATGGCTGCGAGGGAAAACTTTGTGCGCCCGAGCCACCGGAAAGTTCAATGAAATTAACTCTGCTTTGCATACACTTAATAGCCCGTATCGCGCTACCGCGATCTACGAACGCACCGTAAGGTCCCGAGCGCACTCTCAACTTCACCCCTTCGATCCCATCCCTCTGTCTCTCCCTCTTCCTTCCTCTCTCTCTCTCTCTCTCTCTCTCTCTCTCTCTTCGCTATCTCTCCGGTTTCTCCGCTGCGATTTTCCGCGCGAACGGTTCTCGCCGAGAACAACGAATTTCCTTCCTGATGGCACGTGTGAGCGTTGTCGAGACCAGATCTATCGTCTCTACTTTATCCTACGCCTGCCTTGACAACTTGATTAAACTCCTCTTCCTTCCCAACTTCCTATCGTTTTAATTGATTCGTTTTACTCTCGTAGCACGAAACGTCGAATTCTTCGATTACCGCTGCTTTATACACGCCGTTAGGAATTTACACTGTACACAGTGGCGATGGCTAAACTTGAAATTGCTATCGTGTGTATTAGGTTGTCCTAATTGAGTAGTGTCTTTCTTTTACAGACACGTGTTTTACAACGACGCGTCTTTAAACAAACATGAAACCTAATCTGTCGAACGTTGTGATCTTCATTTTGATAGAGCAAAATGGATCATACGTAATTCGATAAAATAATATAAAACGAAGAAAATGTTGTGCATCCATTATTTCCTTATAAAACGAAAGAAACTTTTCGGACGACCTAATGTACGATTATATTCTTTATTTCCATTTACCTGGCTTCTGGTTACACACTTTACGCTAAACAGAAAGTTGGACATAAGCAAAAATAGTACGTAGAAAATAGGATAATAGTTCAATTTAGTTTAATTCTTTGCTCGTTATAAACAGAATATTACCAGCGGACTCTCACTCTAACTTCCTTTTTACCTGTAAAATATCAAACTCACCTATTAACCCTTTGAGTGCTGTGGGCGCATATAGGTGTCTGGCGAAAGCTATCGGTGTGGACTAAGGACATATATATGCGTTTTCTGTAAGTGCCCGGCATGGACTAAGGACGCATGTATGAGCTTTTCAATTTTTCCGAACACCTACGCAGAAGTAATACCATTACGTTTGTGTGAAATAAATATAAATGCATTCCTTACGGCAGTAAACAAATGCCAATAGTGGCTCGTCATTGTCGAAGTGGTCACCACTTGTAAGAAAACTCTACATCTGGTTTTTTTTAGTTTTCTCAAGCACTGAATTTTTCACACACAACTAAATTATTAACTTGTGTTATATTTACTAAATTTAGTTTTCTAGTTTATTGTTTTCTAGTTTATCACCCAAATTCTAATTAACTGTAAATTTCAATGTTTATAATAAATAATTAAAAATAACTAAAAAATAACGCTCTTGAATCATTTAATCTCGTGCAAAAGAATTACTATAACTTATTACCATTTGCGCTTTGAATAATCAATCAACAGAGTTCAGTCTAACGAAAAAGTATTCCGTCCACAGCGAAACGTCAGTGCTAGACGCGCGCCGTCCGTACGGACGACATAGGCCGCGAGTATTCACCACTCAAAGGGTTAATTCATTTTAACACTCAATATCGTCACCATTTAAGCTTACGTCGCGTACTCTACACAATAACTTTGCCTATCAATCGAAACTTAATTATACTCTATCACTCTAATCAACAAGTTGTTTGAATAAACTAATTTATACCTGTTAATTCGGTGTATACTCAATTGAACCATCCCCTATTATCCTAACGGAAATAAGGCGTCGATTATTTAATCGTAATGGGAATTTGCAACTCTCGTTGATGTGCTATCTGGTGATCGCGTCTCTCCGCGAAACACTTGAGCTAAGCTTAAGTTCCAAGCTCGTACTTTCGTTAGCCCTCGTACTTTAGCGAGTACATCTCGCGTCGTAAATTGTGCTACAATGGACTCAAGATAAGAGAATCGAAAATGACGAGAGAAAAATTGTCGAATATTCGTGAACCTGAATGGCGTTACAATTTCGCTCTGAATAAAATGAAAGTGCTCGCACACGCAAGTGCGAAGACTTTTCTCCTAAAAGATCGTAAATGAGCAGTTGATGGATGTTTTAAATATATTAAATTTGTTATATCAAGGATTTCAATTTTTAGTCATAAGGGTCCGTGACGACAAAAAATTGTTTGAACAAGTCTGTGGTAAATAGAAGATTAAAAAGCGCTGCTATGGCTTATTCCCTATTAATATTATTATATTATTATTATTATTATTCCCTATTAATATCACTTACCTGTTAATCCATTCTTAAAGTTTAGGAATGAAAATGTCTAACAAATGATCCATTTTAATTTTCAATTTAATTTATTACTTTAGCTGAAATATTGTCTGTGGTCGTATCACTGACCATCATTTTAAAAAATATTTCATAACAAATACGTGTTTATCATCAAGTGTTAAAATGAATTAATAGGATAAGTTTGATATTTTACAGAGTAAAAAAGAAGTTACAGTAACAGTCCGCTGGTAATATTCTGCTTGTAACGAGCAAAAAATTAAACTAAATAAATTAAACAACTGTTGGAACAAGGTTTCTCTTATTAGTTTTCTTTCAAAGTCTTCTGTTTTAGTTTATTTAGTCTGCAAAAGTTGCGGCTCAACGATCCAAGAAAATAATGTGCGATTCGTACTTCGACTTGCATCGAAACTTGTATAATGTTTAGTTTTACAAGTTATCTCGATAAATAAATAAATGTATGTGCGTTTAATGGAATTTTTAATATATTCTTCCTGAACACGAAGCTTTCAACGTAATCACGTTTTTGATTTTTATGTTACCATGAGCCATGGAGTCTCCTTTATCCCACTCGTAGCACAAGTTACGGTTCACCGTAGCGAAGTGTATGCAAAGAAAGTTTTCGAAATTTGCATCTGCGCGAAGTTTGAAAAAAAGGAAGAAGTTTAAAAAAAGTTTGTAATTACAACCACTTAGAAACGCATTGCTTGTTCGCTTCTTTCGCGTATCCGTTACACAAATTTATGGTACTTCCCTTGAGAGCGAACTCTTATATAACAAGTTTCGACTATTATACAACGTCGCGAGACTATTAGCCTGCAAACATGTATGGTGGAAATTGCTGTAGGTGCGATTAACAAGCCATAAGAAGCGAATAAAACAGAACTACATTTACCAACCGGTTTTCCATTCTTTTCTTCCTCGATGTATATCGTATTCTCTGGCTTTGAGATTTACGTAACCGACGACGAAATCCGCTTCTGTAAAGTTTGAACTTTCTACGGGAACGTGTGCACGAACCTCGAATAATTTCCATGTAATTACACGACGAAACGTAACAATGGCGACTTAAAAAACTTAATCGCCTGTCCTAATTATTTACTATCTCCGGCATAAAATCCGCGTTTTCACAATATTTAACACTACAACTGCCGATAGTTAACACGAAGCTATTTCTACCAAAACCAGTGAAAATGACTGGTTAAAAAATACGTAATAATAGCAATTCCATGTTACGTAGTACATTTTTGGTGTTATTAATCCATCTGGGACCATCATCCCTAAACGAAGGGTTGATACATTTATAAAATTGTTAGAACCAGTCGTTTTGACTGCTGTGGTATTTCTAGCGTTGGCATCTAGCGATCTACCGATCGATCCAGAATTTTCCTGATAATTGATATCATCATATCGAATGATACGCGGTAAAAATTTAAAAAACGTGTGGCAAGTTGTACAAACCGAGGAAACTGGTTAATTGAGGTTCAATAAACAGATTGCAGCATCCTTCTACACTTTGACAAGTATCAGTCATTTTGACTGGTATTGGTATAAGTTGCTTTGATATAAAATTATCTTCAATTTGAATACATAAAAAACAAGATAAAATTCATTATATAGGGTGGTTGGTAACTGGTGGTACAAGCGGAAAGGGGGTAATTCTGCGCGAAAAAAGAAGTCGAAAATATAGAATAAAAATTTTTCGTTTGAGGCTTTGTTTTCGAGAAAATCGACTTTGAATTTTCGCTCGGTACGCGTGCACTTTATGACGTGGAGCCATATTAAATCAATTGTCTATTCTGAAGAAATCGTAAATTGCGAGCAATTGAGAGAAAAGATTATTGTAACCTTTCATACTTTAAAACAATCGAATACATTAGAAAGTGTTTATAGAAATTTAAGTAGAAGAGCAGAAGTATGTGTTCGGCAGAATGGGCAACATTTTCAGCAATTTTTGTAATAATAAACTTCATGATTACTTCATATTATTTCATTATGTATTCCTAATTTTCCGTTACGGCAAAAACAAACTCAAACTGCGATAATATCCATCGAGACAACGATCTACAGTGAGATCTGTTATAACGAGACTTGATAAAGTGCACACGTACCGAGCGAAAATTCAAAGTCGATTTTCTCGAAAACAAAGTCTCAAACGAAAAATTTTTATTCTGTATTTTCGACTTCTTTTTTCGCGTAGAATTACCCCCTTTCCGCTTGTACCACTAACCAGTTACCAACCACCCTGTATTATTCTTTTAATGTTAAATATTAAATTATACATTTTTTTATACGTCATTCTATGCATTTTTTAATTCCTTGCAAAAAATGTATTAAGCTACTTGGCTCGAAAAATGCTTAATTTACAAAGATATTTCAACTTCAACCTTTATAAAACTTATCGTATAAAAGACAAGGAAAATATAGACGCGTATAAAAATACTGTCGTCGACAGATTTTCACTTCCCTCGATCGAACCGCTTATTGCGAAGCTGGATTCAGACTAGCGATCATCTCAGATCACGTCAAGTCAGCCACCGGTCCAAAGATTTTCATTTGACTCGACTGATCCGCTTACCGTGAATGCTCACATTGCACCTGCCTGACTTGACGC
Source organism: Bombus affinis (assembly GCF_024516045.1). Lineage (NCBI taxonomy): Eukaryota > Metazoa > Arthropoda > Insecta > Hymenoptera > Apidae > Bombus > Bombus affinis. The sequence goes on from NC_066345.1 coordinate 75,031, forward strand.
GATGATCGTTAGTATTAATCGCCTCTGAATGCTCTCGTTCGATTATATAATCACCAATGTGAATCCAGCCTGAATACCGTCATTGGACCACGTATAAGCGATTTTCACCTGTACCTGACTTAACGTGACGATCGCTGGTGTTAATCGTCGCTGAATGCTCTCATTGGATTACGTGTAAGCAATTTTTACCGGTGCTTGACTAAACGTAATCTAATTGTACTGTGGTCGCCAATGTGAATCGTGACTGAATGCTCTCGTTGGACCACGTATAAGCGATTTTCACCTGTGCTTGACTTAACGTGACGATCGCTGGTGTTAATCGTCGCTGAATGTTCTCACTGGATTACGTGTAAGCAATTTTTACCGGTGCCTGACTAAACGTAATCTAATTGTACTGTAATCGCCAACGTGAATCGTGGCTGAATGCTCTCGTTGGACCAGGTGTAAGCGATTTTCACTTGTGCCTGACTTAACGTGACGATCGCTGGTGTTAATCGTCGCTGAATGCTTTCAATCGATTACATGTAAGCAATTTTCACCGGTGCCTGACTCGTCGTGATCCGACCGTACCATGATCGCTAACGCGAGTCGTCTCTCAATGTTCTCGTTGGATTACGTGTAAGCGATTTTCGCCGGTGCCTGACTTGACGTGATCGCTATTGTGAATCGCCCGTTACTCGCGAGATACATAATTTCAACGCGCTCGATCTAACTTCCTCTTTTTCTTGTTGCAGGTAAGTCACTAGCGCTTAGCTTCGAGAAACGCTACCACGCTCGTTTCTTCTGGTTCGAGGATTCCGTAATCACGAGCAGATGAGCGTGCAATAGCTACCGAGCAGTTTAACGACCCCGCGTGCTCGTGTCTCGGTGTTAATGGGTCTGTATCCTTAGAGCCTGTCATTTCTTGCCTTGGAGGACTCGTCGCCCAGGTGTGTACCCTATTTCGATCGATAATCGCACAATGCGTTTCTTAAACTTTATCTACTCGCTAGGCCATTTTGTCGGAGACAATTGTACCTGACTCTAGTTATGTACATAAACAGGTACATGAAATAAAAATACAAAGAAAACCTTAACCAGTTGAATTTGAAACAATTCTTCGTTATATTTACAATTTTATTATTAATTACCAGTTTATTAGGGCAAAGCCAAAGGGCGTACCGATGAGATAGACGAGTTTGTTAATTTTATTTTTATCCATTACAGTGTTTATTTTTGCATTAAAAATTAAATCCTGACTAAATATTTGACGTAACAGTGCATCTCCAACGTTTTTCAAAGTTACTCGATATTTTAATTTTACGATCGTCAATGATGAGAACGTTGATTTACAATAGATACGTGGTATGAAATGCCATAAGCGTGTTGAAACACCATTTTAGATATTATTGCTGGAAATTGTGTGCTGATTCCAAGAAGAAACTCGTGCAAACGATTCTTTAAAAAGCTGGTGTTTCATACGTATGTCGATTAACAACTCGGTGAATTCTTTATGATCTTTTAATGATAGACGATTAACATTTTTTATTTCGCTGGTGTGTGGCGATTGCGAAAATTTTCACGACCCCATAACTCCGTTACGCGACCCCGTATGTGTAGTAGCCTATATCTAAGAACAGTAAGAGGTTCGCTATATGTATATTGCATGTGTTCCATTGACTCTGTTCTTTTTTTTCTTATATATTTGACGTAGTTCTATGTTACATTAGATTAAATGAAAAATGTTAACAATTTCACGAGATAATTATCAGATTAGATTAAACGAAAAATGTTAACAACTTCAAGAGATAGACACTGGGTTAGATTAAATGAGGGATTTTAATCATTTTTAAGAGATAGATATTGGATTAGATTAAGTGCAATGTTTGAGCAATTTCAAAAGATAAATAGTTTCCGCACGCTTACGCACTTACGCTATAAAAACTTTCATCGAGCTTTCTATTAATAAAAGAAAATTAGATATTAGGTAAAATTTAGCGACAAATTTTAACCAACAGAACTTGAAGAAGCTCGATACGTTTCAGCATAAATTTACAGTCCGTATCACCTCGTCGTATTTTAGGATTATCGTCGATTTGGTACAACTTTCTTCCCATTAATATTCTTAGCGAAATGTGACGATGTGTTCCATTGACTTTATTTAGTCGCGTCTGTTACACATTGTCTTGCTTTTTCAGCAAGTAGACACGCGTAAGGTTTGACCCGTATATTTTTTCCTTTCTTAAAACTTTGTTAAAACACTAGAACTACCAGACTGATCAAAACGACTAATTCATTTTTTTTTTTTTTTTATTGAAATTTCATACATTCGCGCTGCATTTTTACACGTTTAAATGACTTATCGTAAAATTTACGAATAAGAAACTCGTCTCTTATTGCATCGTAAACGTGAAATATCTCTTCAAACTTTAAATTTCTTGTTACAAGCTTTGCATTTGAGTGATCGGTAGTTTTAGCGATAAATAAACATCATCGGTGAGGATATTTGCGTCGATCTCTGCTGCGAGTATGGGATAATAACGAAGTAATTTTCCATGGCCAACTGTGTATTAATTAACGATAGTTTAGGCACATTATCCGCGTCGCTGTTTGAAAGGAGAACGAATTGCATTAATGGACAGTCATGAACGTTCTGATTCACATTCGGTTACTGGAACTGGTTATTTCGTTAACTCGAACGCGCCAACATCCTCGTTTATACATGCTATGACTTCGTGCAACGGAATAAATCATCCTCGTAATCGAATACACGTTCGCAAACCATTTAACGTCGAATCGGTGTATGTATTTGGTAAAAAAAAAAAACTAATCTAAATTCTGTTCTTTTTTTTTCGTACACTGAGCCACTCTATTCGTCCCTCGATCGAGTTACATGGAGAAATAGAATGTTTGTCGTTCAACAAATAGTCTGTCCAGCGTTATGTCATCGACATTAATTGATTAAGCCGTTAGTTTGAGATTGACTTTTGCATATCCGGCGAAAAGCAATTGTGTTTGATGCAACATTTTGTATTTCTGCTTTTATAATCGCGGTATAATATATAATTTGTAGTGTTTATGAAATAAAAGTTCAATTACGTGAAACTCGGGACGAGTTTACAGATTTTTGGAGGAAAAGGAGAAGAATGTACGAAATAGAAAGAGATGTCGTCTTGCCTTTTTATTCTGTAAATAATTATTTGTCTTCATTTTGCAAACGACACAAGCGCAAGGGTAACTCGAGAGTACGTACACAAAGAAGCAAAGGATGGGGAAGGTGTAGAATGATAAAGATGGATCAACCATTATTTCCTTTTCTTTATTTTCGTTGAATTTTCCAAGACGGATCCCTAAATATCAAATATCCAAGAACAATTACTTCTTGCGTGTTATTTCATGATACGAAAGATACGATTTATGCGACTGTCTCGTCAAATCATAACCATCGACTTTCAAATGTGTATTTTTCCTAAAGAAAGCTTTGTCGAAGAAGAATAATTGCCATAACCTTTCTCACAGTATCGAATATTCAGTAACTTTAAAAGACGCAACGAGTTTTATAAAAATAGGGATTCAATTTTTGGGATAAAAAGTCTGAGAGCTCAATTACCTGTAGTATATTAATCGCTGAGAGGTATGAAAAATTAATTAATCGTCCTAGATTCTAAAGTCAATATTTTTCATGTAAAATGTAATTTGTGCCACTTTTTATGGATATTTAATCAGTTTGATTTACAACAATGAGATATTAGAGTATATGGAACAGCGTAGAAATATTTTAAATTGTAAATACGTTGATTCATAATTTATTCGTGCGAATACGAAAGGAAGAGGTATAACTTTTGTTGAAAGAGAAAATAAATTATTTTTATTTTATTTTAAAGCTTTGAACTCTTCTTTTAATTTCAAAAACATTAATTTTACATTCATTGTAATTTAATAAATACTTTCCTATTACTTTGCATGTTCGTTTAAAATTGTATCGCATTGGGTGATATTTACTTGTCATATTTTTCATTATTTATGAAAGTTCTTGCTTCGAACAACGATTATTAAATATCGAAAGGAAACACACAATTATTGTAATTATCATATAATTACTAAATCTTTATCTGCGCAAGATTGTAAATAATAGAGATTCGCTGTAAGTAACAGTAGATTAAATTCGAACAATTCCTACAGTGTCAAATGCCTTCCACTTAAGTTATTATGTCATTTAGATACAGTGAATTAAGTTCTTTACCTAAAAGCTCCAGTTGAAGGCTAACAGCTCGTTCTTTCCATGCTTTTTCACCGATGTTTGTTTACGTTATATTCATACTCAATTTAACTTCCTCATAATCTTCGTTCCTCTTGTTTTCAGACATAAAAATATCGATTGTATATCAAAGATCCTAATCAAAGTGTATATAATGTTACGCAAGATAAACATATTTCTGTGTTTTTATATTTATCGCGCGTAGGAAAATAATCTCTGCGTTATCCAATTAAGAATCTCAAGGTTTCTTGTTCGCTAAATTAGCGATCTCTAACACTTGTGCGATGTAACGTACATAAAGTCTAAACCCGAAAAAGATCATTCTATTGGTTTGGCAACTAAGTGATTGTGATTTTGTCATTAGATGGTAATGTGGTAGTTGCCAACTGCATATAAATCGTTTCTTGGAACGTTAGCTTTTTCGCTGATATGGATACAGGAATAAAGAAGTCTGTATAGAGCGTTGCAAGCTATTTTCTTGGTAACTATCAAGTATAACGACAAAATTTGTTAAAACTTGTGGTGAATTTTTGGTAGCTTTTCGATCACCCTTTGAGTGCTGAATACTCGCGGCCTATGCCATCCGTACGGACGGCGCGCGTCTAGCGCTGACGATCGCTGTGGACGGAATACTTTTTCGTTAGACTGAACTCTGTCGATTGACTATTCAAAGCGCAAATCGTAATAAGTTATAGTAATTCTTTTGCACGAGATTAAATGATTCAAGAGCGTTATTTTTTAGTTATTTTTAATTATTTATTATAAACATTGAAATTTACAGTTAACTAGAATTTGGGTAATAAACTAGAAAACGATAAACTAGAAAACTAAATTTAGTAAATATAACACAAGTTAATAATTTATTTGTGTGTGAAAAATTCAGTGCTTGAGGAAACTAAAAAAACCAGATGTAGAGTTTCCTTACAAGTGGTGACCACTTCGACAATAACGAGCCACTATTGGCATTTGTTTACTGCCATAAGGGATGCATTTATATTTATTTCACACAAACGTAATAGTATTACTTCTGCGTAGGTGTTCGGAAAAATTGAAAAACCCATACATGCGTCCTTAGTCCATGTCGGACACTTACAGAAAACGCATATATATGTCCTTAGTCTACACCGATAGCTTTCGCCAGACACCTATATGCGCCCACAGCACTCAAAGGGTTAAACTTATTACACTTAAAATATGCACTTGGAGACCAAACGAACGCATTGTAACCCCAAACTCTTTTACCCTGACGTCACCTTAGGCGACCACTTCTAAATATTCTCCGGACAGTTGATATCTCTATTCTAAATATTCTCAGGACAGTTGATACCTCTAAATATCCTCCGGACGGTTGACACTTCTAAATATCATCTGGTCAATTAACACCTCGCCACCCTGATAAGGAACTTCCAGGAACAATATCCCCTCCATCATTTTCATTGTTCCTGCTTAGTATTTAGACTCCGAATAATGACGGCCGAGTCAGTCTGAACTGTGAACCGATACTTGAACATTGTAAGTGGTAGCCAAGGGTCTTGGACTCTTGAGAAATAAAGTTTTTTGTATCATCAAGAGAGTTTCTTTTTTACGTGACAGCATCAACGTGCGTAGCTTGAATATTAAATCCCTCAAACGAGACGTGGAAAGGAATGTGTTAATGATTTTACTGGTCTCTGTTCTAGGACAAATCATCGTTGGTTCCCTTCTACCGTTTTCTCTTTCGAATAAAATCTATAAAAGAAAAATTAGCTTCTGTGGTAGATTATTTAAAAAGAAACATGTGTTAAATATTCTCGTCTATAACGAATCACCATTTTAATATTTACATATACAATTTTATAAGTATACGTATGCGTTAAAATTAATTTGTTTCGATGATAAAATTTGAAACGCACTTTGGTAGATATTGAAAACGTCTGTTATTATTGTTACGCCCCGAGGCTCACTATACGCCGTGTTCCTAACCGTCCCGCTTGGTACTACAGTGTCGCAGACAGATCGTCTTACATATACGAAATATACACAACATAGCGATAAACGCATAGTTGTCGTCAAGCAGCGAGTTCTAAAAAACATCGATTCGCCTTCGGTTCGATATTTTACCTACACAAAAAAGGTAGCATACGTGATCATAGGCGAGAACGGTCGCGAGACCCGAGCATGGTGGGGTCGTCTCCAAGTGAAGACAAAGGAAAAAATCGAAGGGCAGTCAGTATCATACGAGGAGTCAAACCGAATGCTTCGAGAGGTTCAGAGAAATAAAATCAAGTTCGCTTAGTGAAACGAATACGTCGAGAAATACTATAAGTCGAGTCGAATTGTAATAATAAACTAGTTGTATCATCGTTAAATCATTTGTAACGTGTTAATTATAATTTTAAATATCGTTAAAAATGGAAGCTTGTATTAATCTTGTTAATCCAGTGTTCTGTTATCCTAATCGAAACAGGGAAACGACTGATTCGCGGCGTCGATATCAAAATCGTAACGAGAATTTACGCCTCTCGCTGACGCGTTTCCTCGCGATCGCGTCTCTCCGCGAACGGTCGTGACAGTTATGAATATTTATTCATTTTTCACTAAATATTCTTGCTAGCAACTATGTAATGATAGATGCGCAAAAAAGTGTAGAAAAGTTATGATTTCCCTAAAGGCATTGCTAAAATTTGATCAGCAAGTTATAGAAACTAATATTACGCTCTGGAAACTAGTGCAACTGAAGCTAGAAATGTAGTACATGAATTTTGGAACTCGTTCACACAAGTTTAAATAACAAGCCAAACTGAAGTATACGAATAAAAAATGCAGGTTAGCAGATAATGCGTGAAAAATAACGTGAAGTTTCGGCGAAATATACCATCAGTTTTTCTAATTTGAAAACCTTCTTTTTTTCACTTTCGAACACAAATTTTCTCGCTCTGCCTGCCTCCCAGAGGCAGATACTGCGATCCATCATAAACGGTCCAGCCGAAAATGTACGAAATACGCGACCAAAAATCCGGTAACGTTAACGCGCAATGATTAACTGGAAACTGCGAAATGAGTAGGTTGCCAGTATATTTACATAAATATGTATATACGTAGATGCAGTAAAGATTCACTTTGATGTTACCACTGGTTTGTAAAGCTAACTAAAAACGTAAGCTTTGCGTCTACTTATGTAATATAATTCAGCAGCTAAGCATGCAGATACCGATGCATCATCAGCTATTTTACCTACTTTTCGTTCACTCGGGAATATAGTAGCAACTATACGCGATAATAAACATTTCCATGCTCGTTTCTCTCTCAGCATGATCATTTCGTTTTCGCGTATTATTCCCGCTGAGTACGCGCGTTTATTTATACGTGTATTATCTCCGGAATATTTTTATGTGTCTATGAAATTTTTCGATCTGTATATTTCTTGATTGTTCGAGAATAGACCGATTCTAAAATAAAACGTAGTTTACGAGCGTGAAAGCGATAATTATTCGGCCGAGTCAGGATATTGGACTTTCAAATAGAAATTGCACTTTCTTCGATATTTAGAGACAAAGGGACCTCGCTTTATTCCTATTGTATAAAATATTGCACATTACAAGAGGCTGCGTGTTACTCGTTAAATTGAGCAAACGTGTCTTTCAATAGCACGTTATTATATTTTTAGAAGAAAAAATCGTTACAAAAATAAATACTGTCAAAGTTTCTCACTCTTTGGGTAGCAATGTATCCTAATAGTTAGAGGCTAGACTCACAACGTGTCGTCGAATGAAAATCATACGGTTTTCTCAAAATCACGAAATCTTTATTTTTATCAAAACGGTTCATAGGATGGTACTTTCCAAATTGATGAATTTATACACTGTCGCTCAAGTGTTGTATGTATTTGATAAGAAAGAAACTTGGACTTTTAGTGGGCTAACAAAATTTAGAATTTAATTATTTAATTAAATATACTTTATGTACGGATAATCCTTAGAAATTTATACATTACTATCCTTAGAATTAATTACGGATCCTAAGGATCATATAACGTAATGAATACTCTGTTTTAAGAATTCGACGTGCAGAATAACTGCTTCGAATATCGCCACCCGTAATATCTTGAAAAGAAGCATTGGCAGAATTGGGGTTGTAGTGAAACATGTGTAAAGGAACGTATTTTATGTACGTGGAATACAAATAACGTCTCTTTCGTCTGACACTAATTTCATGTAAAATTGTCTCTTTGTGTTTACTTGGAAATCTGATAGGCGATATTAGGCGCACTTTCAATATTAAAAAAACAAAAAATTAAAGATACAAAAGTATTTCTTAATTCTTTTAGCCTCGTGGATAAACATAAACATGTGATGTTTTTCTTATAAACCTCGCAGTTATTTTTACGTTTTTACTTATGTTTTTACTTATCGTATTACCATGCTCGTATCAGCAGGTGATTCTTCTCTTAACATTTATAAATTATATTATCGCATATATGTGCGCGCGCGTATATTCGTAAGCTTTAACATAATTGGATAATAAATCGTTAACTGAAAATTGAATACCCGCGGGCTATGGTTCGTCAGGTTTGTGAAAGCGTCGAGCGTTAATTGGGTTGCATTTATTAGTCACCCCGATCGCGCTATCTCGCAATTGCGGGTTCGCAATCGATGTCAAACCTACAGGGCATGCCAATGTAATCAGCATAGCAAATTTTGTTTCTAAACTGTACGTCAAGATATCGGCGATTTTGCTTCGAATCAAAAACGACCGACTTGTTTGAAGAATGAAAACGTTCCACGTAATGTTATAAATTATGGATGGGATAATTGCAACTTTTCAAGAGTCTACATTTTTCTTCCTCTTCTTGCGATTCGAATTTCTCGACATTTAGGTAAATAAGAATTTTTTTTGATTTTATTCAATTCGTCGTAAGCCAATTGAATTCATTTTAATTGGTGTAATTTCACCGCAAGACTAATTCGATATTCTGAAAGAAGACTGTTGTAATTAGAGTGCGGATATTTAGACGAATTCATACTTCTGTGTTAATGTAATTTAAAAAAAAAAAAAAAAAACTGAGATCTAGACAGAAACTTATTTTATCTATTGAGTATCCTAACAAATACTTGCAGTTTGCATATTTCATAGATTTTCGCGTGTTCTGGGCATTCTGCTAATTTTTGCGTCTGCAAATATCAAGTAAATGTATGAAAATACATGATCTAGTTATGATTTTAGCTCCAGTCGAAATAGATGAAAATCCCCTCAAGAGAAAGAAAAATTCAGCATTTCGACTGTTTTGAGTGCCTACGAATTCCTATTTCGCGAATCTAAAAATCGCAAATCACGCCGTCTCTGCTATAAATTTGCATACCGTGACGGTTAACACTTTGACTGTCACGTTGGTATCGAGTTTAGAAAGTCATTAGACATAAATTCTGTACTCAAGGATATTTGTGTTCTACGTAGCGACAAGGACCCGAAGAATCAGCGATTATTTTAATTCATCGGATAAGAAATTTATGAAACATTTAATTCTAGAAAAAATTATTAATCTTTCAATTACAGTTTACGATGAGATTCGAAAATTGAAAATATAAAATACAAATGTACATTAATATAATATGTTAATGCACGTATGACATAATAACTTTTGTGCCAATGTTTCTTCTTCCACGTAAATCCTACGATGTTATGAAATTAAAAGAGGTGGAAATACTTGTAGCCCTATGATAAAATATTTACTTTTATATCACGTAATTATAATAAATATATTTAATACATTTATATATATTCGATATATATCAATAAATATATTTTATATCGCATATAGCGCACTTCTGTAAAGTATCTATTACTGCAATACATTTTTTCTAATTGGACAGAACGATTCATAATTAAACAATTAAATTATATGTGTCTACTATTTGGTCCTTAACACTTTGACTGTCACGTTGGTCATATAGACCGGCCACGGTTTCTCCCGTGACACCACGGTGGTCATTGGTGACCGGAGCGCTTGAACTTCTTGCAATTGTAAAAATTGTATGAAAATTGACACTTAGGGCATTTTGAATATAACCGATAAATAGAAGATACTTTGAAATAAAAAGTGCCCCATTGAGCAATTAAACATTTTTATTAGAACATCAATAAAAAAAAATGAGAACAAATCTTGCATCTAACGGTGCACTGTGTTTGAACGCATATCTTTGAGGGGTAATCCACGAATATTATTATAAACACAGCTTGGAAAATAATCGTAAATGCTGCTTTATAATCGTATAATCGAAGTTAGAAGTGTGAACATACCTTACTATTATATATAGAACGAGCAAATACCGTTTACTAATATCTTCTACACGTTTCAACAATATATTCTGGACGTTTTGCTTACGAGGAAATAACGAATGCGAATGGTCTGTTGAAATAAACGAAGCCTTGTTATAATATATCGTTATCAACTGTTAGCAAGTAGCCACGGTGGTCACCCGTGACCACCAATAAGATAAACGGTCTATTGGGGAAAAATATTGTCTTACAATTTATTATTATTTTGCCATTATATGCTTTGAATAATAAAAATACTCCCGTGGCGTTCTGAGCGAAACATGTGATATCGGCGTGGCAGTCAAAATGTTAAAAGGAAACTTAAAACGACACGCTATGAATATTAGTAACTTTCGTACTACAAATCTTTCATCGTATTGCCTACAATAATGTGGCAACAATATCTTTTGCGATGTAGATACGTACGTTATATTTATTCATTGCTCTTATCAGATGTAACTACATTTTGCAAAATTATCACTTACCTTTATATGTCTGATTTTATAAACTTTCTTTCGTCCGTCGCTCTGTATAAAATATTTCCTTGTAAATCTTTCCAATTGAAATATTTCTCTTTCTTATCGTACTCACCTCGATTAACATCTTTTTCTATTTTCCGCCAGACTTGCGCGTTCTCTGTTTCCGCTTATACACGCGTCTCGAGCGAACCACCGCCGGGAAATCAAATCCCCTGCTTCGTCCGTAATAATTCGTCGGTATTGATTAACCCGTATGATTGTGATGTCTCTCAGTGGAACGAGACTTGCATTGAAGTGTCGGTAGATGTGTAGTCGGTACATACGCCGAGGTTTCATGGTGTATCGTAACGTAGCTCTGTTCGTAAACGACGATGTCCTCGTGGTTCTCTCCTTCTCTGCCATTCGATGGTTCGCCCGTGTACCGGAGGGTCTGATTCGATATCGTTTCATGTCGCAGCTCTATCCATTGGGATATTGCATCTGCTAGTTTATGGCTGGCCAATTTTCCATTCACTTTTATCGCTGTATCGAAGGTCTGTCGGTTACCTTACAACATGTGGTAAGTAATGAAAATGTTTGGAAATGCTCGAATTTATCTTATACCCAATCCTCCGTAGACAGGTTGGGTCGTTTACCCTGCAAACGATATTTCACTTGTGAGCTTCTTATTGCAAGCTGAATTTCTGTTTCTCCGGACCAATGTTTTCAACATTTCACTCGAAAACTAATCTTGCAGAGTTGGCGGCGAGGCTAATGTCGATTGATACAAAACGAACAAAACGGTAGTCGAAGACTGTTCTGGGTTGACGGAGTTACAGCGAGCGAAGACGAACGAGGAACGAGCAACATGAGAGATGCGTCTATGAAAAGGCGTTTTTTAAATTGTAGCTTAAGTATTTACAATCAATTCCTCTCAGCAATTATAAGTAAATTCGCTGTGGTTACTTCGATTTTGAATTTTGTTCGAAGAAATCTGTTTGCTACGTCTAGCGGATGGTGTCTTTTTAATCTGAACACGCGGTTTCTGGGGCACGTTAGCTCTGCGGCCAGTTAGTTTTTGCGTTTGGCAGCTGCTTAGCCCGACGTTCGCTGTATTTAGTTATCTCCTGTCTGATCGAGGCCACTGCAGGATCACCGTATATATCCTTGTTGTTTACGTACCATGGAGCGTTATGAGTTGTAAGGTCTCCGACTGCAATCTTTGTAGCATTTCAATGTTCAGAACTGCTTTCCTGAAATTGTTGTATCCATAGCTGTAATCCGTATGTCCACATTGGCTCGACAATAATCTCATATACTGAAGAGTGACAAGGCAAAGGAACGCGGGTCTGATTGCTTATTTGTCGTTTCTAATAAACCCGATACAGTCATGCAGATGAACACGCATTTTGACCGGAAGCGTCACGTTACAAACAAGATCGTACAGCAACGTGTGACAAGGAGTGAGCAAGTGCAGGAGATCTCTTCTCTCTGGGCTGTTCCACTGGGCTATCTTCTCATTCTCACGGAGTACTGTAATCATCTGTCCCAAATAAGCGGCACGTTATCCCAAGTCCCAAGAAAACGAAGCAAACTAGGGTTCTTTATTCGATTAACTTCCGTTCTTTGAGCTTCTTGGCCCCAAATAGACGGCTACTTCGATTAAACCGGTGACTCGAATAAGCGGCATCCTCGAATCACTGTATCCTCAAATGGACAGCTATCTTAACGTTGTACGTAGCAGCGTCCGTTAGAACAACTTTTCGTAAAGAAGAAAGTGAAGTGCCGGGGTGAGAGCCAGCGGCACATTTGCAAGAGGCAATTGGAGATTGCTCATCGGTTGATACAGTGATTTATCGAGGTTGTGATGCGAGAGCTTCGTGGAATGGACCGCGGCTCTGTTGATCAAACGATCTCTCGAATTTACTCTGTAGGATATTCTTAGAGTTGCCTGATGACTGCTGCGCGTGCGATGACTCCACGCGTACTGTTATCGAGAACAAAGGAACCTAAGAGAAATAAAGACGTACATTTGGTAGAGCAGCAACGCGGCACAAAGAGAAATCTTCCGCCGTTGGCTCATTGGCTTTTAATCCGTCAGCTCTTCCGGAGCAAACAGTTTATTCCGAGGAATTTTGCAACATACCAAGGCGTTGTATCTGTGTAATCTACCATCGGGATATGCAAGTTTACAATTTGATGTATCCACCTCTGTTACATGGTCCGTTGTAAAATAATTCGGTTAGGAAGTCGGTATATGTTGGAAACTGACCACGGTTAACAATATGGCTGGATTGTTAAGAAAAAGCAGGTTGGAGTAAAATATGTCTCTTTACGTTTCTTAGCATGTAGAGAAATAATTTCCAACGTGAAAATATATGCAGAGAACCTCGGATAACACGGAAAGATCTATAGATGTTCATAAATCGTGCGATAAAATCATAGAATAATTTTGATAATGTAATATTGCGCATGTATTTAGTTAATATAATATCAATTAATTATTTTATCGGTTGAAACCTCGGTGTTAACCGCTTTCACAGCACCTGACTATTTACACTCACGTAGTCCTCGTGTTGAGGAGAAATGCGAGGTAGGATTAGGTTAGGGTTAAGGTTAGGTTTGAAGTCACAAGAAATGAGGTTATGATAAAGCCCAGAACACCTCGGATAATACGGAACTTCGGTTAAATGGGATTCCCGTAACCGAGATTCCGCTTTACTTCTTTTTTATTGCAATTGGAAATTTTATTGCACTCAGAATGGGTTAATCAAGCTGTGTATAGAAGAGCAAGTAGTTTGAACAGGCGTATAATCGTGCGTGGACTGCTTATATCGTATTTTATATATTTTCTAAAAAAAAAATCCTTTATTCGTGCATTGCTTTTACCTTTTTATATATTAAAGCTATTAATATAATATATAATTATATAATATATAAAGCTATTTTGCTTTTTGATATATATATGTCAGAGATGAAAGAACATCGGGGCCTTCCCTTTGGAATTTTTGGGAAAATTCCCAATACTTTAGTTTAGATTTTTTATTATAGCTATACTTAAATAATAAAACTTAGAAGTAGTTTATCATTTAATCCGATTACGTTTGCCCGAGGTTTATGACAGTAGGCTTGGGCTTTCAGTTCCACTTGGACTTTTGACAAGGAAGAGCATTTGCTATCCTGTTGACCGTGTATTTGTTATTGAACCTAAGATTATTGTCACTAGAATTTCGAGTATCTAATTGTCACGGTTAATTGTCAAATTCTGTAATAGTCATATAATCACATTGTGAATTTATTATTATATTCATTTAGTGCCTAAATAATCATTGTTATTATAATATAAGTCTTTAGTGAGAACTTATTATTGTCCAGTGAAATTGTTTATCGCTAGTGAACTTTATTCTGTAATAATCATATTTGTACCATTAACTATCATCTATATTGTGCACTAAAAAAGTGGCTAATCCAAAAGAAGGTTCGTTAAACGCTTCTAACTCAATACTAACTCGACATATATATATTTCATTATCGGTCGTTCAAATCGTTCGTTTCACTTATTGTCAGTCTTTTTACACATTCGTTCGCCTACGCCTGTTCCCATTCATCAACGTCGTAAAAGAAACAGTTGGATAATTGGGTATAATCTACGTAATCTTCTTGATATTGGCATCATACAGTTCTTCCATCAGAGGATTTTGGTGATTCCTATTCGTTGATTCCTTTCCAGTATCTCAGATCGATGGTTTCCAACATTTGTTCGATTGATGGGACATGTAGAGCATTCTTTATATCGTAGCTCCTCGATTCGTCACGTATGGTGCATCGAGTATCATTCTCGCAATTAACAATGTAGACTGTCCTACTTTGATATTCTCTTGATTATCTTTAATGACTGCGCCGACTACAGAATTAATAAATTCATAAATTCGTAGCAGCTTCATCATCGTTGTTACGTTGTCTTTTCATTTCTCATTCTCAAAATATAAGAAAAACATAGAATGATGCATAAACTCGTTATTAGACTGTGGTTCTTTATGCAAATTCATATTTTCCTCGCATTTCCACATCTTCAAATTTCCTCTGAACGCGCAACAATTCACGGTCTACTTATTGCACAATCCGATACAGATTTCCGCACTGTATTAAACAGACAAATTTAAAACGAATCTGCCGGTATGCTGCAGCATTTATTTCCTGAAAATAATGTTTAGAATCCCATCGCGACCATATATACGACAGTATTACACTTTGACCAGTTTTACTGTACGTTCGTTCGTTAGTGGTTGGGCGTGAACTTGGAGTCTTCGCCAATCAGTCGGCTAATACCCCGGGGAAACGAAGTTTTCCCTCGAAAGAGGGTAGTTACAGTAATAGGAGAATCGTTGGAAAGAGAGGAACGCCCAAAAGGACAAAAATGGAACGGGGCTAGATTGGCGTCCATCGATTTTATGTCTCTCTGAAACGTGACGTTTGCAGTAAACTGCTTTGTAATACTTGATCAACTGACTAAAACACGAAAACACGAGTGTACGGTGCTCAATGCCTGTGCGATTATAGAGATCTAAATGAATTGGAATTGAAAATAAATGGTCCGAAGGAAAAGGGCTTCTTTATCAAAAGCATCGCCCTTACGATTTTCTTTTGCCATTTATTTATATTTAATGTTTGAATAAAATACTAGCAAAATCAGAATGCTTCCTATGTTTGGAATATTTCAATAACTAAGGTGTTTAGTCTTTTGAAATTTGGAAATTACTTTCCGTGGAATGTTTGAATAGAATACTAGCAAAATCAGAATGTTTCTTATGTTTGGAATATTTCAATAATTAAGGTGTTTAGTCTTTTGAAATTTGGAAATTACTTTCCGTAGAATGTTTGAATAAAATACTAGCAAAATCAGAATGCTTCCTGTGTTTGGAATATTTCAATAACTAAGGTGTTTAGTCTTTTGAAATTTGGAAATTACTTTCCGTGGAATGTTTGAATAGAATACTAGCAAAATCAGAATGTTTCTTATGTTTGGAATATTTCAATAATTAAGGTGTTTAGTCTTTTGAAATTTGGAAATTACTTTCCGTAGAATGTTTGAATAAAATACTAGCAAAATCAGAATGCTTCCTGTGTTTGGAATATTTCAATAACTAAGGTGTTTAGTCTTTTGAAATTTGGAAATTACTTTCCGTGGAATGTTTGAATAGAATACTAGCAAAATCAGAATGTTTCTTATGTTTGGAATATTTCAATAACTAAGGTGTTTAGTCTTTTGAAATTTGGAAATTACTTTCCGTAGAATGTTTGAATAGAATACTAGCAAAATCAGAATGCTTCCTATGTTTGGAATATTTCAATAACTAAGGTGTTTAGTCTTTTGAAATTTGGAAATTACTTTCCGTGGAATGTTTGAATAGAATACTAGCAAAATCAGAATGTTTCTTATGTTTGGGATATTTCAATAACTAAGGTGTTTAGTCTTTTGAAATTTGGAAATTACTTTCCGTAGAATGTGTTTGCGATGCGACGCTATTCGTAACAATTTAAGAAAAGCGTGAGAATATTAATAGTTTGCTATTTGCGTTTACTTTATAACGTTATACGATTATTATACATGCAACTTGTATAAACAACTTTCCTTGCCATTAATAGGTAAGTAAAATGGTAGACTTTTATTTTTCACATTTTTATCTGTTTTCTATTTACCTTTAGAGAATTTTTTTCATTAAAGTGTATTTTCTAACGTTTGCAATAAAATGTAAATTTCGTGATTTTTGATCGAACATTTATGTACGTAATATATATGCATATATAATGTTCATATATTAGTAATTAAAAATTGTTAGATTTGGTTAATAACAAGGAACAGCGAAAATTATCCAAAGAAATTGGCCATTATTTTATTGCAAGTTTGTTTCAGCCGATAGTGATACAAAACTGGCAGCGATCGTATTTATTTCAACTTGTCCTGCCAATGTTATGGTTTGATGGACACGGCCTTTTATTTTGCCGACAGAATAGACGCAACGGGCGAGTCAAATCACGAGCTTCATACGTTGTGCACTATTTCTTCCAATTAAAGCAATTGAAACATCGAACGTATTCGAAATATTTAGTAGATCGGAATTCGTTTGGCTATTCGGATTTTATTTGTACGGTGGAAGCGGCGAGCTTGAAAAACGTTGCGATGCGTCGACACGAATCTCGAAATTGTCGATTCGTAGTCAAACACAAACGATCTTATCGTGACGCGAATTCGTGTCCTCTTTGCCGCTCAAAAATGTTTTTCATTTTCATTGATCTTCTAACCTTTGATGTACACCTGCCGATTGGCCGACTTTCTCCCGATAGCACGTGTACTTCAATTCGGTCAGAGCTTTCTAACGCGATGAAAACCAAAATTCATTCAATCCAGTCGCTTATACGATGTTTCTCCCTCCCTCTGTCTCCATTTCTCTCCCTTCACGAGGTACAATATCGTTCATAAGTATTCCGACAATTTGATTTACCTGTAATCCAACAAAGTATACAGATACAACGAGGAAAATATAATTAGAAACAGTCGACTGTGGAATAGAATACCATTTTGTTTTTCGAATGTCATTCTCATAAAATCAGTTGCAACGTGTGAAAGAGTTCTGTGGATGTTCGATTTATATTTAACAGCTGTCTCATATTTCCAACGTTCTGAAGCATTTTCAATAATTGAATTGAATTAACATTTAAAGAAAACATTAAAATGATTGTACTTAATGGGCATCCAAATATAGAACACTGACATCAGACACAACATATTTATGGAAAACAGATATGAAAAAAGTAGTTCCATTTTGTTTATTATTCGAGACACTTTGGTTATGAAATCACATTTTTAAGAATTTAAACGAAAAAATAGCTATCTGGAATGATCACATGTCCAGTACATTCGTTACGTGTTTAGATTAGGCAGAATTGTGAAACGTATCTTTGCCAAAAGAAACACTCAAGATAGCCTATAACTGTTTGATGAATGTCCATTTGTCAGATCTTTAAAAATAGCATTATTCCATAATTGGCCACTGTCGTTTACGTTTCTTATGCAGCCAGTTTACAAAGTACCATCTAAGGTACCATTAAAAGATATAACAATATATAATATATTTTACTGTACATATATTATGTGTATTGTCACGTGCATGTATTATTTAAATATCATTGTTCTTACTAACATCCGGTCTTTCCATCAGAATAGAAAACTCTTGCTGATCTGACTCTGACTCACTAGTTAAGGAATGTGGTATAAAATAATTCTATATGAGATAATTACAAACATTTTTATGCTGGCGCCTGAAAACCAGTTGAACCACATGGCAATGTTTTATTACACAGTTGTGGTGAAAAGAAGGCTCAAAATTCTCACTTATATACGAATGTTCGTAGATTTGTGCTAGGTATTTTTCACCATGGTGGTACCTGTCATGCTAATGTCAATTTTAATTTTAATTTTGCTAATGTTCATTTCGGTGCATACGTATATTAAGTCTACTCATTGCCCTTATAAGATAGAATTCCATTTCCTAACATTAATTCTAACATTAAAATACACAAATGTAATAAGCTTTCAACTTCTCCGTCGTTCGTCACGTACACTGTAGGTACGCTGATTATATAGAAATGAATCGTTGAATTTCGACTTATCCCTGGTTTTGTAATTAAAATAGATCTTGCCAGAAATTGTGATCATACTGTGCATATATATATACAAAGTTATAAATAAATAAAGCACGGGAATATCAGGGCAATATGAATTTATTTTTATGTAACCAATAAAAATTCCAATTAAATTTGCGTTCGGACTTTAGGCTCGTTTTAATTAGTGCGATTTCACTATTCATTATATTCAGAAAAACTAATTTCATATCCTTACGAAACTTTGTTACAGGTAATTAGAGATATTTACGCGGAAATTCATATTTTCACGAACGTAATTAAAAAACTGTAGCCTAGAAGGAGAAATTAGTTTCACCTACCAGTTATCATATCAACAAATACTATTTAAACATATATTTTCACGTGCGTCACTGTACTACTGTAGCTACCATGGCGATTGTCAAATATAAAATCATTGAATTTCGATTTATCCGCAGTTTCGTAATCGAAATACAACTCGTGGAAAACAAGTTGAACAGGCGTCCGGATACTTTTGACCGATAGTGTACATAGTTTGCTGCGATTCTACACCGTCGCGTCGGCCGTAAACCCGCGAACAATCACGATAATGGATGCCTTCTAGGAAAAGTTATAGCCGTTTCGGTGTAATAATCGAGTGCCCCTCGAACTTGGAAGGGAGCGAGCGAGAGGGTAGAAAAAGGACGAACCTTTTGGCTGGTCCCGTGGAGACAGATCTGAGAAAGTGTGCGGAAACGTATCCCACGGTGGTTGTTTTCGGCTGTACAAAAGGTAGAGGGTCTGTGTTGTTTTTGGTGCGGAACCGAGGCATGTGGTCGACACTTCTCGTAATCGATGTACTAACTTGCCCAGCTTTCTTTCCCCGGTACGCTCGCCGTTTCCCCTATTTGTCTTTTCTCTCACTTTTTCCACGCATCTTCGTCCCTCCCTTTTTTTCCTCGCTGTCTAGAAAACACCCGGCCGTCCTATTAACGGTCAACGAAAAAAGAAAAAAAAAAGAAAGAAAGAGAGAAAGCATTTGCAATGCGCGACCGCCCATTTTACAAGCAAAACCGATGAAATATTTTTATAATTATCCGAGCGCTATAAATCGCTCGTTAACGCAAGTCAGTTAACGCAAATGCTCGAAAATAAAATCACAAGTTCGCCGAGTGGTTCGACCAGTTTTAATCCTGCACTCTGCTTGATATATAGCAACGAACTATATCATAGGCGAAAAGATTAGCGTGTAAAAATCATAGCGAATAAATTTTTCTTACAATCGCATATTTTCGTGATCTCGCTGGTAAATAAAGGACGAACGTATACCACGGAATACTTATGACGGAGACAGTTGTGGACGACAAATAAAATATTTCACATGTCCGCAAAAATATACCGCCGTACGTTCGTTCTTCCAATGCTCCGATAAATCATGTTACTTTTAATTTTTCACACTTCCGAACTAATTTATCGTATTGTTCGAATACTTACTATCAGATTTCGACACTAATCCAGAAATATTTGATACCTTTGGTCTTGAATCGTACCACGTAATTCCGTAATTGATGGCGACAGAGAAACGTACGGAATCGCGCGTTCATCGTTTCTAATAATCTCCATAAATATTCAATGGGATTCTCAGTGCTATTGTACGCAGGCAAATCCAAAATGCAGAACTGTTGCGTTTTTATCAGATTTTCTGCATTTTCGACTGCGTGTTCCGGGCTTGCTTTTACATATTTTATTCAGAGATTGAAACATTGTTAATAGCATCGAGGTAACGTTGCGAAATATCTTTATATAAATTGACCAACAATCAACATTTCGTTAAAATATGAGATTTCCAGCGGTGCAGTAAAACTGCATCGATTGCTTGTTATTGTTCCGCATATGTAAATAAAATATTTGAAATGTCATAAAATATCTTGCGTCAATGCTAACCGTGTTACATATTAACAGTGTTTACCTTGCTAATTGTTTACATGAATAAAGAGCGATTTGCGCAAAACAACTGCGTTGCTTCACCTGCATTTCTCGAATACGTCATGAAACGCTAATTACGTGCTTTTCAAAATAACAAAAGAACCGAATCACGTTGCATCGAATGTTCGTACAAATAAAACTCGTCGACACACGCGCACTCCTGTCGTATTATCAGACTTCCTTTTTTACTTTCTCCGGGAAACGCATATATTTGTATAGATTTCAGCAAACAATTGGATGTTTGATATCTCGGTGAAACGCATAAACGAGAAGTGAAACTAATTGATATTCGTAGTTTCAGAGGACGACGTCTGGCAAGATGGAGAATTTCTTTGTAGCTTTTTCAAAGTGCTGCTTCCACCTCCATTAGTCAGAAAACATACGAAATTTAGAATTTTTAGAAACGCGTATGCTTCGATTACAGAATTCTTCGAGGTTGCGTAATCGTTAATGTCGGCTTACATAAGCTGCTGTTAAACGTTGTATTTCGTGAAAAGAATGCCATCTTCGAGCTTCTTGACGTCTCTCACGATCTTAATCGCGAAACGCCTTAACACCCGCAGCTATAAATATGAACTAACGATTAATTATGCGATATTCAAATTATTATTGTTCGCTAATCAGTTTCTAAGATTGCATGTATTTATGTAGAATTATCGCTTGCCATCGTGTTTCACGTATACATTTATCACTGTACATTGAAATTGAAATTGAAATTTAAATGCACGTTTGATGACCGCGTTCTGTTCACTTTTACTATACACAGTGACGAAGAAAAGTACCGAGACTGGCTTATCTTGCAAGCTTCTACACGAATCAGCAAAAAAAAACCCTGACTTTTCGTTCAACTTTTTTTTAAAATATGAGGTTGAAAATTGCGATTTCTTAAAAATGTTATTAATAATTTTTATCACAATGACTATGAACCAGCACTTTGAGTGACTCTGCAAGCAACGTTAAGCAACCAAAATTTCTGTTTTAATTACGATTCCAATATTGCTTTTCATATTGCTCTTAGATTATTTCTTTGAAAAACACCATTGTTTATTTCCAACGTCAGTTCCGGAATGAATTCTCCTGTCGATTTTACGATAATTGAAATTTTATATTTCGCGTGCTCTTTATCACTTACTTTCTTGGTACAGTCATTTAACGACAACGAATTGCGAATATCTAAATTTCAGACTCGAAAGTCATTCCACGCGCCAAAGAATTGAACGAATACTTGAAGATCGTGCGGAGGATTTTATAGAAAAATCTAGTCTGTCTGTTATAGAAAGATTCGATATGTGTTTGTTGATTCATGGAATTTATTTGTTTTGCAACAAGGAACGTTATCTTTGAAACGTTAGCAAAACCACTTTTCCACGTGCTGTAAAATATGGGGCAACTAAGAAAGGTTTCATCGGCGGTAAATTTCAAGTGAGAAACGAAAGCGTTTCGCCATTGCGTGGTATTGGTGAATATTTCAATGTATCGCTTTCACCGTAAAATCACCCGTTCAGGCGTACGTATCGACCGAGATTTTCACAACGGTCACGCGGCGCACTTTCACGTAGCACTTCGTCTACTTTTCTCTGCTCTCTTTAATATGCGTCATTTCTCTTTCACAAAAACGCCACGTATCGCTGTTTCGAGCGCGTATATACGCTTCAGCCCAGGCCGATAATGTCAGGCATGATTAGTTTCTTACACGGAATACCCGTTAGGAAAGTGTGCCAAGACGTCCGTGAGTTTCTCGGCTCGCGTGGCTTATAAAATTATGATAAATTTCATAGCAGGAAGTACATTTACGACGAACCGAGAAAGCTTTCCTTACAAGTTCGCGCGTCAACTACGCTCATAGAAAATGTATCGCGTTTCATTAGTCTTAAGGCCACGCGTCCGTTTATTTCAGTCGAATTCCCTGCACATTTTGACAGACATAAAGCGTCCCATAGCAGAATTCGGGAAAATCTACGACGCGATAAATTCCAGTGACAAAATTCCCGCTGTGCTCGTCTTGGCAAACGTTGAATAAGAAGTACAGAGATTTTGTTTGAAAGAAAATCAGCTTCGCTCTGATATCTCGTCCACTTACAGACAAATTATTTATATCGTATAATAAAGTTGTATAAATAATCCTTGTATTTATACGAACACGTCTTTGAAATTTTCGATCCTTCGTGAGACATTAGACGTAACACCCTGTATACTGTCATTCGTAAAGATGAATTACGATGACGGTCAGGCACATTATACATACGCATCTGAAAGACATTGACGATCATCGAAGGCGTGGCAGACGATTGTATTGTGTGTTAATCCGCAGCACGTGCAAACACGCATGATAACAGGAGCAAACATTTGTTGCGTTGCAAACACCAGATTTCCATGTAAAAATTGTCGGACTTGGTGCAAATCGTACGTTATATGACGTTGAATTTCATCCATGCTGATTATATCGATCGGGGCTAATGAATAAGACATAAATTTGTTGGCATATACGATGTCGTTTATCGAACGATATGCAAAGTGAATTTGCCGGAGAGCAACAAAGTTTACTTGGGTCCCAAAGGAAATTAGAAGATGATAGTTAGTTTCGTATTGATTTCTTATGAATTACAAATTTCTCGGATACACCGGCGGGAGTCGCGTCGATCGAAGTTGACCGAAGAATCCAACAAGTAACTATTATCTTCCAACTTTCTCTCGTTCTCCATTCTTCGATTTAATTATCATAATTTATTATTCATTAGATCTGCTGACAAGTCGTAAACTTATTTGCATTTCCACCACTGATTCTTATCTCCATACCCACTACTCTTATCTAATTATTATTATCTAATTATTGAATTCGAATTGCAATTTCTCGATTGCCGGATTGAAATATTTTTACTAGGAAAGCGAAACTATTTTTTTATGACGTAAAACATGAAACGAGAATAGAAATAAACAAGGGAATCGGTAAAATGTTAAATGCATTCGGTATTTCTCGTAGGCATCCGAAAGCTTTGGTAGATTTATCGTAGCAATATGTGAATCTTATCTGATGTGTAGAAATTAATGGCAGAATTATTAACGAAGAATTGTACTTACAACGTTTTTTTTTATGGAAATACTAAGATACAAATCTAAATTACCCGTATAAAAAGAGCAATAAAACGTAACATTACCATTTGTCGTATGCGCTATTAGATACGCTTTTTAATTAAGTATTACTGCTTACAGTAACATCGCAAGTTCTTCCATCTATACGGAAGATTCGCTTTAAAGTGACTTATATCTGAGAAATTGAAAAATCTAAAGGTAAAATACAAATAAGACATAATTGCAAATACAGTTTCGTTATTGCATATCGGCTTTTGAAGATCCCTTTAATCAGGTCACGATATATGAAACATCATCCATGGCAGGATTAATAATCAGGAACAGTACTTACAACGGATTTTCTTATGAAAATACTAAACTACGAATATAAATTAGCTATATAAAAACAGCAATAAAATCTGATCTTGCTACTTATCGCGCAAGCTACTACATACGTTTACCAGTAAGTTATTATTACGTAAATTAATATCGGTAGTTTTTGCATTAATTAGAATGATCGCTCTTGATCCGACTTAGAATTCAGAAATGAAAGAATCTAAGGCCAAAGTACTTGCCAAATAAAACGCAATTACGAATACTAGTTTCGTTATCGCGTACTGGCTGTTCAAAGTCACTGTAATCGGGTCGCGATACATCGGACGTAGCCACGACGATCGTAAAATCAGTACAGTTTCACTTATCGATAATTCTCTAATTAAAACGTAACTCATGAAAAAGAAGCAAGTGTCGGGTAGTTTTGAGCTGCGGTGTGTATCAATCTAAGTATACTTTACTAGGTAAGAGCCTCTCGAAAATGTAGCCGAGAAAACGCGTGGTGGCGGCCGTTGCTTGGTAACGTGTTAATTTCGTCGCCGTGTCTCTTGTTCGCTGACGTGGAATCTGGTGATCGCGCTTTCTGCCGTTGGTGAACAAGTACACGGGGTTCGCACACACGATAACGCGAACGCCAGCATGAACGAAAGGAGGGACCCGAACGTGTCGCGTTACTTCGCTCCAGATGAGACGTTCCAGAGAAGAGTAGGTGGGTTGTATGCGAGGGTTCAACTGAGCAAGGTAGCGTGCCGCAGGCGATTGATGACTTGTGACCCACTTTTAAAGGCTTGGTGGCCTAGATGCGAGGGTGCCGTAACCTGATCTAAGATATCAGGCTTCCCTCCTCTCCTTCTCTTTCTACCGACCGACCCTACCCCCCGTTTTCT
Source organism: Bombus affinis (assembly GCF_024516045.1). NCBI lineage: Eukaryota > Metazoa > Arthropoda > Insecta > Hymenoptera > Apidae > Bombus > Bombus affinis. The sequence continues at coordinate 99,936 of NC_066345.1, forward strand.
ATTCCTTTACTCTTTCTAGTCTCGTCGCTGTGCCATCTACTTCACGGATGACGGTCTTCCAGACTTACGCCAGTTAAGACATAACTCGTGTCCTCGCAGGATTTTCCTTCCCTCTTTTTTACATCTTGCTTCGACGTTATATATATCTTGTACGCTCCGCCTTTCTCCGCTTTAGCTTCCAATGGACCCTGACAAATCGTTTCAAATTAAAACTTTGCCTTCTTTTTTGTTGCTTCGCTCGATCGCGATCTGCGTATGGCTATGCCCGTAGCTTGTACTTTCGAACTTCCCTCAATTCTATTTCCAATTTACCAAACTTTCGTGTTAATTTTGTGGCAAGAATATTAGAAATGCTCCCTGAGGTTTAAAGAATGTTATATATCAGATGCAACAACGTTTTGATATTTTTGATTTATTAAAGCCCCAAAGCAATCCTTACAAAGAGTTACACGCATGGCCTCGCATTAGCGTTTGCATTTTCTACGCTGTTTCTACACCGTAGAACTAACACCTAAGATGCACGAGATTTTGGAAGTTACGTCTTTTAAGAAAACGTTGTAAGAGACCTGCTTGTACAACGTTACAATACATCCGAGAGAGCGCTGCAACGTCTAACCCATAAAATAAAAATCCCACGTTCCACGGTACTGTTCGCGTTCCCTAAAATTCTTTATCTGATCAGCTCAGTCTAATGCGTTGTTTGGTAACTGCGTGGTTCACTGCGCTCTGAAACGCGCAATCTTTTACAACTGCCGAATACGATACCGATATAAAAAAACGCCAACACGCTGATACGAAAGAGGCTGCTGAGCCTCTACTTTCTCCGTGAAAGATCACGCAGACGTTAACTTACCTCAACGAGACACAATACATACCGCTGTGGCGTTCTCCGATTATCTGCCATAAAGAAGCGCGTATCAACGACGAGCATCGGCCGTCTGAAATTCGTCTTCACCAGTCGATTTCGTCGGAAAGTTTCTACCGGCTAACGTCAACCACCACGCAACTTACCTTCTTTGCTCAGCTTTCTCCGATACCTTGCTAAATTGTGACAGGCTCGTCCACCGGAAGGAACAATGTTATGTGTATATAAGCGGTATAGGAGCATGGTAAAGTTTCGTTGAACGGTGTGGAGAGGTACATCGTAAAGAAAAGGGGGATGGGAAGAGTGGTGGGGGCACGTCTGTCGGCGGTGAGCGTGGTTCAGGTGGTGGGGAACAAGGACGGTGGAGGGGACAGTGGGTAGCATGGTGGGGCATCTCCACGTCGCAGAGCGATGCGAAAGACGGCGTAAGCGCGTTCGGTGGAGCGAGCTTCAGTATCGTTGCAGCCGCGGTCCCGTATGGTTGTTCGACCGAGCGCTGTGTTTCGATCCACGTAACTGTCGCCGTTGCCGTATTTAATCGGTCGTTTCCGTTGTCTGGAACGTGATCGTTCCACGCTACGTGTCTGACGAAACGACGCTGTTTACGCTTGTTCAGCTTGGATCGATCGTTAACAGTGTTACAGTTCTGTTTGTGGTATCGACTCGAAAGAGGCTCAGGATGACAATGGGCTAAACCGGTGATACCGTTGAAGCATCGGAAACGTTGTACCTGAATTTGGGTCAATGGAGTAACGTGTTGGTGTAACGTACTTGTCAACGATTGGAATACCGTGAGGTGCGGCATTTTCTGATAATCGGGAGAATATAACGGTGTCGTTGCTATATAAGTGGTATCGGTCGCGGGTTTTGTAAGATGAGCCCGGCCTCCCAGGGCGGCGTGGAGGTGGAGCGTTACATCGGTAGTTGTTTGATATCGTCGAGCATCAGGCCAGGATCGCACAAGCCAATCGTCGGTAGGAAACAGGAAGCTGTGATTCGCGGGAAAACGCGAGGCTGTTACGGAACTGTGAACTTCCCGAGCGGAACGGAACAATGTCAGGTGCAGTACGGACCTGGCGGTTGGACGGGCGCTCCGTTGATATCCATGACGTCCAGCCCTCGCAGATGCACGCAGAGATCGTCACCGTCGCTCGGTCAGCAGCAACAGCAACAATCACCGTCGCCGCAGCAGCAACAGCAGGCTTGCGATCAGCAAGTATCGGTTCACCTACACAAGAATCCACTTTCTAGATTGGCCATTCACACGCAGGGAGCGCCGCTAATCCTGGCCAATCGGTTTCACAATCGCGGCAAGATACATAACAGCGGGAACGCTAATGGCATTGCTAATGCGGTGTGCAGCAATACGGGCGCGGTGAATAGTTACGTTCACAATAACGTGGCTACCGTGACATCGAACTGTACGATGAACAACTCGGTGAGGTGTCCACCGTCGCGGCCCCAGAGGCCGATAGAGCTCGGGAAGAAACAGCAGACGAACGCGAAATCGTCGGACTGCACGACGACCAAGGAAACGACGAACACGGGAAACAACATAGCGAATATCGATTCATTGAGTATCGCGAGCGACGAGAGTTCAGGATCGAACAATTCCGAGAACAGCTTACCACGAATCATCAAGCCGCGAAAGCGCAGGAAGAAGGACAGAAAACCGCCGAACAACACGGTGGCCTCCGTGGAAGCGAAACACGACGAGCAACAGCAACAGTCAAATTCGAGCGCGGCCAACGAACAACCGAGCGCGGGTTCTTTAAAACCGTACGTGCCGGCTTGTTACGAGCAACGTTACGAAGCCGCGCCTCACCTTAGAAACCATAGAAGGCCACCCATAGCGAGGGAAAGGACAACGGGCAGCATGTCGGTGCAAGAGATAGCCGACGCGAGGCAAAGGTATCCGCACCGGCACGTGGAGGTGAAAGTGTTGGACGACAACAGAAACATCGTTGTGCCGGCGCAAATGCGCACCATTCCGCCAAAGGGTTACAGACATAACGGCCATCACCATCACCATAATCACGCCGTCAACGGCAACAACGTACTGCACTATCTGCACGAATACAACGAGCCGACGGCGACGACAGGCTGCGAGGACGGCATCAACGACGAATTAGGGCCGTGTCAGTGTCGGTACTGCGATCCTGCGGCTCTCATATGGGACGTGGAACAGAACTGTTACTCGCCCTTCTTGACCCCGTCACCGTCGACCGACTTCTGTCCCGGCCACTTCCCGCAGATGCCGCTATTCTTGTCCCGGCCGAGCCTCAATTGTCCGGAGCAGAGTATCGAGAGGCTTTTCAACGGCGATAACGTTCCTCGAGCCCATCAAGAGAAAGACGGCACCGGTAGCACCAGTGTCGTACTGAGGCGCAGCTGGAGCGACCCGACCAGTTATTTCAGCGAGGAGATCAGCACGCCTAGCAAAGACTTTGGCGTGATCGGTGACAGGGGACAGGCGGAGAGCGGGAAACGTCGTACGCTGTGGCGCGGCGACTCTATCGGTATTCCTGTGAGTAACGTTGGACCATCCGGTATGGACGCGAACGGTACCGTACAGTCGCCTAAAGAGCTGGAGGTCTCGACGGAGATCATCACGTCGCCGAACGGCCACAGAGATTTGGAGATAAAGTTTTACTCGCCGTCACCGAACGCGCCGATATCGGAACAGAAGAAATGTATCTTCGCGGAGGAGGTGGACGAGGACGAGGAAGATTTCAGCGACATTTGGAGCTACCACGAGTCAAAGCTGCAACAGGATTTCCGCACGTTGCTGCAAGCGGAGGAATGAACACGGGATCCGAGATTCTCTTTCGATGTGTCTGCTGGTCCGACTCGTTACGGTGCAAAGAGAGAACATTTTCGCGTCTGTCCGTGTTTGCGAACGTTCCTTCTTCTTCGATTCGCGTGCGTGCGTACACGCGAAGCTAAAAGAAGAAGCAGAGTAGCAGGGAGCGTGAACACGTCGAGTGTGCGAGCGAGAGAGAAGGAAAGAAAGGGAGACGCGTGAGTGCGAGCGAAAGAGAGGTGGCCCTGTAGATTCAATTAGTTCGTCGATAGGGAACAAAGCCGAACAGACTTGCGTAGACTCGTGCGCGACCGCGTGAAACGAAAACTGCTCGAATTTCGAACGGTAGCTATCCGTTTCTGCGAAAAAAACTTCGCTCCTTTCGTCCGAAGTAACGCGCGTCGCTGTAATTATATCCTACTTCCATCTCTTCCCTTCCTCGGTTTTGTTCCCGCGATGACGCCCTCGTTGCCAGCAGTCCTGGGTGAAACGACGAACAAGTGTAACTGACGGTAACGAGCAAAGCTTACGTGTCGAACGATTCTTCTTCCTAACGGTGTACGTTGTATACACGTAGTATACGTGATGTGCGTGCACTCGTGAAGCACGCACGAGAGTAGGTCTAAAGGATCGTACCTTGATGTCGGGAATACACGCGGACTGCTTATCGATGACAACATGCTACTAATAAACGGTGGTTGGCTCGTGTCGTCAGGCGAATCGACTCAACGATAAGGCCGGTGTGTCGACTACCAGCCTAAAGCTGATCGTACGAGAGAAAGATTCCCTGTAATCGCCTCTTTCTCTCTCTTTCTCTTTTTCTTTCTCTCTTTCTCCTCGTCCTTCCCTTCTCTCACCATCGTTCGCTTTCTTTCCACCGTCTCCTCTTTCGCGTCGTACGATCTCAACCGTCGTCAACGTTTGCAACGAGATAACGCTTCCCCTCGCCGCCAACCACCGTCACCGGAACAACTAAAGTTGTGGCTGTTTAAATCGTAACGTAGTAATTAAACGGAACGATGAATCGGCCGCTGGTCGCCAAGAAAGTTCGCGTTCTCCGTTTTTCCTCTTTTAATCACGCGATGCCCCACAGTTTTCTCCGATCCACGTTGAATAATTGCTTTCTCATTATCGAATATCGTTTCCTGTGTCGTCGTTGCGAAACTCGCTTTAAATGTTCGTCCCATAAATCGTTTGGTCTTTCGAATACGTTCAATATTGTTTGGCTACTTGAAAAGTAGAGTCACGTTTACGCGTGAACGTTATAACATCGATCCGTGTTACTATCGAGATACTTTGATCATTCCTGGAACGTTTCTTGCGGTTAGTAGTGCAGTGGTTGGCAAATATCCCGCGAATCCTTTGTACCTTCAACTAAGTTCATGATAAACACAAATTCGCGGCCGGAAGGATGGCTAGCAGTTTGAGGTTGTTTCGTGCTGCTTGCGCGATTCGTGTTCGCGTAGTCGTAGATGCGTAAAGCATTCCTCGTGGTCACGTTGTTGCAACGTTAGTTAAATTTTAGTTGTGTCTATTATCGAGAAATGTTAAAATTGTCTGTCCTTTGCGATTGACACGCGAGATTCGAAAATCTCGTAAATTTCACTACGTGTCCCACTTTGGTGTATCGATTTCATTTTGCTTCGTAATCTTTCAAAGTTACCAAGTTTGTCCGACGTTTGGTCGGCGCTTACGCGTTTGCCTTTTGATCTGTAGCTTGCACTCTGTACAAAACAAACAGATTGGAAGGCAGACCTTGATTCTATTTTGGAAAGTGCTAGGAAGTAAGTTGGTTAACATTGGAACTTGGTTAGATGTTCGCTGGTCTCTGGTTCAACCAAGACCTTTAGTATCTTTAACGTACAATGTTTGTTAACGTGAAAATTTATCGAACAGAGAGTTACTCGTCTGTGTGTGACAGTTACTTTTCGCGCGACTCGACGTTATTACAGGGCCACGTGATCCAATAGACGTAAGACAAAACGTCGTCTCCAATTATCATCGGCCGTGACCTTAAAATGTTTTATCGTAGAAAAAGGGCATCGCGTGAATTTTCATAAGGCGTAAGACGGGCCACGGTGAAGCCAATCGATCGATCACGGTTTGCGAGTTGTGCGTCGATTGCATCGATCACGAGCTTCGCGTGATTTTATGAAACGGTGTTGCGATAACGCTTCTCACCCCGTGCTCGCCGATCTTGTTTCTCGACCCGGCACGAGACCATCACGAGTCCGCGAACTTTCATCGTTTCGTACGCGAAATCAGACAGAAAAAGAACGCACGTTCGCGTATTTAACAAACATACACATACACACACACACACACACACACACACACACACACGTATCCATTACCCACCATCCTCTTTCGTTTAGACTGTAAGCCTAGATGTTAAGGCGATTCACTTAGATTATCACCGTTGTCTATATGTGTATAGGAGAAGTCGCGTATTAAACGGTCCGCCTTTTATTTACCATTAGACTGTTAGGGGATATTAGAGACGATGCGGCTATTTCGAAGGCAACGAAAGAGCGTGCCGCGAGAATCACCGACGACTAATTAGGCTTAGCGCGTGCGTGCTTCGCGTCCGGGGTTCAACCAACGAGACGCGCAATCCAACGCGAAGAATTATATTAGCAATATTTCTCTCTTGCTCTGGTCCTCATCGTGCATAGCAAGTTTTATTGCTAAGTAGCAACAGATAAATATTGATGTTGACTCTTGTTAAAGCAGCAACAACCGCGTATCATATACCAAGCCAAGAGATAATCGTTGCTGCTTTAATAACATCGTCGTTCGTTGATATTTTTCTTCGAGTGTAACGCCGTTTGCACGGTATCACGTTCGCTGCTGTGTAACCAAACGCGTGTCTTACCCTGCCTGTATAGTGTTCACCAATAAATTCGCCACCACGTTTTTCCTTTATTTTTCAATGTATCACGCATTCTTTTCTTTTCTACCGAGCAGTGCATCGTTCGTTGGCAGCGTCCGTGGAGAAACGATCGGATGGCACTTGCAATCCGCCTTTCCGGAATAAAGGTTTTTCGCTCGAGAACGCATCACCGCCGCCGCCAATCCGTATACATGTTGCGGAACGAGTTCGTAGTACGATACAGCTTCGACGATGATACCGTTCGCTCCTCCGCTCCCCCGAAGCTTGTCCATTTATTGTTTTCACAAACGATGAACGGAGGAAAATTTAATTTATTTGCGTCGAATCGTCGAGTCTCTTTTTGCTTATGGAACAGAGCCGTGGTATACAAACCTGGTGCCTCGTATACTATATGAAACGTTCGAAGGCTGCAGCTGGAGAAACGAAAATTGATAAAAGCGATTCGAACGTATCGGGATGAAAAAAGTTGCCTGTTTCGTTTTGTTAAACGATGCCGCTGTTCAGACGGCCAGAGATAAGAACTTATATTTGACGTTCAGCTTTTTTTTTTTGTAAAGATTCTATCGCGGACGAATCGCAATTGACGATCGGCGAAATGTACATTCGACCTTACTTTTATCGATCGTGACGGAGTTTCGACGAACGCTTTTTTTTCCGGTTTTATTTTGCTTTTTGTGTTTGCTGATTGTGATCATTTGCCAATCGTGCTTTACGCTATTTGATCTCTGGAAGAAGAAAGAGAGAGCGAGAGAGATTCGAAGAACGTCGAAAAAATTTTTCACACGGATCGCGCGTTGTTTTTTTTTTTTTTTGTTTTTTTCGTTAGAATTATCGACATTTTTGTTTCATGGATTGTTGTTGACTCGAATGGATTCGCTCTTTTTTTTCTTTCTCTTCTTTTGAAATTCGATCCTTTCCGCTCTCTCCTTCTGGATGTATTTATTTTGAACATCGTCGTTTGACGATACAAGGTATTGTGATAACGAAACGATGATACACTCGATTCTGCTTCGTCGTCCAGACTGATCAACGCCGGTCAACCAATGTCGCTACAGTGCTGTACCGCACTAACTCGAATTACATTGTTTGAGAAGTTCAATAAAAGATGTCTTTGATTTAATTTTGCATATCTCAGAATTTTATTAGCACCCACCTTCGAATCAGACTTTTATTGTCTTTTATTAAAAAAACATGTGATGCCAAAATTCATTTCACCAGATAATCCGCAATTTTCTCTTAACATTTCCATGTTCGTTTCTCTGCACGAGAACGTGGAACTGTCATTTCGCACGTTTATCGAAACGTACATGTATTTCCTTGTTTACACGTTCGATAATAGCAACGTACATAGTTTCATCGATAGTAAACCGTCAATTCTAAACGTTAGCGACACGCGTGTACACGTACGAATGTTATCTGTTAAAAAAGACACAGTTGGAGCGGAAAAATTGTAGACTCTTTCGCGTATTCGCTTCTCCCACGTTTGCAGATGAAACGATAGACATTTCCGGAATTCTCGTTGCTTTTACCATTCGACGAGCCCAAGTCTTTGGTCTTCATTGATCGTAATTGCGCCGCTTCTCTTTGATTCTGAGTAAAATCGGATTTATGGATTTCCCGGTAGAACACGTTTCTCGTTAGATACTGTCGACCTCTTTCTCATCTCGATCGAGTAATGGCGTTGATTGCGTAGGTTGAAAAACTGTTATAATTCGCCCACATTCTAATATATCTACTTCATCCTCGAACTTCTAACCGTGTTTTATGCTGTTTATACATTCCTTGTCTCGTTTTCGAGTATCCTCGGGAAACTCAGGCACGTCGCTGCTCTTCGTCTCAATCGTCTGTTTGAAAACGTTGCTCGTTAGGTGTACGTGTACCACAGGGAAATTGAAACGCTCTTTTCTTCCGTTTTATCGTGACCGAGTATCGCGAAAGTTATTATCGCGAAAGCTATTATCGTGTCGGGTCATTCAATTTTTACACGACCTCTCGCGTGTCGCATTAACTGACATATATTAAAGCAAGCGTGAGAAATACTTGACTCATGCACATTATTTTAACAAACATTGATTTTACTGTCTTAACCGAAACGAAACGAGCCAAAGTGACTAAAATCAACGATGACTAATACCGATAAGAGTAATATGCTTGTACTGACTCAGCCCGTAAATGTTTCCAATTCTTTTTCCCATATTGTCCACGTTATCTTCCAGTGGTTTCACGCGAATCGTCATTTTTTCCAGTCGTCGCGTTCTTCGTTGACAAATCCGCGCCGCTCTTTTCATCATCGTATTTCCATTCCGTTTGATTACTCGTTCGAACGTCGCTGTATTTCACGTGAATTTTACTCGTAGGGAGGAATATCCCTTTGAAATATAGGTCAAAGCTAATCACGTCGGAGAAATTCAAATCGCGCAGGGAACGCATTCAGGGACTGCCTTTGACTAAGAATTAACGTTTCTAATGAGTTCATTATCTGATCAACGTATTGTTTGATGATCCACGCCGTAGGCTCGCAGTTAGCTAATTATTCCGTTTGACGACTACGATGTGCCCAATAGGGAACGACGAAGCGGATAGTGTATTATTATACACGATAAACGTACGTGTAATCTCTGGCAAATGAAGTCAACGTTTCGTAAGAGAGAAACAAAGAGAACTTGAGTTATAATTACAATTTTTCACTTTCGATAATAACTCCATTTCACCTGCATCTTTACGTTCTACGTTTAACAACAGCAAAATGATACTTAGGTTAAATGTAAAATAACGTTCATTGAAAATTTTCGCTTAATAATCTTGATTTTCTACTTATGAAATTGCTACATTCATACCTCTAGCTTATTTCCCTTTTGTATTAGAGAAAAGGCTGTTTCCCGTGGTTTCGGTAATCGACAAACCGTAAAATCCTACGCTCGATACGAGAAACCATATGTTTTAGTGCGCGACATTGAAACGTATTCGTCGTGCACGTTGTAGTCGAAGTATGCTTGCGGAAGTATGAATTTCACGTTTTTATTATCAGAAACTGTGAATGTACGTCGGTATGTAGTTGGATCGTCGCTATAGGAGATGAAGACGAAAAGAGAAGAAGAATCGTTTAGAAGCGTCCGATCTCATTGGCCACTCGGACACGAGACAAATGTAACATTGTTTCGTAAAAGTTTAGACAATGACTGTGTACTTGTGTGTTAATATACGTATATTTATTCGATAGCGTGTTTTCCTTGGCACTGAATACTTGCACCAACCATCGAATCGCACTAATTCGACTTGGCTTTGGTATCCTATGATATTCACCGAATGCGTATTTCACGTATCGTCGTAATTAGCTTTGACAAATTTCTTACACCGAAAAGTAACGCTTGAACCTATGTAAGTCAAAACGTAAAATCTGAAATACGAGTTTAACACGTTCATTGCCACGCGCGTTTTCCCTGAAATCCTCGTCAGGCCACGCGCGTCGCAGTACCAAGCGTTCTCTGCTAAGTACTCCCATCGATATTTTAGAAATGCGAGTAAATAATTTTTTTAATAAACCATTTTCGTATTACTTTTATAGCAATTCAATAGTTTTACTATTCCCTCTGGAATATCTTTTCAAATACCTAGTCAAATAAGCGTCATCCGTATTCGGGTGACGCGGTCCTATCGGAAACTTTGCTGTCAGCCGAATACCGATGTCGTGGCAATCAACGTGTTAAAACGTGTCACGAAATTCGTCAAAATTGAAATCGGATTAAGAATTACGAAAGATCGTCTGCGAACTCTGCCGCCTCGTCTTCGAGCAAACATCTCTTTGTCGTTAAAGGAATATCTCGAATTTGATGGAAATATAACAAATCGTTATCGTTAAGCGCCAATGCTCGCGTCGATTGTACGCCAGATTTCCTCAAAACGTAAAAATTCTCTCTGCATGTTGAGACTACAGCGAGATTCGAGCATAGAAAATTACAGGATCGCAGCAAGCAAAGTTAGCTCTTTGTCGATTCGAGTACGACATTGAGAAATTTTCATTGTTTGAAAGTCAGTGTACGCATCTGAGATGCAAGTAGAGACGTATGCGTTGGCGTGTTTGTCGTACATGACAGACTCGTCGTTTGTGAAAATGTAAATATCTCGCGCAAGGGAAACATCACGAAAGGATGCCAGAGCTTCTTTTGCCGAGACACTTGGTCGTTGAGCAAAAGTTGCGCTACCAGTGGAACCGGAAACGCGTGCGTTTAACGTACCAAAGCGATTAATCTTCGCGTTTGTTGAAGCGGAGAAAGGCGATTAAACTGGCAGATAATTCGCTGTAATGGCTCCCTTTCCGTTTTAACGATAGGGTATATGGTCTCTGCCGACGATTTATTCCTTATCTTTAAACTAATATACAATTTTATCGTTCTATTTAATCAGTGAATTACTTAATATATATATATATATATATTATGCGCGATCTCTTTGTTTCAGCCTACTGCGACCAAAATCAGTTGTCCGGATTTCGATTTAGAGAATCTTTCAGTTTACACGAAAATTCAGAAATAAATGAGAAATCATGAAACGAATCGTAATCGGTATGGAAGATCGGTTGGATGATCGTTCTCGTAGTATGCTCTCGATTCGTAAAAGTTTGCGCGAGAAATTCGGTTCGTAGAGGCGGAGGAGACGAAAGACGCGCGAAGCAGAAGTAGAACATTGGCAGGTAAATTTTGCGAACGCAGGGTTAAGAACGCGATTATACGGTTCTGCGCGTTACAGCAGTGAAATTCATAATGACCAGTGACTCATAACTACCGCACGAAATTGGTACGTACGAAAGTGAAAAGTTTCGCGAGAGGTTGCGCAACGAAGAAAAACGCGTTTTATATTATGACTAACAGCAGCGAGGCCGATGAGTTGTACGGTTGATGCGATCATTCTGCGAGCGTAATCTACTGGATCCGTAGATTTTGTAACGGTGTAGATGTCTGTGATGGAAAATAGTGTCGTGACTGTGGCAACTGCAGAAAATCGGCTATGTGTACGGGCGAGAGCGTAGATTGACGCGGCGAATGAGCGCATTTTGCGGTGGAACAGACTTCACAAAGGATTCTTTTTCCCCTTCGTTCGTGTTGTTCAAGTGGGAAAATAAATGGTTTAAAAAACCACGCCTCTGTCCACATACAATCTGCTTCGAGAGAAACGAATATCGAGCAATTTCAATTTTGCCAGCCGCGACTCCGCCAAAATTATTTCTCTCGTATTTCCAATTCGTCTATTTTACCATCTTTGCTGCCTAACGTTCTTCGTTTTTCATGCGACTAGCAATCAAAAAGTTTCTGCAAAATTTCCCGCAACGTAATGCAGAATTACACTGCAAACGTTCGTGGAAACTTAGATTTCTCCGAACACTACGACTTTTAGGGCCATAGATTTCACCCGCTAAGTATCATAGACGTTACTATAGTTTCGGAGTTTTTATTTTTCCACGTTACGCGCATTTCGACCGCCTTCGATCTTTCACGAATGCGTGCAAATCCGCAGCAGCGATCCAGTCGATTACGACTCACGTTAAACTCACGTCCAATGCGCGATGAAAGTGAAACTTTTTCGTTATTGTTACATCTGTCTTTATTCGGCTATCTTTGAAGGATCGTTACGTAAAGGGAACGTTGCTGACTCATTACGTTTAGCAGCAGCCTAACACGCAGCTGGCTTATTTCCTCGAAGCGGAATCAAAAAGAGCACAGGTGCGTGGAAAAAGAGACTCGGGCCGCGAACGAATTCATCGGAGACTTCGATCGTGGCCCAACACGGCCAATTTGAATTTGCGATATCGAGATAGATGTATATGTACACTATGCGCACGGTGGTTTCAGCCACTGTGAACTGTTCTCGTTGGTGGAACTATTCATTGAGACTTCACGTTCGAGTTTTTTACTTGTTTCATGCCTAGATTCTTCTCTCAACCAATATAAACTGTGAAGTATACACCAAAATAAAACATACCGTTTGTAAAGCCAGTTTATTTCTTTGCGCACCTGGTATTCCGCGAATTTAAAGTGTTTTGTTTGCAAAGGTATAACCTTCTTTTATTTCGATTATGCCACAACATCGGATAATTTATTTTTATAGTTTGGTAAGAGCAGCGGATTTCATGCTTCTTCGCTTGTTGTGTCTCGTGACTGCAACGTCGCTTAAACATTTTCGGTTCTTATCACAGGATAAGAAGAAGACCGTAGAAAGTAGAAGACACGACACGACAAAATCTGATTAAAAGAACTTATGCAAAATCGAACAGTTCAATTTATTAAAGTTATTGTTATAGTTTCAGTTTGTCATATCCTGAGTTTCATTTTTCTATAATGAAAAATATATTATTTCTTATTTATTATCCATTGCACTGGTTCTATAGCTGTCGGATAGAAATAAGCGAATTTTGTCCTTCCAGTCGATATAACATGTCCTTTTTGGAAAGAGGATAAATTGTGTTCCCATGCTATTTCAAGTATGCCACATCTTATTATTTTATTATTATTGCCTTGGGAAATTATACATATATGTAATACAAGATATAAAAATGAAAAGTTTCCGAACGCAACGTATAAGGAAGGCTAAACTCGTAATGTCTAAATCAAGCTTCTGAGTTCGTTTGTTTAAAAGTAAATCGATCTGCGTCTGCAAATTATTATTTATTGCAGCTTTAATATTTGTGAAAATACATCGAGTAAAGTTTCCGATTGAATCGCCAACTTAATATGCTAATGCCAACCTAAATTATTTCATTATCATTAAACAGGTTGAGCCGAACGTATCCATTATTCCCGTTTCGTGCACCGCATTATTTTCCCATTTTCCCAGTACTGACATAATTGTATAATAAATGGTACACGAACGAATGTGAGTAATTTTATCGTAAAGCGTTCGTTCGTTTGTTCGTTTGTTTGTATCATTGGCCTTTGTGTGCAGATGTTCCCAACGTGACATAATGTCTGCGTGAAAATAATGCATAATATAGCGCGTTTTTAAGCTTGGTAAAATGTTGACGTTATCCGAATATTTTGCGGCGGCAGTTCATCCCGCAGAGTCGATATTTGTTCAGTAACTTCGATAAAAATAACATTTCTACTTTGAAAATAATTATTCCCGGATATTTGCTTTTTTCGTGAAATTATATCAAGAAGAGAACATTTTTATAGAAACGCATGTTCATAAACGCTTTATCAAAGTCGTAGTAAGAATACGAAATGAGAACAGGTTGATTAAGCAGGCATTAAACCGAAGAATGGATTGGTCAAGCAAGACTGTTGCTTGGGCCCGCGAGATCGCACGATGTTACGTCACTGAATGTTTATTTGTTGGGAACTTTAAGAAAAAAACTTTCACACAATTACGATTAATACGTGCTTGGAATTAATGCAAAGAATTCGTAATGCGTTCATGGAAATGAAAAGACTCGTAATGATTTCAATTTCCATACTTGAACAGTACCATTTTCCCAAATGGAACTAACGTAAATAGCGTGAATCTGTTTCTACTCTTGCAAACAGTAAACAGTCCATTATTATTTCGTGCTTTTGTCATGACTTGAAGCCCCGTTGTTATAACTTGTAGTCCTGTTGCAATTCTCGTATTTTTATGTTGCAACCTTGCTCTCGTTTCTATGAATAAGAAGACTTTTAATGTTTTAAGAAAATGTCGAACGTAGCATCGAGACAAGGAATCACACGCACAATGCCCAACAATTTTTCATTATATTTTACCGCAACTTGAGATACTTTTCAATGTGAAAGGAACACAATGGGTCAAAATTTGTTGAAAGAACAGAGCAGCGGAATTTAAGAACGCCTTTATGATCCTGCGTTTATGCAATACTTGTTTCCTATTTCTGCTTATGAATATGCTGACATTGTTTCGCGTAAAATAACTGAATCATCCTATATCGTATGCAAAGATGGATTGCTCTCGTACACTTGCGTAATGTCTAAACAATCTACACTTTGTCCCGTCTATTTTTCACAATTCGTTCCTTCGTTAAAATCATTCTTCGCGCGGCCCGTATAACCAGGCAACGTATTGTTTGCCCGGTTAAAAATATTTCGCCATAATAATATATCTCGCGTAAATGCAGAAATTTGTATTTTACGCGCACGACCTTGTTGCATCGTTTATTTGAAATCGAATGAACTGGACTAAGAAATCGTTCGATTGCTTTCTTATCGATGCTGTTAATTGTCGCTTTGCACAGAACACGGCGATAGTCGCGTTTTCGACTCGACTAATGCGAAACTTGGTTCTCTGGTGCGCGTAAAATCACCCCGAGCACCGAATAAGAGTGAAAAGTAGCTCTAATAACGAAGGCCAATTACTATGCCAGCGATAAGCGTACGGCACTTGCTCGAGTGCATCTTAACGCATTAACCGCAAGAGGAAATATTTAAAAGTCGTAAAATTGTGATCGAACGTTGTTTTCCGTTCGTTCGATGCATAGAAAATGCGATTAGAACATTTCCGTAAGATTATTCGACACGGAATTTGTCTTCTCTTCCAAAACGAGCAGGTTCGATCGTTTTCTAGGATTTCGAAAGTTCGCAGCTTTTCCCGGAAATTCTTGAAATTTGAAAAACTAGCGAATCGTTAGATCTCGGATGTAAATTTCCAAGAGTGGAAATTCTGCTGTCCAATTTTTTTTCTTTTTTGCGGTTTCTAGTTTTTCAATGTATCGCAGTGCCGTGTAGCTTTCGAACGAGCGTTTTAAATTTTGCGCGGTTTGGAAAAATGTTTTGCAATCAGAAGCGTCTTCGTGCACAAGTGCTGTGTGCGACAGACATTTCTGCCGAAATTATAGGACATCGGAACGTGCAACACGACATAGTAATTAACGCGTTTGTTTGTGACAGGGAGGGTCTCGAATCCCAAAAGAGTAAGTTTCTGAATGTTTCTCTGTCACGCCAGAATAATAGCGTCGATATATTCGCGTTTTTAATTACAGGGGAATAGCGTTTCCGAAATAAAAAATTGCCAAAGGATTTTTCGTTAAAAGAGAACAAAGTATCGAGATTATTTATGAAACTGAATAATATTTTTGAAAAATTCACCATGAAAAAAGTTTCTATCGCAAACATATTAGGTTTTCTGATTCAATGAACTGTCGTATAACGTGACGATAAATTCATCCGCTGCTCGTTATAATCTGGCTATGTTAATATCAGGTTGTCCGAAAAGTTTCTTTCGTTTTATAAGGAAATAATAGACGCACGATGTTACTTCTTTTATATTAGTTTATTGAATTATGCACGAACATAATGATAGAAAAATAACGAAATGGATCAGACCTAATTCAATAAAATAATATAAAACAGAAATTGTTGTTGTTGGAAAACCTTATGAAAGGAAAGAAACTTTTTGAACAACCTAATAATATCTAAATCTATTGGGACGTTTAATTCGATATTTTACGAGCATCGGGAAACTAAAGGTGAAAGAAAAATGGTTGAAAATAGCCGGAACACTGGAAAGTTTTACAGATCTGCCAGAACCTTTATTAAGCTATTAATAGCACTGATATTTCGCAGTGAAATATATTATCGCTGGTTACTCTCCAGCTATCTAAAAGCAATTGTGCCAACGTTTATGCGAAAGTATGCACCGAGCGTACGTGCGGTATTACAATATCTTGGTAAATTAATGGATGTACGGAATTATCAAATGGCCGGTCACGTTGTCGTTAGTCTCTCTACGATTATACAAGCGTGTTATCGTTTTACACGACATTCTAACCTTCTACACGCGAGTGATGTTGCACGTGCACGCTGACCAAATAAATAGGCGTAGCAAGTATTCAATGTCTCTGGTGATCAATGTCCTTGGTTTGCCAAACTTCGTTGATTTCTAATAGCGGAGAGAATTTATTATTTTCCAGCCGAGGGCAAATTAATTGCTTTCCACTGCG
Organism: Bombus affinis; assembly: GCF_024516045.1. Classification (NCBI taxonomy): domain Eukaryota; kingdom Metazoa; phylum Arthropoda; class Insecta; order Hymenoptera; family Apidae; genus Bombus; species Bombus affinis. The sequence continues at coordinate 116,416 of NC_066345.1, forward strand.
TCGTTCGTAAAACTGTATCTAACGCTACGTAACGTAACACGGACAAACGCGGTTGAATTTATGTCGCAGTCTACGACCAAAGTTACCTGATTTTGATTTTCATACATACAGCAAAGGAAATATTTGCTCGACTTTGCTGTCCTCCTCGGGTCTCTGTGACCCCGAGTCGATATTATATTTCCACAAATATTATTAAAATATACATAGTTTTGAAATATTTGCTTTTACTATTCGATCATATGTAAATGTAATGTTTTCTAGCTTTTGCATATCCCACGTTCCTTATGATCAAAATAGACGAGGAAAGGAAGAATATTCGAAAAGGTACAAACGCGAGACGGTAGGTTTTTAAACTGTGAGACGCTCGCATATTTCCTTGCGAAGTTTTGACGTTGCAAAATCCAAACCTTTATCATTTTTCGCTATCAATTAGTGTGTTAGTCATTGGTCTTTGCTGACTTCCTCGGGTCTATGTGACCCCGAGTGGACATTATATTTCCACAGATATTATTAAAATATACATAGTTTTGAAATATTTGCTTTTACTATTCGATCATATGTAAATGTAATGTTTTCTAGCTTTTGTATATCCCACGTTCTTTATGATCAAAATAGAGGAGGAAAAGAAGAGTATTCGAAAAGGTACAAACGCGAGACGGTAGGTTTTTAAACTGTGAGACGCTCGCATATTTCCTTGCGATGCTTTGACGTTGCAAAATCCAAATCTTTATCATTTTTCGCTATCAATTAGAGCGTTAGTCATTAGTCTATGATATTCAAGTTCGATGGTTTGATAGCGATAAATGAAAATGATACTTTCTAGCGTTCGATGACTCAGCTGCCTCAGTGAAAACTTACAGTTTTTATATTTTTCCTTAGAATTTGATGATACTATCATAGGCATACCGACGAATTGCTAAAGTTAGCCAACGTGGACGAGTTCTTGCTAACGTGTTTTTGCTCTCTCTCGAACTATTTTTATTTCTGTCTCAACCCAAGCGACATTGAACTTTCCACGTGGAACTTTTTACGATCCATTTTTTTGGATTAAATTACTTTTTATGTGTAAAAAAGTTGCTGTACGTCACAAGAATTTTAACAATCTACCGATAATTATCTTCTTGATAGAAGGTGTAAAAATTTTACATTTCGTTATCGATGTCGTACAGGAAAATCGAAATTACCATTTTCTAATATCTGTTCTCTTCGCGTACACATTCGCTCATAAATGTTAAAACGTTTCGTGATAATTAGTTCGAGGAAACGATTAATCTCTCCAAGCTCTGCATCGATACAGAGTAGAGATTAAAGAATTTGCAAAAATGATTTCTAAGAGACACAAAATTGTTAAAATTTATTGGTAGAATCTTGAACAAAATAAATATACAACGCAGTGAAATTTGGTCAAAATGTGGAACCAAATAACGACAAATGAAATAAAAAAATTGACATGTAACACGAATGTTAGGATTGCGGAAAGGTACGGGTGATTGATGATATGAAACAGTACAATTTCATCTTATTAGACATAGTACTCACGGCTTTATTATCATTCAATATATTAATATTTAATATATATATATATTATATTTATGTATTAGGTTGTCCGAAAAGTTTCTTTCGTTTTATGACGAAATAATAGACGCACATTTTTTGTTTTATATTATTTTGTCGAACTACGTACGGTCCATTTTGTCCTGTTGAGATAAACATCGCGACATTTCGCAAACTTGGTTTCACGTTCGTATGAAGGTGCACTGTTGTAAAAGTCTGCGAAAGAAAGATACTTTTCGGACAACCTAATATATGTGTATGTATATGTATATGGATGTATTTGTCTCTAAGACTCTAGAATTTCTGTTTATCTTCAGCCAAGCTTTCAAGTCGTAACAATGATTCTTCCGTATTTCAATAATACTCGAACGATATCCAAAGTTCGCCTCAGTTTGTGTAAGTGTCCTGCGACACTTATAGAAGCGAGAGTAAGTATCGTGATACTTATGAACGGGAGTGTACTTTCGACGTAATATGATCGCTCTTTTTGTTGGCCAGATGTCGAGAAATCGATACCACGATTATGCGATCATGCCTGGAGTCTTCTTACTTATCCAGCAAGTATAGCGGATAATGTTTTGTACGTTTGACCTTGTTAACGATTGTTAGCCGAGTATTTCGTAGAAGCGTGCCGGCGTTAGTGTTTATTTTCTTTGCTGAGAACGTGTATTACAACTCTCAGTTCGTGAGTTTCGGTTGAACTTGAACGTACGTGCGTGACGCATCGGCCATTTTTTGAATGAAACTCGTCCTTCCCGCTATTCCTGCACGTGACGACCTTTCGAAACATCCGCGTTGGAATGTAACGGACGAGCATCAGGAAATCATTGATAATTTTTATGACGCCGCGAATGATGCACCTGAATTTATGAAGCCGCGCTTAGCTTCCATTTACCCTCCGCTCTGTAGCCACTTTTCGTTCGAATAAAACTCGCTTAAACTTTTCTTCTTATTAAACCTGGCGTATCGCGATCGCTTCATTTTCCAATCATACTTTTACGCCGCTTTTTTTTCTTTCTTAGCCTTCGGCGTTATTGGAAAAACAAGTCTCGATATTCCTGTCTTGTGCTTGTACAAATGTACACTGCGCATTTTCCATGTCTATCTCACCTTTTCTACGTGTTGTTTTCTGCTGCTTCTTCGCACGTGAATGCAGATATTCCCTTCGTTTCCGCGCGAGTTTTCTTGATTGTCAAAAAAGGCGGAACAAAGGAGACGGTAGGTGAATGGATAGAAATTAAGGTCGTGCGCTTTGCTGTACTACGTGCCAACCTTTTGTAAGTTTTATTTTTCTGTGCTTACTTAATAAGATAATTAATGCAGCTATTTGCAATAATAATATCGCGCAGTACATATTTTTGCATACATTGGGTTCTACCACGTTGCAATGGTTAGTCATGAAATATTAATTATTGTTATTTACTGATACCGTAAGAAAATTCTATTTTTTGTTTCTTTGCAACTGTATGATTTACTGCAAATTTTCGTGGTACTCAAATTTGTTGATAGATTGATTTAAGAAAAGCACTGTATAGTTGTTGCTCAATATTCCAAAAAGATTCCTTATTTTGACCTTTAAAAGGCAGAATGTTTGTCGTATATCAAACATTTACATATAGAGCAGTGTGGAAAAGGTTTACAAATGCGATAGTAATTTCCTAATGACAACTAACCATAGTTCCAACGAATGTGTCTTTCTACGATGCGACTTGTTCGCCGAATTCCTCGACCTGCAAATTTCTTAGAAATATTTAAACAAATGCGTTTCTAAATTAGAACTATTTAAAGTCATTTTTCATTTCTGAGTCATGCGCAAGAATAAAGTGAAAATATAAGCGCGCACGTTGTTTGAAATGCAAGAAGCGGCGTGACAGGTCGTGAAAAATAATATTATCTTTTTTCAGTTTTACAAATTAATATAATAATAAATCTGATAGATGGCCTAAAACCTTTCCACTGTATTCTAATTGATGTAAGATGTGCTAAATGGTGTATTAAAAATGTAAAAATACTTGGAACATTATATTTCATTTAATTTATCGAATCAGATATTATTAGAATTAATAATTATAAAAAAAAAGATACTTCAAATATCAAACTTTCGTTTCGTTGGTAAGAAAAGCATTTGACGAAAATTAACAAAGAAATGTTTTTAAAAATACAGTAATATAGCTGGCAAATTGTAATAGGAGATATTCTAAACCATAATAACGAACACATATATAAGCGTAATGTGATTCAGAGTACTTTGTCTGCCAGTAAAAAAGCAAAACTCGTAAATGAATAACAAGAGTATATTAATATAGTATTAGAAATGTGTATATCAGGCTTTTGTTTTGGTCAGAGAAACCTCTGAAGCTGGATAATTTAAAGAAAAAGCGATTTACAAATGTCCTTCACAGTATTGTCTGCCACTAAAAGTGAAAACTCGTAAATGAATAGCAGAAGAGGACTTTGCAGCTGTCGAAAACAATAAAACGGTGAATGAATAGCGTGAAAGAGCAGTAAATATTTTAGTTTTATTTTAATTTGATTTGCGTTGCTTATTATTCGACGAGCAAGCAGTATTTTATTATTTATTTATTTATTAAATTTAACGCTCGCCCTGTGGCTTGGAATGGTTTCTGGTTTACCTTCTCTTCGTGGCGTGATTCGTCGTGAAATTCGTGAAATAAGAGAAGAACATACAGTGAAATTTGTTCATTCTCGGATTAGAGAAAATCGAATTTGAAAGTTTTAAGCTAACGCTGCACTGAACAGGACTAAATAATCGACAAGAGGCTATTCCACGTGTTCGTTTGAGACTTCATTTTCAAGAAAATAAAGTCTGAACGGTGTTTAGTTAAGAATCCGCCCAGTACACGCGTCTGATAAATTTTCAAATTTATTTTTCTTGCAAACAGAGCGTTTTCTCGACAAATTTCATTGCACACTTCCGACTTATTTTCACGCGTAGAATAACCTCCCGCCGATTATTTAGTTCTGTCCACTTTGGAATTAGCCGCGTTCAAGTATACTTGGTAAATTTTCAAACTCGATTTTCTCCGAAACTAAGCCAGCAACAAATTTTATTCTATATTATTTTCTTATTTTTCCACAAGGAATTACGTTTTTGCCTGCTTTTATTCTAGTAAATATAGCAATGTTATAAATAACCCAACTTAATATAACTTAGCCGAACATAAACTGACGCACTTCATACCTTGCAATATAATTTTCTAACTCGATATAACGCAATTATACTCGGCAATTTATAATATACATATTTATATCCTTACTTTCTGACCTTTATTATTTGTTCTATTTATTTAATCTATTTATTTATTCCATTCACCGCGATCAAGTACCATTGAGCAGCAGTTGTTCGAATAAAGTTTGATAAAGTGGAAGAGTAAAGCAAGGAAACGTAAAATGGTCGAGTGATTTGGAATGGAGGAGAACACGATACTATTACGGAGTTAATTAAATAGTAACGTAGCATCAAGGGTTTAGTCGAAGCGTGGGCGCATTGCAGTGAATCCTTGGCTGCTTCTTGCCAACTGTAGCTGGTTTATCGATGCGCAGAGTCTGGTTACAGCAAAGAAAATCGTGTAGAAGTGGCGAGTGTTAGAACGACGAGAAAGGAGAAATATTTCTGTATATTCTATATACGTACAAATACGTATATATATATGTACATGCTGGTTTGATGTTGAAGAGAAGCGCAGAAATATAGCGCGGTTGAATGATTCCGTGCTGCGGCCAATGTTAGCTGTGCCAACGCGTGCAAGACGGCCAACCGGCTAATTAGGTGTATGAATAATCCGTAAACTAGATTCGGTATCCGGTGATTAACCCGTGATAAAAGCAGTCACCTGCATTCTGCGCTTGTCTGCTTCTTTTTATCTTTATTGCTTATCGATAGGATTTGTTAAGCTGCTTTTAACAAAATAAGAATAGAATAAGTACGACGTCAATCGACGACGGTACAAAAATGTTTCTATATTCGAATATGTATATGTATATACAGGGTGGTTGGTAACTAGTGGTACAAGCGGAAAGGGGGTAATTCTGCGCGAAAAAAGAAGTCGAAAATATAGAATAAAAATTTTTCGTTTGAGGCTTTGTTTTCGAGAAAATCGACTTTGAATTTTCGCTCGGTACGCGTGCACTTTATGGCATGGAGACATATTAAATCAATTGTCTTCTATTCTGAAGAAATCGCAAGTTGCGAGCAATTGAAAGAAAAGATTATTGTAGCCTTTCATACTTTAAAACGATCGAATACGTTAGAAAGTGTTCATAGAAATTTAATTAGAAGAGCAGAAGTATGTGTTCGGCAGAATGGGCAACATTTTCAGCAATTTTTGTAATAATAAACTTTATGATTACTTCATATTATTTCATTATGTATTCCTAATTTTCCGTTACGGAAAAACAAACTTAAACTGCGATAATATCCATCGAGACAGCGATCTATAGTGAGATCCGTTATAACGAGACGTGATAAAGTGCACGCGTACCGAGCGAAAATTCAAAGTCGATTTTCTCGAAACCAAAGCCTCAAACGAAAAATTTTTATTCTATATTTTCGACTTCTTTTTTCGCGTAGAATCACCCCCTTTCCGCTTATACCACCGGTTACCAACCATTGTATATTGCGTTAATCGTACAAATAGAAATTTGCATTTTCATTTTGAAAGGTAAAACTCTTTTTTTATCAATGGTCTATCACGTTTTTGGTGCTTTAATCTATGTTTGGAAATCACCAAAGAGAACGTAGATGATAATCTATATTAATTAATTAACCATTAATCCATCATTACTAATTAATTTATCATTAATTAATAGTTTGGAACAAGTACAAGTGTTTAAGAAATAGGTGTACGAAGTTCCGTAGCAAGTCAATTGCATTTATGACAATTGATATTTTGAGGATATTTAAGGAAGCGGTAAAGACGTTAGATACTAAAATTATAAAAAAAGGTCATTATAAAGTTAATCGACAGTGGATTGAATTTTAAAAGTGTCCCTCCGTAAAGTATAAAAAGTACGAAATTACCACTTCCTCGAGCAATCTTCGTTTCTTCACTCTTCTCTCAAGGATTTTATTCGGAAGGATATTATTAATTGCTATGCGAATAAGAATACGTATATTTAAGGCACAGATGTACGTACGATTTATTATAAAAATATAAGATGCATTTCTAACAAGCATATAATTTCACTACAACTACAACGTTTATTAACGTTTATATATTTATACTATTTTTACAAAGCGTCTTCGTAATTACCGGTCGGAGATGGTTCGCGGTGATCGTAGGAATGCGAAAAGAAAGACAGGTAACGATCCTGGCGAGAAAATGTTTTGGTAGAAATATCTGACATTCTCGCAAATCTGGACGCTATAAATTTTTTATTATCTGCATATGGTTGAGTATAGGCGAACTGCAGTAAGGAAATCTTGAAAATAATAAGGCAAGAGGATAGGATAGGATAAAAAGATAAAAGGAGAAGATTTGAGAAAAAGACAGGAAACTGTTATGGAAATACAGTAACAGGAATACACAGTTTCTCGTTACTGATTCGCAGCAGATACTGCGAACTGCAAGATTTCTCAATTCTTTGTTTGCTCGCACTTTACCCATTGCAGATGATGTTTCCGTATTCCCTTATCGCTTATTATGCGACAAGGATAATCAATCAAGACGCTGATTGTGAGAGTGAGCGAGACAAATCACCAGCTTATGATCTAAAATGCCGTTAACGTCGCTCGCAATGCAATGAACGCGGTTTGGAATTCAGAATCGATCCGACTTTGTCGTTTAAAATACACGACAGGAACAGCGACTGATATTAATATTCGGACACCATGTTCGAAAGAAAACATTATGAATGAATAAAACAAAAATAAAAGAGCAATAGGGTTTTGTTTTGCGTACTTGTTTGTTTATTTAGTTATTAGTTGATTTAAACCAGATATGACGTGCATATCGAAAAATATAGCGTGCTTCTCTTTATAACATCGACGACCAATGTGTGTGTGATATTAAAAATGAATATATTCTTCTATTTATACGTAGTTTTCTATATTCGTTTGTGACAGTGTTGAAAGCAAACATCGCAGAAATATTCGAAATTTGTGAATATTAACTTGTTGCAGTTTTACATCAAACGAGACTCGACATTTAGCTTGATTTCTTTCGCTTTTCATGGAAAATTTTGTGTTATCGTATAAATGCGGTTTTCCTGACAGTTAAGTTCGAAACAATAGGGTCTTGTCACTATAGCAGTGTAAAAAAATTGCGATAGAGAACTTGACGGAAAAAGACGTCGAATTATAAAGGATACATGAAAATTCATCACTGATCGATCGCCAGGAGGCAATTGTTTAGTTTCACGCGGAAATGCGGAAACTAACGACCGCGTTATTTATAGAATGTGGCAATATGTCAACGTAGATAGGTCATCGGTGACGAAAAATATAGAAAATAATAAAAATAACTTTTCGACAATGAGTTATTTCGTGTCAAGTGACAAATGCTGTTTAGCCAGTAACGGTGATCTTAATTGTTATTTAAAAACCAACACGCCACAGTATATAAAAATATATTTCGCCCTTCTAAATTTACCATTTATTATTTTCGAAACGTATTAAAATAACACAGCCTGAACGTGATAGAGCTGATCGCTATTTTTGATGTGCATTTACGTGCATGCAGTTTCCTTTACATATACATCGCGGATAAGTTACGTGACGATATACAGTACCACACAACTATTTCAGATACGTTCAGTTGTTATTCGTTGAAGCACGTTTTACAGAAAGGTCTCGCCTGTGATAAATCTGCCGCGTATAGAGATTTCGTTGTAAACTGCCGGTAGCGGTCTGTCGAGATTGTTAATTTCGCAGACACACGTGGAATGAATCAAACGTAGAGTGGCTGCAGACCAAACACCGCTCTCCTCTGTTCTCCTGGCATAAACAGGTAGCCGGCAGCTGCGCGAGAAATTCGACAATGCCGCGACATTTTCCAGCTTTTCTCTTGATCGTTAACGAACATTTGCTTGGCACGGTGGAGCCCCCCGGCATCCGAGCGTCTATTATCCGAATCTTCTATTGACCGAATAATATTTTGTCGCTCGCGCCCTTTACAACTAAATGCTCTTTATAGAATTTCGTATTTCTCCGATTATTTCAGCGCGAAGGTAATATCGTGCGTACAATGCCATTAAAATCGGAAACGTGTTGCGGCCAGCGTTAGAAGAAAATAAAAGGAAAGCTAGAAAATGCGAACGATGCAAGAATTGCGAGAATCTTCAAGCTTAGTAGATTTACGATTTACGAACGACCTCAAAAGACAAGTGTTGGGTTGTCCGAAAAGTTTCTTTCGTTTCACAAGGAAACAACAGATGCACAATATTTTTTCTTTTATATTGTTTTGATCCATTACTTTTTTATTCTACAATTTACATCGTACGATTCATTTTGTATTACGTGCACTATATTAATAAAACATAATATAAAAATGTTTCGCATCTATTGCTTCCTTCTAAAACGAAAGAAACATTCCAGAGAAGCTAATAAATATAATTGAAAATTACTCGACCGTTTCAACAAGTGGAAAAACCTTAACGTGATCGAAGAATAAATATCTAGGCTCTTCTGTAAATCAACACGTTGAGGAGTACGGAAGGAAAACAAGGAACGTCTCAAAATAACTTCACTCGGAAAACGAAGCTTTAATATTTCATTGTATTAGAAAAAGGAATAATATTCGACGAATCGATCTGTATCTTTTGTAGAACGTAGTCTACACCTTAATTAGACACCTCGAAAAGAAACGATTAATCAAATATTCACTATCTTGATCCGCGGTTAGTTTCGCTACAGAGTGGACGTTACCTGTTTTTAACTTGTCAGAGAACGAGTTTCAGTTCACCGCGTATACCGAATTGACACAGAGACTTTACTTTCCTTCCGCCCTTTTTTTCTTTTCAAGTTGCACCACTTTCACTTTTCTTTCTTCCCTTTTTCGTCCATCTGCTATGACGTCGCGTTTTGTAAGAGGCAATTTTCCAAAGAATTCACCGAGGATCCTATATCAAAATTAGAGCGTTCTGTAAAATAAAGCTGCGTTATATTACAGTATTATTATTATTATTGTTATATTTATTATATAATAATAATACTTTGGTAGAACGAAGATTATTATACTTTGAACATAATAATAATTGCGACTCGATAGTTGTACAGTTGCAATTCTCATAAACAAAATGTGTTACAGCACGGAAAATCGTTCCTTCGTTTAAAACCCTTAGAGTGCTGAATACTCGCGGCCTATGCGGTCCGTACGAACGGCGCGCGGCTAGCGCTGACGATCGCTGTGGACGGAATACTTTTTCGTTAGACTGAACTCTGTTGATTGACTATTCAAAGCGCAAATCGTAATAAGTTATAGTAATTCTTTTGCACGAGATTAAATGATTCAAGAGCGTTATTTTTTAGTATTAATTATTTATTATAAACATTGAAATTTACAATAAACTAGAAAACAATAAACTAGGAAACTAAATTTAGTAAATATAACACAAGTTAATAATTCAGTTGTGTGCGAAAAATTTCAAAACAATTATCGATACATAATCCGACATCGCATTTTCTGCATTCTCTTATTTTTCACACAAACAACACATTTCCTTCTTGATAATTAGATGCGACTGTCCGCGAAACAGGTAGACAACTGTTATAACGAGGCATTATTGGCATTTGTTTACTGCCGTTACTAAGGAATGCATTTATATTTATCTCACACAAACGTAATAGTATTACTTCTGCGTAGGTGTTCGGAAAAATTGACAAACGCATACATGCGTCCTTAGTCCATGCCGGGCACTTACAGAAAACGAATATATGTGTCCTTAGTCCACACCGATAGCTTTCGCCAGACGCGTATATGCGCCCATAGCGCTCTAAGGGTTAATCGACGAAAGTAATTCGACAAAACAGGAAAGGGACGAATCGCGAAAACGTCGAGAGCAGAGGATATTAATAGTTAAATGAAAGCCGAAAAAGGCATATGCACGAGAGAAAAGGAAACATAACTGCATAACCTGTGCATAACCATATAAGCAAGATTTGTTACGATTCTAATAGAATTTAACACGGTCTAGCGCGTGCAGACTCGTTGCACTAGTTCGTAGACTTGAATCGTTTTTCTTGCAACCTTTTTGATTATTCTACAGTGGAAATCAAATAGCCTTAAAGACAACGTCGTATCATTTAACCGTATACTTTGTCAATTTATTTCCTCTTCTTCATTAATTTTCTTCGTTTTATCGCTTTCTTTTTTTTTTTTTTAAATGGGCAAACATAAATTCAGCATGTGTTTTTCGATTAAAATACGTTAGTTGCAACGAGAGCGCGTATTAAAAGTAGTTTACAATAATAAAAAAAAGCACATACGATGTCATTTATATTTTATTAATGATCTTGAGCGAGTAATGTATTTTACACACATTACGCGATATAAAAGGCGATATAAAACACAGGTTGTTAGATATTGCTAATACATGATCGTAAAATGAATTATCAAATGATAAAGAATGATTTAAGCTTTATAAATATTTTCTGATTATAATCTACTTCGTTCCAAACTGTTGAAAACACGAATGAATTTAACGGTGTCTAAATACATTTATTTGAACTTTGTATTGAGAAAACGGATATAATCGTTCGAATTTTCATGCAAGACTTTTACATAGCAATCCGTTGTTCTGTATATTCATTTCTTCTTGCATTTCTGAGTTACTGAGATCATCTTTCTACATTGAACAAGTAGAAGAAACTGACGATGTTACAAGCATTACTTTTTCTACATTTATCTTGGAATTTTCAATTTCTTGTACTATCTACCCGCGGCAAATAAAAATACTAAATAAAGAAACTCATCTGTTCCGAAGAAAATGAAAATGTTAGAGGAAGCTATTTGTTCTTTAAAAAGTTTCACATTAATCAATTAGCTGTTTCTTATTCTAAAAGGAACGCTATGTTACATTTTCTCCGCCAGCTCACTGGCACAATAATTTACTAATTAACAATGTCAGTAAAGCGACGAGTAACAAATTATAGATTCGTTTTTCATAATTTGACAATTTTATAGTTACTCAAATTTCCAAATTGGTTAATCGGATAGCTTGTAATTTCGAAGATTTACTCGTAAAATACACGTCGCTTTATCTTGTTCCGCTTACACAACTCGCAATTAGTTCAATTGAGCAAGAGGGTCCGGCCAATACATTTCGAACGAATAGAAATTTCCAATCGAATTTTCGTGTCCCTTCAACCGTGAAAACACAATCTTTGTCTTACGTAATCGTTGATACTGTAGATACACGATACCAAGGTATTATATAATGCAAAAGCCAGTCCATCGTGACCGTAAAAATTGTCAAATAAATTGTCACGCGATGTTGGATCCATTAATACCCGGCGAGTGTATCGAAACAATCGATAGGCATAAGTCACGCCGCTGGTCAGAGGAGAATTTCTAAACGCGTAACAGATGCTAAGTTATTCCGCCTGGGCTGTCTTGTCATTGTATTCGACGCGTGTCTTCGCGTCAACAGCGGACTTAATTCTTTGTCTCCGGTCGAAGCACGTGCGCGAACAACGCGGCCCGATGAATCTTGAAATCTTTTCGCGCTGTCGAAATCGACACGAGTCGAAGCAGAAATTCTTATCTACGTCGAGTATCGACCGGGTGGAATTTGCAGGAAATTCGCAACCAAAATGGCTAGAAGCGCCAGTCCTCGCGAAACTACTACATCGGCGTACTTTGTCCAAGGTTTATGCTAATCCGCCCTATTTGCATCGATTTTGGCACGCCGCTCGATACGTCTATCGATTCGTGTTCGTCCCATGGAAGCGTTCTTTGCGTATGAAACAACTATCCCGCTTTTCTTAGAATCGTTTCAATATTTCGTGCGTTGTCCGATGAAGTAATATGAAATTTTCTATTGCCACATTACAGGACGGCATTCATAAGTCGGTTCTAGCCAACGAAGCAATTGAAAAACTTTCGCATAGAAATGTCCATCGATCCAACTCTTTCTTCGGTGCTAATATCGTCGAAAAATATATTTACGTTTCTTATGTTCAATTTCTTTCATTATTCTTCCATTCATTTTTCTCGTACATGTTATTACTATATATGTGATTAACGTTTTACAAAAGCATTGTTAGTAGTAATTTATACCGCTTGTTTCGTTTAATTATTCGTAACGTTATCACAATCCTTCGTACAAATTACGATTCTGCGATGAAAAACTGGTTATAACGAGCAATATAATGGACGCCCCTAATGACAAAAAATTATTATCTAGTATAAAAGGATAGCGCGTATTTTGAAATAGATTTCCATTTACTGCGACAAATGAAAGCTTTATCGGTCGTACGAATTACGAAAGTATTATATTTTTCAAAGTTAAATAAAAATGTGAAGGAATTTGATAAATTCTCATTCTTTGCAACTTCGTTTAACACAAGCAATATACAATACGGTAAACAATATCGTAATAACGATCGATACAATTTTTACTTTAATAATTGCCAGTCGATTGTCAGTCAAAGATATGTTACCAATTATTTTAAACTAAAAAACGACGTTACGCAAATGCTTCGGAATCGTCTTCAAAAATAATGTTGTGCTAAAAATTGATATAATTTTACTTTTCCGGTCGTACAAATTACGAAAGTATATTTTTCAAAGTTAAATAAAAATTTGAAGGAATTTGATAAATTCTCATTCTTTGCAACTTCGTTTAACACAGGCAATATACAATACGGTAAACAATATCGTAATAACAATCGATACAATTTTTACTTTAATAATTGCCAGTCGATTGTCAGTCAAAGATATGTTACCAATTATTTTAAACTAAAAAGCGACGTTACGCAAATGCTTCGGAATCGTCTTCAAAAATAATATTGTGCTAAAAATTGATATAATTTTACTTTTCCGGTCGTACAAATTACAAAAGTATATTTTTCAAAGTTAAATAAAAATGTGAAGGAATTTGATAAATTCTCATTCTTTGCAACTTCGTTTAACACAGGCAATGTATAATACGGTAAACAATATCGTAATAACAATCGATACAATTTTTACTTTAATAATTGCCAGTCGATTGTTAGTCAAAGATATGTTACCAATTATTTTAAACTAAAAAGCGACGTTACGCAAATGCTTCGGAATCGTCTTCAAAAATAATGTTGTGCTAAAAATTGATATAATTTTACTTTTTGGATCGTACAAATTACGAAAGTATATTTTTCAAAGTTAAATAAAAGATGTGAAGGAATTTGATAAATTCTCATTCTTTGCAACTTCGTTTACGGTAAACAATATCGTAATAACAATCGATACAATTTTTACTTTAATAATTGCCAGTCGATTGTCAGTCAAAGATATGTTACCAATTATTTTAAACTAAAAAGCGACGTTATGCAAATGCTTTAGAATCGTCTCTAAAAACAATGTTGTGCCAAAAATTGATATAATTTTACTTTTTGGATCGTACAAATTACGAAAGTATATTTTTAAAAGTTAAATAAAAGATGTGAAGGAATTTGATAAATTCTCATTCTTTGCAACTTCGTTTACGGTAAACAATATCGTAATAACAATCGATACAATTTTTACTTTAATAATTGCCAATCAATTGTCAGTCAAAGATATGTCATCAATTATTTTAAATTAAAAAACGACGTTATGCATATGCTTCGGAATCGTCTTCAAAAATAATGTGCTAAAAATTGATATAATTTTACTTTTCCGGTCGTACAAATTACGAAAGTATATTTTTCAAAATTAAATAAAAGATGTGAAGGAATTTGATAAATTCTCATTCTTTGCAACTTCGTTTAACACAGGCAATATACAATACGGTAAACAATATCGTAATAACAATCGATACAATTTTTACTTTAATAATTGCCAGTCGATTGTCAGTCAAAGATATGTTACCAATTATTTTAAACTAAAAAGCGACGTTATGCAAATGCTTTAGAATCGTCTCTAAAAACAATGTTGTGCCAAAAATTGATATAATTTTACTTTTTGGATCGTACAAATTACGAAAGAATATTTTTCAAAGTTAAATAAAAATTTGAAGGAATTTGATAAATTCTCATTCTTTGCAACTTCGTTTAACACAAGCAATATACAATACGGTAAACAATATCGTAATAACAATCGATACAATTTTTACTTTAATAATTGCCAGTCGATTGTCAGTCAAAGATATGTTACCAATTATTTTAAACTAAAAAGCGACGTTATGCAAATGCTTTAGAATCGTCTCTAAAAACAATGTTGTGCCAAAAATTGATATAATTTTACTTTTTGGATCGTACAAATTACGAAAGTATATTTTTAAAAGTTAAATAAAAGATGTGAAGGAATTTGATAAATTCTCATTCTTTGCAACTTCGTTTACGGTAAACAATATCGTAATAACAATCGATACAATTTTTACTTTAATAATTGCCAATCAATTGTCAGTCAAAGATATGTCATCAATTATTTTAAATTAAAAAACGACGTTATGCATATGCTTCGGAATCGTCTTCAAAAATAATGTGCTAAAAATTGATATAATTTTACTTTTCCGGTCGTACAAATTACGAAAGTATATTTTTCAAAATTAAATAAAAGATGTGAAGGAATTTGATAAATTCTCATTCTTTGCAACTTCGTTTAACACAGGCAATATACAATACGGTAAACAATATCGTAATAACAATCGATACAATTTTTACTTTAATAATTGCCAGTCGATTGTCAGTCAAAGATATGTTACCAATTATTTTAAACTAAAAAGCGACGTTATGCAAATGCTTTAGAATCGTCTCTAAAAACAATGTTGTGCCAAAAATTGATATAATTTTACTTTTTGGATCGTACAAATTACGAAAGAATATTTTTCAAAGTTAAATAAAAATTTGAAGGAATTTGATAAATTCTCATTCTTTGCAACTTCGTTTAACACAAGCAATATACAATACGGTAAACAATATCGTAATAACAATCGATACAATTTTTACTTTAATAATTGCCAGTCGATTGTCAGTCAAAGATATGTTACCAATTATTTTAAACTAAAAAGCGACGTTATGCAAATGCTTTAGAATCGTCTCTAAAAACAATGTTGTGCCAAAAATTGATATAATTTTACTTTTTGGATCGTACAAATTACGAAAGTATATTTTTAAAAGTTAAATAAAAGATGTGAAGGAATTTGATAAATTCTCATTCTTTGCAACTTCGTTTACGGTAAACAATATCGTAATAACAATCGATACAATTTTTACTTTAATAATTGCCAGTCGATTGTCAGTCAAAGATATGTTACCAATTATTTTAAACTAAAAAGCGACGTTATGCAAATGCTTTAGAATCGTCTCTAAAAACAATGTTGTGCCAAAAATTGATATAATTTTACTTTTTGGATCGTACAAATTACGAAAGTATATTTTTCAAAGTTAAATAAAAATTTGAAGGAATTTGATAAATTCTCATTCTTTGCAACTTCGTTTAACACAGGCAATATACAATACGATAAACAATATCGTAATAACAATCGATACAATTTTTACTTTAATAATTGCCAGTCGATTGTCAGTCAAAGATATGTTACCAATTATTTTAAACTAAAAAGCGACGTTACGCAAATGCTTCGGAATCGTCTTCAAAAAGAATGTTGTGCCAAAAATTGATATAATTTTAGTTTTTAGTAATTGCGTCAATTGTCAGATAACAATATGTTACTGACTGTTCTACGCTGAAAGAATGTTGTCAAAAAGATATTGTAGAGTCGTTTTTATGGCTGCGCGTAAAAGAGACTAAAACTGTGTTCTACAACGTTTTTAATACTTCAGGCGTACTTCTACGCGAGGTAAACATCCCGCAGTTACGTTCTTCGTTGTAATTCTTCGCGGGAGCACTAAAACTCCACAGTTTAATTAATCTGCTCCCTTCATACCACCTTCTTCTCACGTGCACGAGTATAAACCACACGCGGAATTCGAATTCGGCCCCGCGGCTATTTTTTCTTGTTACGATACTTGAAACAATACGCGCACGCGTCGCTCGTCTGTTACACGTGCGAATTCACCGCTCAAATAATCATGCACGATGCTTGCCTTTCCTGTGTGCTGTCGGCTTCTCTCCACCAACAACCGGAGAGACGTGTTTCATTTTCGTAAGTTGTAACGTGCAAAAAATATAATGGCCATTCTTTTCAGAAGTGAAATTAAAAACGCCTTTTAATAGGTTTTCGTGTGCACGTTATTCAAATTTCGGACGTCTTTAGAAAATGTTCAAACGTGTCCCGCAATATTTTACACGCATTTATTGCCGGGGAATTGATCGATGATTCACGTTACTAAAATTCTTTTAGGATGGTTCTGATAAGATACGTTTTACGAACCGAACAATTTTCGACGGTGTAGCTTCGATAACATTGTCAGCGAAGAGTACGCAAACGCAAACGATATGATATTTTGGGAAAATCAAATGCTCGGATATGTCTTTTTACGAAAAGCGTGGAAAGCATTAAAATATATTGGATATTAAAATGAAATATTTAAAAACTATATGTATTTTAATGGCATTTGATATTTAAAAACTACCTATATTTTAATAATATTTGTCGACGTGTAATTTTCAATTATGTAATTTTCATCGTTACAATTTGTAACGATGTAGGCAAAATTAAGGAATATCGTTAAGAATAGATTTTCCATCATATCAACCACGTGGCACGAACAGGCAGACGTTGATTTTCATTCTGACGTAACAAGAAATACTTTTCAGCGTGTGCCGTTTAAATCACAAGGAAGTGGAGTAAAATTATTTGCGAATAAACGAAAAGTAGAAACCAGCTGCGAGTCATAAATTCTTTTACAGCCGAACCGAAAATGTACCAATAATTATTTTCATACGGTGAAACAATGGATGATCTAAGTTTATTGGGTTGAAATTTACGATCAACGATATTCGGTTAAATGGAACGTGTTTGTATTTGGCGTGCCATACAAATATTGTCACTGCGCGCATACTAATCATTTGGATTATACTATGTATATTGCCAGCAAAAATATTGACAATGTATAGCAAACAAATATACCTAAGTAACATGAATGTCAAGATAAAAAACAAACAAGTTGCCCCGAGAATGAACATCCTAGCAGCAGCGTACGAAGCGTATGCACAACCAGAACAGAAGACAATGTCCAAAATCTCTGGATAATTTCCAGTTTTATTTATATTATTTTATATCGCGATATATAGCATGGTCCAAGCGAATATTTTCGCTTTTAACACCTTGACTGCCACGTTGGTCAAACCGGTCACGGTTTCTCCTGTGACGTCACGGTGGTCGTTGGTGACCAGAGCGCTTAAACTTCTTAGAATTGTAAAAATTGTACGAAAATTGACAGTCAGGGCATTTTGAATATAACCGATAAATAGAAGATACTTTGAAATAAAAAGTGCCCCATTGAACAATCAAACATTTTTATTAGAACATCAATAAAAAAAAATGAGAACAAATCTTGCATCTAACTGTGCACTATGTTTGCATGCATATCTTTGAGGGGTAATCTACGAATATTATTATAAACACAGCTTGGAAAATAATCGTAAATGCTGCTTTATAATCGTATAATCGAAGTTAGAAGTGTGAACATACCTTAGTATTATATATAGAATGAGCAAATACCGTTTACTAATATCTTCTACACGTTTCAACAATATATTCTGGACGTTTTGCTTACGAGGAAATAACGAATGCGAATGGTCTGTTGAAATAAACGAAGCCTTGTTATAATATGTCGTTATCAACTGTTAGCAAGGCGCCACGGTGGTTACCCGTGACCACCAATAAGATAAACGGTCTATTGGGGAAGAATGTTGTCTTACAATTTATTATTATTTTGCCATTATATGCTTTGAATAATAAAAATACTCCCGTGGCGTCCTGAGCGAAACATGTGATTTCGGCGTGGCAGTCAAAATGTTAAGGCTTCGTTTTTGACAAAAATGAACGAAGATTCAGGAAATGGCCGTTTGGTAATTGTAAGCTCCGAGGTATTCGACTTACTCGCGTCTAAGTCCAACCTGAACGATTCTCAAAGCATTCCTGGTACTTTGGAATTTCTTAAACAGATAAAGCTCTACTATCTTCCAGGTAATTAGGTATTATTCAATTTTGCAAGCACGTAATTCTAAGCTATGTATTTTAGGTTGTCCGAAAAGTGTCTTTCGTTATCTGCACACAGCTGTTTTATCTGACAAAGTTGATACAAACATGAAACCTAATCTGTCAAATGTTGCGGTCTTTATCTTCCGTCGTTTATTTATTTCATTATGTTTTCCTTATAAAACGGAAGACTCTTTTGGAGCAATCTAATATTGCGGTGGTCACTAACAATTTTATCGTTAACACGATCATTCTAAAATAAACTCATAAATAGAGATCAGTCTTACTGCTAATCGCACTTTTAAAACTACTATTCGTGCTACGTACAAGTGTTTCGTAACTTTTATACACATGTTCGAGTTGCTTTCAAATTTTCCAATTATAAACACGACAGTAGCTCCTCGTTGCAATACCAACAAAGTGTAAAAAATGTTCGTACAATAGAGATAATATGCCGGTACAAATTTTCCGTGGGAAGCGTTCCAATACTATCGTGAGCAATCGTAAGTATAATAAATGTCGAGATAAAAAAGCAAACAAGCGCACCGCAGAATGAAAATCCAAACGTCAGTTCGTAGCGAACGTACGCAAATGCGGAACAGATATTGGCAAACAGGATGTAAAAAGTTTGCGGATCATTTCCACTGCTTTTGTCCGATTCTGGTATAGAGCCACGTAATAATGCATCGCCGTAGTGGCTGCCATTATGCACATACAGTTACATACTGTCGCGTTATCAGGTGGCTGCATGACCCGTGCCTCCGTGTCGGCCATTCTCCTACGAACCAGCCGTGCCCTGTCCTGCTCCTATCACACGGAATCACCTCCGTTTCATTACCATTCCATTCAGTTGCAATTTCATGTTTCATCCTCCCCTTTCCTCACCGCCGTTCCCCCTTTTCTCTTCGCGGCTGTCGCATTCCCTGCTGCCCACTAATCGACGACGAATCCAATCCGCCTACGCTTAATAGGACTTGTCGCGCGCACGTAGATTCTTCGGCGACGGCTTCGTGCTTGCCTTGATACCTTTCTACTAGTTTGCGCTAGACTTGCCATGCATAGGGTGGCTGGTAATTAGTATGCGCATTTCTCTGCATTCTTGTAGCTACGTAATTTAACCCTTTAAACACGGCTGTCGTCAATGAGCGACGTCACCTATTGATAATTGCGTTGTTTTTGCCAACCCTTCTTTGCGTTTGAGGGGACGGTTCATTAAAGTGTGCGAGTAATTAAAAAGGTGAAACATCTCTATTTATTGTTTGTATAATTCTTAAAAAAGAACTCTTGTTCGTTATATATATATGTCGAGTTCTCATTAGAGTTAGGGGTATGGCGGCACTCGACAAGCCAAATACCACCATTCGACAGTAACTAGTGTCGGACGACGGCAGCGAAGTGGTTAACGTCTTAGGTTGCGAACGTTCGGAACCCGGATTCGAATCCCGGCGACCGGAGTCCGATTTTACTTCCACGCACCAAAAAAGAAGGAAAAATCAGCAGAATCCCGGCGGCGACATCTACAGCCCCTAGTGACAATTACACCGGACGAGGCCCAACTACTACAGCTATCACACCCGTCCAATATATACAACTATAACTCACGGCCACCTCAGGGGCGTGTAAAAAATCTTCATTTGGATTAGCCATTGTTGTTATACAATATGGATGTTATTTATTGATACAAATATGATTAGTGGTGATTAGATACTCGAGATGCTAATGACAATGACCTTAGGTTCAATAACGAATCCACGATTAACGGGATAGCAAATACGTTTTCTTTCAAAGTCTAAGTCGAACTGAACTTATTGGTCCACAATTCAAGTGTAGCTCAACTTACTTGTCCACAGCCCAAGTGGAACTCAACTGACTTGTCCACAATTCAAGTAGAACTCAACTGACTCTTCCACAGTACAAGTAGAACTCAACTAACTCGTCCACAGTACAAATAGAACTCAACTGACTCGTTCACAGTACTCAACTAACTCTTCCACAATTCAAGTAGAACTCAACTTATTTGTCCACAGTCCAAGTGGAATTCAACTGACTCGTCCACATTACAAGTAGAACTCAATTGACTCGTCCACAGTACAAATAGAATTCAACTAACTCTTTCACAATTCAAGTAGAACTCAACTTACTTGTCCACAGTTCAAGTGGAATTCAATTGACTCGTCCACAGTACAAGTAGAACTCAACTGACTTGAGAACTATACTCCATACCTCTGTTAGGTAAAAAAGTCTTGTGTAGTACGATGAACCCGTACTATGCCCTTTAATATTTACGTTTGGCCCGATCATCTACTACGGGCTATGCGCGTAATATTTATGTTTGGCTCGATTATCATACTACGGGCTACGCCCCCGTAGTTGTAGGTTTAAGGGGTTAACGATGCAATATCAGTGAATTAGTTGAAATTCAAAATGAAACAAGCTGTTCGACGGTTCGTCCAGAAATGCGTCGCAAAACGGTAGTTTTTGTGCCCACTTTTGATTAGTCATCAGTCAAGAGGACTCGTTTCGATGTTTACATTTTCAACTCACGGAAATCAGTCTCACTCAAGGCGTCGTCGCTGTCTGTCGCTATACAACTGCTTGCCAATAAATAATTGCATCTTCGCAATTCACGTACGTATATTCGTATTCCGTTTCGTAGGAAACAAATGGAATTTCAATAGAAATACGAAATTCATCTACGAAATATTATAAAAGATATTCCGATTATTAAACGATTATTATTATATATTGCAAAAATGTGGAAGAAAGCTTTTTCGTAACGTTTCATGTAACGTTTTCCTTCCGAAAAGACTTTGTTTAAAGATCTGTCAAGCGTACGTGATGAATTTGATGAATTTCCAACTGCACAGAAATTTACTCTGCATGCGAGAACAAATTGAAAATGAGGAATAAAATTAATAAAGCACCG
Organism: Bombus affinis; assembly: GCF_024516045.1. Taxonomy (NCBI): domain Eukaryota; kingdom Metazoa; phylum Arthropoda; class Insecta; order Hymenoptera; family Apidae; genus Bombus; species Bombus affinis. The sequence continues at coordinate 138,140 of NC_066345.1, forward strand.
TTTAACACTAAACCTATCGACACTTCGTGTATATTTATTCCAACCGTGTGCGGTCAAAATGATTAAAGAATTAATAGTTTTTATGATTTAACTTAGATAATGGTTAATTTATAACTAAATGCATATAAAATGATGAACTTTTATAAAATTTCGTCCAAATTTACTTTTGTTTAATTTCAATTATAAATTTAAATAGAATTACACTTTTATTTATATAGAGATATCTTATTCAACTTTGCTGCATTTTTTACAAATTATCTTATTATCAAATGCACATTTGCCGTATAAATATTTCCCGCGTCTTAAACAAATTTTCGTAATTTTGTAACCTTTACAATCTTTTACTTGATAAGTTTTTTCTAATAATGAATCTAAACTTGTTGATAATTTTATTGCATGGTTTTTTCCCGCGATTCTTAATATAAAAGTAATGTATGCACCAGATTTATAACAATTTTGTGAATTCTCTATAAATTAGCCCCATTTTGTACATACCATTGCAAATTTATTGGTTCGTAAACGTTGGATTCTTTCGCTCTTCTTATCAAATGGTATAAACCTCATAATTTCAGCAAAGTCATTCCTGCTCATTGTTTTTGAAAAAATGCAGGTCTCCAAATTTTATATTCCACAAATATGAGACATCTAAATTTTTTGCCCGATACGCAAATATCATATAGCAGAGCAATAAATGCATCTAGTTTTGTTGCATCTAGCTCCCTCTTAGTCCCTAATACTTTAACTGCTTCTTCTTCCCTACAGTTTATTAAATGATTTTTACGATGATCAATGATAAAATAAAATGCCGTTTTTACTTGTCCTTTCATTATATGCTGTTTAGCATATCCCTAAAAATATTATGAACTGATGTCCTGCCAGATTTGGGACTTGCATCTATTTCTCTCCAAACCGTCTCATCGAGCCCACTTTTGGAGAAAACAGAATTTCACCATGTTAGTTCTGTACACGCACTGTAGGCACATTTCCAAGTTGCATTTTCCCACATATCAGTTTCCCAATGCAATGTTATTATTCTTGATCCTCGTCTCACTTCGAGCCATTGGATCTGCTCGGCTGCATTTTCCACCATAAATTATCCACCACCCTGTGTAGACGCGCGATCGATCCGACGTTTGTACGTTTTTCCGATGAAAATCGAGGTGAAAGACGCGGTGAAAATCGCGGTGCAAGTATTATGGAATTACTGACGAGAATTACTCAATATAATATCCGGTTGTTCAAAACGTCGCTGTATTACACGATCGTGTTTGAATTTCACGTTCGAAAACTTACCACGTCTGCCGCAACAATACGTACACATACAGTATGTATACAATAGTATTTCCAAACGATAAGCTCATCCGCTCATTCTATAATTCCTTATAATTGGTAAAATGTTAATTCACGTGTGCGATCGTAACAGCCCGCGCTCGTTTCGTTTCGGTTTGTTCGCTACGATAAAAATTGCATTGTTTTCGGATAATATCGTAATGTTCTGGTTGGAATAAAATTTCGCTCCAACGACCCCCAGCCATTTCATAGCTTCGATAAATCGGCCTCGTGTTGCTCGCGCGTGAATCAGAGGGCCTTTTGTGATTAAATTTGATAAATAGTTATCGCGAACAGACCGTGGATTTTTCTACGTTTATAGGAAACTTGAAAGTGCGAAGTTACACGAATAAAATGCCTGTTTAATTGCACGAAAGAATATAAGCCAGAATAATTAATAGTCTTGTAATATTGTATTTTAAATGCAGGATCGCGTGCTAGATTTTGGACGTGGAAGTTAAAACAAAGTACCGATCGAATGACAAAATGAAATACCGACTTGCAAAATATAAATCATATTTGATTTAGAAGGAACTCCTCCTTTTTTGAGAATAATGACACGTTATCTTGATCAAAACTTCCAGTTCCACTAACGTTTATTTCACCAGCCAGTGCTTGTGACGAATAAGACGTTTTACAAAAATAAATCGAGACAATAAACGAGTTCTGCATGTTGAGAATTGTGGATCTTAATCGCCAAAATAAAAGTAAAGGGACACTAAGATTACGCTTAGAATTTATATTAAAATAGCTTTAGATTTATTTAATAAACGATTTACATATTTGTTATTCAAGAAAGTATTTCAAGCAGAAAACGTTGTTTCGAAGGGACATTTTATGGTGGTCGCAGATCTTGTCTATGTGGACATGCCTCTGCATCTTCGATCTTTTAAATGGAACTATATCTGAATTCCACGGTCAAACTGTATTAAATCTACTTTTTAAAAAAATAGTATTTTATTTGTTTCTAATATAATAACGTAGAAATAATATTTCGCGACATTTCATTTGTAACTTCTTCTCAGCCAATTCTTATTAACGAACTCTATTTAACTCATATTGCAATCGTAAGAAGAAATTCTAGGGATGTTGTTGAAAATTGTGCATCTTAATCGCCGAAATAAAAGTACAGGAACAATTAGATTACACTTAGAATTTATATCAAAACAGCTTCAAATTTATTTAATATGTGATTTACAGGATCTTCGTCGATATACATTTGTACGCGTCTCAGCACTCTCTTTGTTTCACCATCTTCTGTACCACACTGCCAACAGAACAGTTGCATTCATCTGTGTTTCGAGACGCTGTGCATACACATACTTCCACACACTCGTACTCACATACGTGTGTCACTACTACGCGGCTAATCTAGTTCAGCGCACAAAATTACACATATCTCAATAGATGTACACAATATTTTTCATCAGTCCTACTTCTGTTTAGATTCTACAACTCTACGGAGTTCGAAGAGATTGACAAACTTTGCAGCATAATGAAACAAAAACTATACTTCTGTTTCTACCTCTGATCTTTAGTGTGCTTCTACGTCGCATCTGTTATTCTCATACACTTTTTCTATCTTAATAAAATAATAACGTTATTACTTTATTTATATCGAACACATTCACACATTACTTTGTATTCCTTGGTCCTTAAAGTGTCAAGCCCGTATCTTGTTACAAGATCTTGAACAAATCTTGTTCTTGCAACTTTAATCTGCTCTCTCTACAATTTTTCAGCGTCGCTTAATACACTGGCTGTAGGATTCAGACTCATACGTTTTCACTTAGGCTGACGAATTCTTCCCATAATAATATTTTCGTCTTCAGATATAAAACAGTCAAAATGTATAGCGCTTCGTTAAGTCTAACATATGTTTATGTTTATGTGTATGTTCAAGTTGAGATCTATGTTAAGCTTACTTCTGCTTTTAATTCTAATTTATTGTTAGTGAAATTACAAGGGTAAGAAGATACCCTTCCAATAATAGGTAGTAATAGGACATAAGATAAGATAATGTGAATGGAGACCTAACCGGAATCCATGAAAACCCGGAAAACACGGATCACAAATAAATATGACACTTGATAAACTTTTACAAATTCAATTTTTTACCCAAGTTTTAGTTTCTTATTTGTATAGCCGAAAATATAAATTTGCATAAAAATTGGCAATCTAATTACACCCAAGTGCTAGTATGTATTCCATGAACGATTCTTTTATTAATGTTATTTCAATCGGTGGATTTGGTGCAAGTATTTTTTCAAGAAATCGAGCCTTTCGCGAATTGTTTGAAGAAACCGCTTGTTAGACGATAAGGAAACAGTTGAAACTCGTTTGCGAACTATATTCTTCAAGTTTGGGAGAAGAGAAATGAAAATGTTGGCAATATGAGCTCGGTTAGGAACGAAATGAAACGAGTCGCGATATTCTCTTCTTTGATTCTTTCCAGTTTTGCTCGCTTTTTATCATTCCTCTGCCTCCTTCATTTATTCATCTTCAAAGGCTCCGTTTAAACGATCCACCGAAAACTTTTCATAAGTTTTAGATGAGTAATTGATCGAACTTTGCTGTCGTGGTTGGAAAATATTCCTTAAATTATTAAGTAGCATGAATAGCGTGATACAATCTCGTGGAAAATACGGAAATTTATGGAAGAAAAGGAATAGGCAAACGTCGCGCCACATCTGCAATTTTGCGTGCTGCTTCAAATTTCAAGGGAACCGTAAGGCAAATAGCCGAAGAAGCAGGAGTCACAGCAGATGTAAGGAACGTGCGTGGAATTTTGTGAGAAAGCAAACAACAAGGAAAAATGAAAACAACCGACCTTCCTTAGCAGAGAAACGGTAAGCGTACTGTTTAAAGTTTACTATTGTTTAAAGATCATGTTCGATGCGAACAGTCTGGAAAAGTGTCACTGTCAGTGATAAAAAAAAAGAAAGGAATTCGACTCGAATTGCGTTATTATTATTTCCATGGTTTTTACCATAGATTCCTTTTTACAAATTGAGATTTGTTTGGCGGAGATTCGGCAATTTTTTACGAAAGAAAAAACAAAAAAGTGATCCTTACCATAACAAAATACACGGTTCTCGTGCAATGACAAAGGAAGCAGGTGATTTTTATGAATATTTTGTCGACTAGCTGCTAGTTACACGGAAGCAGACCGTTTTAGGATGTAAATGTAGTTTCGAATTACAAATGCAATTCTTTTATTTCAGTTCGACTTAGCGTTTGTTGTATTTTATACAAGTCTTGTGATTATCTTTGACAATGTTACCATCGTTGGCGTGCATCTGTCGCAGTCATCAGAATGCAAAAGTTAGGAAATTTTCTTAAAGTTCTATAGTTTTCGTCGGGGTCGAACCTATCTTTGAAAGAGAAACATGGAAAATTGGAAAGTTCTAGCCTTCAGAAGAATAACTTACCTTTTCCGACAGTTAAGCGGAGCTCGTATCGTTTAAAAAGAATAAACGATCAAATAAAAATTTAAGGTTCGATCTTTGGAGAAATTTGTAACTAAGCGAGCTCTGTACGAAATTGGTTAATCGATTAGCGTTCCAGTTATCGTGCACGCCAGCTGCACAGTTTAAAAAGTTAACAAACGGTAGGAGGAATTGAAATAAAAGAAACTTCTTCAAGACAATGTATCTACGTGCCGAAAAGATGTAGTTTAAAAGAAGTCTATAAAGATCACTTGCTTCTATGGTTGTTACACGAGAATCCGCCTTAAGAGCAACACTGAATTAACTCAAATACTCGATAAAGTCGGCAATTTGAAGTGTAAAATAGCTGTAATCGCGAAATATCGAAATTCGATTTGGAAAATATGATTTCCCCTAATTTTATACGATTAACCCATTTGCATCCGAACGAGGATTAATCCGAGCGCTGCGACTGCTTTTTATTTCAGTCGCTAAGTATTCTTCAGATGTGAGAGATCACGTTTGACCCGTTTGTCAGCATCTCGCCTATATCAGTTTATCGTATTGACCATTTTAAAGAATTCCACGAGAGATAATATGATTTAATTTCTTATTTCTTATTTTTTTAAATAAATAATTTGTTCTTTTTTCCTCTGTTAGAAAGAACGTAAGATGCGATGTTTGCGAAGTAACATTGTCTACCAATCGTTTTGAACAGTAAATTTTCGATAAACTCCATGAAGAATTCGGATGTCATTTACTGCACCTACGACCGACCGCGCGCGGTCATAGGGACCAGTTCTCTTAAGTAGGGCCACGATGCACATGAGTTAAAAAGACGAAATTTATTAATTTTAAGGTTTCATTAATTTCAAAGATTTTATTAATTTTATTAATTTCAAGGATTAATTGAAAGGGCAAACTTAACGAGGTAAACGTTTTAGCCGCAAAATATTGCAACGAGTACTATGTTTTGGTTATTTCATGTACATTCTTTTATACATTGTGTGCATTCTATATATTTCTTCGTCTTCAGATTTTTCATAAATAGTGCCACTAATAAAAGTCTTCAAATTGAAGACACGTTTCTTTGATGTTAGAAAAATGTAACAGGGTTAGAAAGAACCTAAAGAATGGAGCAATTATTCCCACAGAAATATAAATTTGCATGAAAATCCACGATTTAAATAGCATTGCTGAAATAAACCGATACCATTAGGTTGTCCTAAAAGTTTCTTTCGTTTTAGAAGAAAATAATAGATGCACAGTATTTTTCGTTTTAATGCAAACGAAAAGTGTCCTACGACAGCTAGAAGACGATCGAAGATAAGGAGCAGAAAATTTTACAAATTAGGTTTCATGTTTGTATCAACATAGCCACATAAAGCAGCTGCGTGCAGATAGCGAAAGACATTTTTGGGACAACCTAATATAAACTCACGTTAGAGAAATATGCGGCTTATTCTGCTTTTGCTCTCAATGTACCTCGCATTAAGTATAAATACTATTCATACTACTCATTTCATCAAGTATAAGTACTACTCATTTATAGTGAGATGAACAGTTATTGCGAGAAATGCATGAACGTTCATTAAGAACGCATATTTATATTAAATGCATTGTATGACGTCCCTGCGCATGAAAAAGGAATGAAAATATTTGTTAAAGCTATTTTGCCTTCGAACGATACTTTAAAGTCACCCATATTTTCGTAATACTGCCACCAAATATTTGTCATTTTCAAGATCTACCGGTATTCGCTACTTAATTAATTCCAACTTAGAGGATGAGCACAGTGCAGACGGAAGATTGCGCTACTTATGGGAAAATCCACGTCTTTTCCAAGTAGATGCGTCTTTGACGCTTTGTTCGGCGCTTCAATAGAAAATGGCTTGCCATAATAAACCTTGGGGCTTGTGTTCGCCGTTAACTATGTAAGCTTTTAAGGGTCTCCATCATCTTCTAGCTTCCCTTTTCACGAATATTCAAGTTGCTCTGCAATCGAAGGTGTCAGTGAAGATGACTACAAAGATTTTAACAATAATTTCTATCCGCCATAATAACTAAATGTAATTAATCAAATGTAATTAGTGAAAAGACGAACGAGAACATGTTGCGAGTTCATACATTTAACACTAGAACTACCACACCAGTCAAATTGACCGATTTTACAATTTTATTTTAAAATTCCTACTTTATGTTATAGTTTTTTCCGTGATGATGTAATGACTTTCGCAACGATAACTAAAAGAATAATATAATGAATTTTATCTTGTTTCTTATGTATTCAAACTGAAAATAATTTTGTATCAAGGCTACTTATACCAATGCCAGTCAAAATGGCTGGTGCTTGTCAAAGTGTAAAAGGGTGCTGCAATTTGTTTATCGAACCCCAATTAATCAGTTTCCTCATTTTGGACAACTTGCCACGCGTTTTCAAAATTTTTATTCTATATGATGATATCAGTTATCAGGAAAATTCCGGATCGATCGCTAAATCGTTAGATGTTAACACTAAAAATACCACAGCAGTCAAAACGACTGGTTCTACAATCATGGTTTCAGATGGATTAATAATACCAAAAATGTACTACGTAACATTGAATTGCTTCTGTAAGAAAGTAATAAATCAATAAATATAAAAATATTCCATGGCTACATATTTTTTAAAGACCAGTCATTTTCACTGGTTTTGGTAGAAATAGTTTCGTGTTAACTATCGCTAGTTCTAGTGTTAAGTGTAACAAATAATCGATGATGAGTCAGAACGTGAATATCGTGATTATTAGAGGTAAAGAAAATTGCGTTTAAACTTACTGCATACGTTGGAAGAAAAACAGGTAAAAGAGTGTTCTGTGTTAAAGAAACGGATGGTCTTTAACACAGAACTTTGCTTAGTCCATAGTTGAGGTTTTTTATTGCGTTTTAGTTAAAACAAAGTTATCTGACAGCTATAGTAATAGATAGGAGGATGTTCGAGATAGCATTGATGTTGCGCCTTTTTCTTCGACAAAAGTATTCGGCAAAAAAGTTACCCAAAAAAGAGAACCGATTCTCGAATACTAAAAACTGATTATAACCGTCATCGTTGAATGTTCCTTTGCTTACGTATTGGAAAATTAATTCAAGGAAGAAGAAATAAAATTCTATATCGTACGATAGTTAATATACTTTAGGATATTATTGACATCAGCCATCGTTTGTCGAACGATTGGTTTAGAAAAAGATATATTTATGTAGGAATGTTATATTATTAGTTTGTAGGTAACAGTATAATTAATACAATATCGTTCGCTCTCACACGAAATCGAATATAATTTCCCGTTTCACGTATTCGTTACTCACTGCTTCTACGACACTGCAACACAAGGATCTTCACTCGACAACGATAAACTCAACTCTCACTCTCTCAACTCTCGTTACGACGTTTTCCACGCTCACTTTTTCTCTAACATCCCTTGGCAACGCTCACAACATTCTTTGATAACGTTAACATATCTTGTTAACGTGTTTCTGATTTCAGCCTTCAATCACAGAAAAGCGATTTATATAATTCTTCCTTAAAGGTATATTTTCCACCGATATGTTTTGATGTTTTTGAACATTTTATTTTCATAGAGACCGCGGTATTAATTCAAGTACCTTCGAATTCTTCGTTGTTCATTTCATTTCCATATAGTTTCTTTCTTCATTTACTGTTTATGATAATGATTCACCTATGCGTACGTAGTTATCAGCGAATGCGAGTTTAAATTTAGCTGAAAAATTTCGCTTTCTAGAAATTTATTGTCTCTGTGATTTGTTTTACGCTTGGCTATTAAACACAATTGAAAAGTTAATTATTCGACTATCGCGTGCAGGATTAATTATTATAGCCTTGCAGTTTTCTTCTACGTACGTTTACACTTATAACAATCTTTTCTTGTAATATATCTTAATTCCCCTCGAACTACTTACGCGTTGCATGTTGTAAAATTAACGTGGCCTTGGCAAAAATTACGACTAATGTGACAGTGCGACTAGCATGAAGCCATACCGCTATACCAAGTGCTCACGCTATTAGTTCCCACCATTTTCCCCGTAAGTTGCAGATTTGCGAGAAAAATGGAAAAGGACAAAGTTTCGTTATTTTTCATATCCAATACACGATGACCTCGATAGATTTTTTTTAATGTTCCATGATGTTTTCGTAATGACGAAATTACGAATATTTGCATTCGAGTGACTGTAACTTCTTTCTATCACACGCAGAAATAATTGCTCTTTGTTGACGACTAATTAAAATAAAAAAATAATGTTTGTTTCTTTATTGACAAGTTTAACGTGTGTAGTAATAATCTACAGGCGAAGACGACGAAGGTAGTAATTTAAAGGTTGTACAAAAATACACTTCAAATTGAAATAAAATACAAACGTTTAATGTAATCACTCGCAAATAGTGATTCTATCTCTATTTTAATTTAACACTACATTTGTTAGCCGTACGAGTTCATTGTCGCGAATTGTCTTGACACTAGCATTAGATATTCGCAGAAATCAGTAAGGAAGCAGATAGCTAAACAATGTTCCTTCAGTAATTTATGGATTTCGATAGCGAACAAGGGAAGATAACGCACTGTTTGGTGTCGTCAAAACCGGACTACATGTCCGGAGATAAAAGAACACGGGAAGTTACGAAGTTGCGTGCCTTCGCATAAAAAAACGAGTGTCAGCGATTTCGTAAACTTCTGTATGAATTTGTAAAAGGCGCGATTCCTTGTTCCCTTCTCTTTGCAAAATAATATATAAAGCAGAGATTGACAATGGTTGTACCACAATTTCGTTTTATATCACGAAACAGTTGCAAATCTCCGTTTTGAGTAAATTTTATAAAAGAATTTCCCGTATCGACTCTTGTGTCTCTTCTACATTATTTATTTGCAAAACAGTTTCAAGATTCGATTCTCGCGTGGATTTCACAGTAGATTTGTAACTGAAATTTTACATTTCGATAAAAACGATTCGTTATACATTTTTATCGGCAGAAAACCAGAGGAAAGAAGAACAAATCGCCTAACAATAATTATTTTATTATATTGCACTCCCTTGCGCGTACCCAGAACTTTAGGAGAGACACGCACTAACGTTCGCTTAGTATCAAGTATTGGCACATCTGCTGGTTTCGTACGAGACGCGACAATTAACCTACAGTATCGAGAAAACGATTAACCCTTTTACTGTTGAACTTGGTCGTGGCACGTCTGAGAAATAAAAATTATTAAGCTTATAATTGGTACGACGAACAAGTATGTGTTTTAAAATGTATTATATATCGTATAAATTGTATATTATTTTATTTATTTATTATTTATTATTACTCAGTCCGTGCCTCTCGGCTTTGAACGAGCTTCCGGTTTTACATCTCGTTTACCTATTACGCTTTTACATTCCATCAGTCTTATATATCTACCTCCCCTCTTATTCACTCTATTATATTGCACTCCATTATATAATCTGTCTCTAAAACTATGGCAACTTTTGGGCTTTTGCCTCCTTGCTGTGCTTGCTTATTGTCGTTCCTCCCCGTCTTTTATTGCCCTTCTCTTCTCCATTACTGTTTTTAGTTCTGTTAGTCCTTTTCCAGTCTCGTTTAGTATTTTTTCTGTGTCCTTTGGTCCTCCCGTTATTTCGCATTCTTCTGTTACGTATCCCAGGTCTTCTTCTTTCCTTTTACATAGCCTGCATCTGTTTTCTCCCTCTTCTTTCCAGTATTCCCTTGCTTTGGTCTGGTTTCCACATCTGAATCTTGTTAATATTTTTCTGTCCTTCCACTTCATCCTCCCTTCTATGTATTTTGGTAACTTCTTTGGCGATTTTTCTGTAATGTATGTTATATTTGGATACTCTTTGTCAAATAATTCGATAATTGTTTGAAAGCAGATACCATGAACGCCGTTAAAATGAAGCTAGTGTGCCTTCTTTCTCATAATGTCGTCGAGGAAACTGTATGTTTCAATAGATTTTTTTATTATGTGTGTCTCAAGCGTACGTGTGCGTGTGTGAACATTGCATGTATTATCCGCCAGATGTTCTTTTCTCGATAATAATTTTAATAATCATACAAGCAAGATATATTAGGTTGTCCGAAAAGTTTCTTTCGTTTTATGAGGAAATAATAGACGCACAAGGTTTTCTGTTTCCACATCTGAATCTTGCTAATATTTTTCTGTCTTCCACTTCATCCTCCCTTCTAAGTATTTTGGTAACTCTTCTTTGGAAATCGCGTTAACAATAATACTGTAATCTTTGATATGTAATGTACAATGCAAAACGTGTTTATAGCTATGCTTATTATACTTGGAATCGATGCTACTTGTTAAGATCGTCAAATACGTCAACGCATACGCTCAATGTACCTTCACAACTGTATTATTATATATTTTTATTCTACAACTGCTTAATGATATATTTAAACCCCGAGATCGAAAGTTATTTTACAAACTAATTGATCAAGCAATCAGAAGTTACACAGACTCGCACAGGTCTTTTACAAGAAAAATCTGTGCCGATATATTTGTTCGTTAGCGCGTTTACAGGTTCACTGAACATTCGTAAAAAGAGTGTTTTTTCCTCTTCTGAGGCAATCAGCGGCGTAATCGTTGGCAGTTAACTGGTTAAGGGCGGCGATGAAAAGTCTCCTTGGCCTGTGAGGTTTTCCCAAACTTTGAAGACTTTTATCGCAGTTCAGTTAAAAACGCATATATTATGATTATCGACAGTAAAAATTAATCAACATTTTCGTTGAAAATATTATCTCGTTGTCTGAGAAATATCGTCAAATTGATCCGAGTGATTGATCAAAGTGATCTCTTATCTGGCAGTGACGTAAATCCCGCTGTGTCGAATAAATTTGTTAAAGTTAGCGGCCAGATTTCTACGTTAACCAAAGCCACTAAATTTTAATTTATCGCTGTTAAAATCTTTTTTCATAGCCGACAAAACGATTCGATTGTATCGTTGCTTTGGTTGGCTGTCGGCGGGCGAATAAAATTGGTCAAAGCCTGGCTGGAGAATGAACATTTTCGAAAGTACTTCCGGTCGTATTTTACAGCAGCAACGTTGTTGCAAACATTTATGAACGCGCGTAATCTCGCCGGCAGGATCGCCAGCAAGTAAAACATCGTAGTAAGTAATTTAAATTCAGTTGATTAACAGTTGTGCTGGCTCGTGCGCAAAAATACCTACATCGCTGTGTAGATGGGATCGCGAACGTCTATATTTCGAGCATCGATTAAAGTTTCTTTGGCCTGGCGTTATCAGTCTGCGCAACGTATTCGTCCTGGACTCGTTGCTTTATTACAGAATGTATCAAACGGTGATTGGATATCGCGTGATTTAAATCTACTCGGCTCGACCCGTGATCAACAACGTAATTATCGGACGCATGCGAACTGAAATTGAAGCGGCTCGTTCGGCCACGTCCGGATCTCAATTCGCGAGTGGTATTCTTCTCGACTTATCTGCACGGCGCAGCACGCCACGCCACGCCACGCTACGCTGCGCTATTGCTATAGCAACACGGTATACAGCGGAAGAGCGTACCGCGATTTATTGTAATAAATGTTCGGGCGGCGCCGGTTTTTCTTTAAAAAAAAAAAAAAAAAAAAAAAAAATCCAAGGTGCTATTGATCCGCGATTGAAAATAATGGCGATTATTCGAGCCGATCGCTATACTATGCCGTACCGTGGCGTACTACGATGCCGTTCGCGTCTATGGTTGCGCGTTATTGAGAACGCAGCATTGATTGTGATTGGTGTGCAGGTGCATCGACCTGACCGACGATTGATTTCGCACTTGCTTTGACACGGCACGCTTTCATCATTCGCTACGGGCTAATGTAATGAATGATGATGTTGATGCACCATTAATCACTCTGCTCTATACTTTTACGCATAAACAGCTTCCTCTCTCTGCACAATTAGCTTGTTTCCTCGGCATACTGTTCTATTTTTATTCCTATTTATTTGGCTCTGATAATACGAACTTCATCTCGCTCGCCATCTCCAACTAATCAACAATATTTTTTCTTTACTCCACATACGTACTGGAAAAAAGAAAATTACATTTATGGACTTTAACACTGCACTCTGTCAAAATAAAGACAGTGTAATGTACGCGTGATGTCTCGGAACAAATGATATTTTAACGACTTTGGCATATTAAAGGAATAAAATCGTCTATATCGATCGGACGCTTTGAAATATATTTTCCACGAACGATATTCGTGAACGTTAGATGGGATCGAGATATACCAAGGTACATAGAATATTCCCTTGATCATCCAGAACTCCAAAATTAAGCTGTGCCGGACGTATATGTTCGTCCGAAATTTTTTACGTTTTTTCGTTGCATGTAGATTCTCTCGTCAACGGATCACCCGGTACGGATGCTTTAACTTTAATGCTATTTGAAGCAATAATTGCGTGAAATCGGCGATACGCGATTCGATTACGGTCTCATCAAGTTTATTAGAAATTTCAGAGACCAAGCTGCTCTCGCGTTATTTCCTGTCGTGCCGCACCGCGATCGATAGTTACGTAACTATCGATTCCGTTTGACGCAAGTAATCCGATAAGATTGTTCGCCGCCAACACGTTTTAATTCACGTTAATCCGTGGCAGCCGAACGGCGGAAGATTTAATCAGTGACGGTTTTAAGGAGAATCGTTTTACCCGATTATTTATGGATGTCACGGTGAACGCTGGCCACACGCGCGTATATGAAAATCGCCTGAACGTGACGATCTGTCGGCACGTTCGACTTTCCGCCTACAGAACCGCCGAGGATTATTGTCCATTAGTCGTTGCGCTGCCGCAAATCTGCAGAAACCTCGAGCAGATGGTTAATATTCGGACACGGCAGCGCATGGTCGGCAATTCTAAAAATTTCCGCGAGCTATATATGGCTCTCGTTGTTTTTACTTTGCATATTTTACAGCGCCTCGCGGGGGGAAAAACGTGGCGAATTAAAGTCACGCAGCAAAGTAAAAATATGGAAAATAGGCGACTGTTTGTTTAAACGCGGCTTATTCGATTCGTCAAGTCGACCAAGTATTTTACGAATGGCTTCAGCTTCTTTCGATTTGGCGAAATTTCGTGAAATTGAGTAAACAGCGATGCAACGAATATCAGTGGAATCGTTGGAATTCCCTTTGCAAGCCGCGATATCGAAAAACTGAATTCGACGATGGAAATGGAAAAAGGAAGCTTTGGTAAAACGTTGCGTAAACGTAACAACGTTGATGATTCGTGGGTTAAGAGCAGGGAATATTTACTCGTCGTTAATATACTCGACTATGACAAAGTTCAGGCTACCGGTGCAGAAACAAACGTAACAACGTTTCCACGTTAATAACAACTTTTCTCTGCTCGTGCCATCGCGGTTTCGTTGCCTTTTCGAGTGTCGGTTGATTGCGAGATCTCAGCGAGCTATTCGTTTCGGTGCTGCGCGTGCAAAATTCAGCGCGGCTCGATCTATCGTCTTCTAACGATATTCCGAGCGCTTAAAACGAGAACACCGTGCTGACATGGCCGAAGAGAAAGGAAGAAGGAAAACTTCAATCTCCGCTCTCGGTATGTCGTTTCAGACGAGAATTCGCGTGCTCGGTGGTCCGTAATAAAATTAATGGAGCGTAGCGAGCGTCGCGAGGACGTTCTCCTTCTTTCCCTCTTTCTGTTTCCTTCGGCGACTTGCGCTTAAGCGATTCGATGTTTCAATTTCCGCGCGTTCATTGAACAGCTTACGCATGTAAATACCGTCAGTTGCCGTAGCGATTCTGCGGTCACGAAACACGCGCGTGCCTACGCACAATTGCCTGCCGTGAGTTTCTAAATTATTTTTAAGCTTCTTCTTGCTGTTGCGATTAAGCAAACTGGCGCAGATAAATGGGATCGCTCGAAAGTCTGCTCTGTTTCTTTTGTTGCGCGAAATATCTTCTCATAAGCGTTTTGCGAGAAGATCGTTCTGCGATTATTATTATTATTTTAGCGATTTTTAGAAACAATTTTAGCTGCCACGTATTGAGGTGTGGTATGTGTGATATATATATATATATATTGTCCGTGCGTGATAGTTGTAATTGCCTGGCCTCGTTCCGGAGTAATTGTCACTAGGGGTTGTAGATGTAGCTGCCGGGGTACTGCTGATTTTTCCTCCTTTTTTGGTGCGTGGAAGTAAAATCGGATTCCGGTCGCCGGGATTCGAACCCGGGTTCCGAACGTTCGTAACCTAAGGCGCTAACCACTGCGCTGCCGTCGTCCGACACTATAGCTTGTCGAGTGCCGCCACAGTATTAGCTTAATAATATTAAGGATATAATAAATAAAATAAATAACAGATGCACGATATTCTTTCTTCTAATGAAAACGAAACGTATCCTACGACAGTTAGACGGCTGAAGACAGCAACATTCGACGGATTAGATCTCGCGTTTGCGCGAACATTGCCAGATAAAGCAACGCTTTGTATGATAAAGCTGCGTGCAGTTAGCGAAAAACACTTCTGGGACAACAGAGTGTATTTAGTTTGTATAATATCGTTATTTTCGCAATTCAGCAAAAAATTTAAGGACTGCTAGCTTCGACGGAAGACAAGTTGTAATTCGTCGCAGGGAAAAGGATAAAAGTTGTGAAATTGCAGAATCGTTCGAGTTAATTGTAGGAAATATCATTGGAACACACAAAGGAGAAGATTGTATCGGATTTGAGGAACAAAGAGGACAAGGTCTGTCTTGTTAAAAATTAATTACATCTTATTGTCAGCAGAAGATTGTTTATTTTAAATTGTTCATTTTAATTTATTGAAAAATTGCTTATTTTAGGAATCTGTTAAAAATCTACCGCAGGTATAATCGAACGTTATTGTTAGAAGGAAATTATTTGTCTTCAAGTTACAATAAATAGTTTCATTCCAGTAGAATAATCAACAATTATCAATAATCAATATCTTTCGATTCCATACCAATTTTACGATCGCGTTATGGTGTTTCTACTTGCTATACACGAACCCTCGAGACCTAATTCAAAATTTAAACCCTCAATCCTTACCCTTGTGTCAATTTTACATAGTTTTAACCTGTATTTTTTTCTATTCTTTATAAAGAGCGTGGAGTCTGCATAAGATAATTCTCAGAATTAATTATTTATCTCTGCATTTCATCGATTTGTTACCATTGTGACAAATTGACATTAAGATGCGAAACGGAGCAACTATATATATGCCACATACGTATCGTATGTTTAACCCTTTGCACTCCTACGTCCAATGTGACTCGAGATCGGTTTTTATCTGCGAAGCTCCTCTTACTTTACGGCAAAGTACATAGCGAGGAGTTCGCGATCATAAGCGCTATATTTCCGTTGCGCGGATGTTAAGGATTTTGTGGCAAACCCTAGCGGCTGCCATTTATCCTTCGCAAGCCGATGTAAAACTGCACCTACCGCATAATCGGACGCGTCCGCCGTGAGACTGACTAAATACTAAATACTAAATACTAAAATATATCATTAGTATTTCATATTTGAAATAACAGTCAACTTAACGGAATTAATCTGTTTGACTCCTATTCCTCTGTCGAGTCCCACTCGACGTTCTTTCAGTCCCACCAAGATTGCATCCTGGAAATTGTCTCAAGATATATCACACTCTTAAAAATTACAAAATACAACAATAGTGCGAATAAAACTGGTATTTAAGTGAATTTGTTTCTCCCTTTATTTATTTAAATTGTCTTATTTTTTAGTTGAAGTAAATTTCGAATAAAACAGTCGAAAGCGTTGGGAGCTGCTGGTAACGAAATTGAAATAAAATTCGGAGTGCAAAGGGTTAAAACACTGGTCAAAACTGTCCATCAAGAACCTTGTTAGACAGAAGAGATTCCTTGTAAGTAAATAAACACATGTAACTATTTTACATTCGACTAATACGCTAATAATTAGCGAGTGTGGAAACAGTTAAGAGCCGTTGCAATATGCCATTAGGTTCGCTTCTGCTGGCAAAGTAGAAAGAGCGGATATTCGTCGCAATAATAAGATAAGAAATTATAGTACATGTAATTTACCGTGTCTCTCTGGATCGCAGATTTACCGAAGGATCGCTGGTTACTCGACTTAAGAAAACGTTTCAGTACAGTTTCGAAAAGTAACACAGTTTGTTTAGAAACAATGACGATAAATTTCAGAGAACGTGCGGACGAAGGATTTAGAAGTGGCGGCAATGAGTATAAACGAGCTGCCATGAAACTTCATTTAAAACCGAGAAAAATGTTTAAGCGGAAACATTACTCTTTTGCTTAATTTGCGGAGGTTTGTGAGCCAGCGAGATTACTGCCAACGATGAGAGAAAATATCGTCGTTGTTGGTCCTATCGACGCGTAAAACGACGTGATATCGAGTGCATCGAACCTGTCGCGTGTGTCTTCCTCTTTTCACGACAAACGCGGACGAGCGTTGGATTATCCCGAGTTCGGAAAGCCGCCTAGAGAATTGGATGTTCACTGGTACCCACGACCTCGAGACACTCGACGTTTTCACTTGTCTTAACACATTTCCGACGGATTACGTAGCAGCGTTACAAGCACGTTGCGTTATCGACGCAGTCCTACGCTGTTAGCCGCCTGTTTTTCCCAACTAACGTTTCTCCCTACTACGCTAACGAAATTAACCGCGTACTTTTATTTATCTGTTCGCGCAATGAACCGTTTGATACAAAAAGCATGATAAGCTAGGAGAAATGTACGTCGGGTTAGCGTTAGGTTTATGGGCGTGTAACGAATCTTCATTCGGACTAGCCATCGTTGTTGTACAATAGAGATTACATTTGCTGGTATAAATATGATTTTTACAAAGATAATGTTCTTATGGCTAACTCTTTGTTAACACGTTGACTGCCACGCGTGTTTTCGAAGAAATCTCCGTCAGGCCACGCGTGCAGCAGTACCAAGCGTTCTCTGCTAGGTGCTCCCATCGATATTTTAGTAATGCTAGTCGCTCATGTGGTGGTCTCAAGAATGATCTTTCGTTTCGTTTGTTCGCAACATTAAGACCACTAGCTGTTGTTGAATATGATGAAGGAAAGTGTGGTGTAGATTATTCCGACCAAATGGTTTCTTATGCCACCACAGTTAGAAAAGGAATCAAATGGTACGGAAAACTTGCCACTCAACTCCTTCTGGGAATTTCTGTTGTAAACGCTTTGACGGCTTACAAAATTGCAACAAGGAAGAATATAAATATTAGAATATTTAGACAATTATTAGTTGCAAAATTATTAGGGTTGTCTGAGAATACAAAAAATCCTTGTCTTCGACGGAGTCGGCATAATATCGCCGTTCGGAAAAATGATTCCGGAAGAAGCATTAGACGCGCATGCAAACTATGTTATGCGAATAAAAGACGTCGAATGGGTCGAACAAAGGCGCAAAGGAATTTGAAGAAAACAACAACTTATTGTCCAAATTGTCCCGACCAACCTCAGTTATGTATAGAATGCTTCAAAGTTTTACATTCTAAATAATTTTTTAATAAACCATTTTCGTGTTACTTTTATAACAATTCAACAGTTTTATTATTATGGAATATCTTTTCAAATACCTACGACGATCCTTCGCAAGTAGTTAAATAAGCGACACCCGAATACGGGTGTCGTGGCAATCAACGTGTTAAACGTTGAATATATTTTACAGCACAAGGGACAGCCATTTTTAGAGACACTCATTTCCCAAACGGACGGACAAACAGCAATATCAGAGATAGATAAGATCACAGAAGAAAGAGTAATTGTTTAAAATATTGAAGATTGATGAAGAAAGATCGGTAGCTCAGGACGTTGAAAATCGATTCTCGATTTTCAGGTAGACATTGCACAGAACTTGTTATTTATTGCTTACTGTTATTAATTGCTTGTTGTTTGTTTAATCATTACTGTTATTAATTGTTGTTTACTCCTGTATTTCATTGAAGTATTTTCACAATAAACTTTTTACCAATTTGTTGAGGTTTATGTGTAAAGGATGGTTAGTCGGTGAAGTTTAATGGACGAGATTGCTGAAACCGTCGAATATATTTAAAATGATAAATTAGTATACAGATAATGTTCGCAAAGAAGCTCGTACTAGCCAATTCACTAAGACAGTGTATAAGTAAAATAGGATGGCTAATGACTCGTTAATTAGGTCGCTGATAATTCGTTGATAACTGATTGACAACTGACTGTAAAATAAAATTTTCAGACTTCAGAATCGATCACCTGAATTACGAATGTATGAAAGTATTCGAATGTCTTATACGAGACATTCTGGAATTTTACTATCATCGTGACCACACGCTACAAATTATATCGGGAAAATTTGAAATCAATGCGAACATGTATTTGAGAGATATTTGTCAACATCGGACATTTACAAGATATTTATGGCAATCGAGCATCCAATAAAAAGTAGTATACAGTATGAATAGATGTTGGAAGAATATAACGAGCGTTGAAAATGTAGGAATTCTTATCGAGTTGTAAAATACAGAACAATAAAACGCAAGTACTCAACGACGTACCACGCAACTATTCAGAAATTAATTCTATTTAACTCTAATATTGGCACGTACCTTCCATACGATAAATCTCAACACTCATGCATACTATTTTTCTCTGTATCGAAGTTTCTTCCATTCAAATTGCATTGCCAGGAAATATTCAGTTACGTCCGTCTAAAAGCTTGGATTGCCGTATAACCTTCTTCCGCATCCAACTTTAAAACACTCATTAGTCAGTCCCTCCACTTACCTGTAATATTCAAAACTCAGACACTGGCGAGAAAATGTACACACGAAATGCTAGTCCCTGCAAATAAATGTGATTTATTTTCGAAAAAATTGGTCGCTCATCTCGGTATGTCATATTTTGTCGTTTCTTCTCTCTTCCATTTGATTTTCTTGTTTTATCCATTGACGACATAACGCATGTCGCTTGAAACTTCTTGCGAACGAAACTTAGAAAGAAGTTTAAACGTTGCGACGAGAATGTAACGAACTAGCAAGCAATGGAAAAACAGGCGGTAACACGTTCTTTTCTTTGGATTTTCTTTCGATAAACTAACTCGGCCAACCTGCCTCGTTATCAGGATTACTTTGATCGGCAGATCGAAATTCCCTACGCATTTCTCACTCTTCCAATCGTGTTTTTATTAGCATTTTTGTGCCCTGTTCCGACGCTTCATAAATATTGCAGTTCGCTCGTCCAAGAGCCACACGCGTGTCATCGAATCATCGTGAATGTTTCAAATCTAAAATTCAAAATTCTTGTTAGAACGTGTTCGTCACGTTTGTTTTTCGCCAAGTGACAAAGTAGCTTTCGTCGGTCCCACGAACGTTTGCAACTGTCGTACAATGAGTATGCAAAACGACGATTTCTCGGCTAATTTCGCCGGAGAATCAAACATATGGAAATGCTGGAATTTTCTTAGGGTCGATGCAAGCGGTAGTTTTACGATAAGAAAGTGCGTAGAGACGCGTGTAAGTGTGTAACATTGGCGGAACGCGATTGTGACGTGTCGCAACATTATACAGTAAAATCTCGATTTCTCGAACGTTTCTTATTCGAATGACCGACTATCCGAATAATATTCTAAATAAACTCGATTATATCATGCTCTCTGTGTATTCCTCGGTCAGATTGACATTTTCAATTTATAACTAGACGTGCAAGCGACGAAGAATTATTGAGCGAATTAAAGGAACATTTAATAGCGAAAATAGCGGTGAATCGCGAATAGACGGTGGATTTATAGGAAATTTCAAATTGCAAAGCTGCACACAGTGCGTAAGAAATATAGAAAATAATCAAAGTAAAGTACTTGTTGTAATATTCAATCGGTCAAGTAAATTTCTATTTAAATTCCATTTGTTCGACCAATTTTATACCAGTACGAATTTGCATAAAAATTCGCAGTCTAATCACGAAACGAATACAGCCAGTAGATTGTACGAGGCACAGAGGAAAGGTAATCGATAATTCTACGTACATACGTGCATACTAATGTTCATAAAAATTCCTAATCTGTCACTTTCGAAAGATTTTAATCCCTTGACCTACAACTACGGGCATAGCCCGTAGTACGTACTACACACTGAATCGTGCGAATGGCTCGAAGGCTGCGCGTGCTTGCTTACGCTTTCGACCCAAAATTCTCGAACGTAAATCGTAGGTTAAGGGGTTAACGACAGATTAGAAGATCAAAAGGAAAATGCTAATGTCTCCACGTTACATACAACGAATAATCTGTATTATGTTTTATACACAGTATGCTACTTGTTCGTGTAAGTATCTAATTTCATATTACATGCTTTTAACCACGTTAGAAATATTTATCTATTTTCTAGTATTACATCTGTTCATTGTTCTTATCAATTACGACTTCATTTCACGTGAAATCACGTCGCATTTTTCTATCGCTCGTAAATCCTTCAAAAAAGCCAGTCACAATGTTAGTAGTCCTGTATCGATTGCCCGAAAAATTCGCTCAACCGATTTTTCTCTCGCTAATTAGTCGGGTTAATCGAGGTGCTACCTCGTTGCGTTGGTTAGACGAAAAGAAGAGCAAGGGAATAAAAGGAGGAGAAGGATAGGAGAAGCGAAAGAGAGCGGGAGAGGAGGAAAGAGAGGAGCCGTAACTGGAGAGCGGCACAGTTATCGTATATGGGCATAGATCTCGCTTATAATAACCGCATGTACAGCTACGTACGTTCTACATAGTCTATCACGTACAGACGAGATCCTACTTACAGCTTGCAAGGCTTAAAGCTACGTCGCCCTGGTGCTCAGCCTGTGTCACTGATGACGATGACGGACGACTACGACTGTAATTTCCGCGGTAACGCCCCATTGGCTAGCAATTACTCGCGCGAAATGAAGCGGTCAGTTTATGCGTGCTGGCCGGACGATGGTGCTTAGCGAAATTAAAGACGCCAAGTGAATGCGCGTCGTGAGAATTCCTGGAAATTAAAGGGCCTGGCTGACGTTGGCCTTTGCATATTTCATTCGACTTGGCGTTACTCAGTAACGCGGATAGTCAGTCTAGAATCGACGTGGCGAATAACGATTTCGCAGATGGTGCAACGTAAGATTAAAGAGAAAGTCGGTATTAAAGCTTCCGCAACGTTAACGGAGAAATTCCATTCGACTGGACACGCGATTGTTCGGATGCGTTTATTCGACTGACATGGGCCGCTGCAATCGTGCGATTCGATTGCAATGACATTTATTGTTTCGCACGCTCGTGAACGTCGCCGCGTCCTCACCGAAGAGGATTTAGCGTCGAGTAATTATTTTACACGATGCGATAAGAGCGTTTGGAAACCGGGTTACGAGCACATGTTAAAAAGTAAATCAACACGTGATAATTTTACGTAAAATAGTCTAGGAGTCCCGAGAAGGATGAGTTTTGACACGGACGAACATTTTGTTTGACATGGTTGCCTTGGAATATGCAAAGCAGTTAGCCCTGTCCGTTATGTTGATACCGTGTTACCGAGTGCAGTATACACGCGCGTCATAAAATGCCATGTACAGCCTATGTACTGTTATGTAATTACTGAATCTTTCCGATTGCGAATATTCCGTGCATGTATATTATTTTTATCCTTCGAAATGCTGCTATCCGCCGCATAAAAAACATACGTTGCTGTGTTTTTTCCACGAACTCGTTTTTACGATCGGCTCCTTCGTCGCTAACGACGTGATCCGCGTAATTGTAAAACATGGAATTGTTGCATAATTTAATAGAGCAAGAGTATCGGTGTAATTTTGAAAAATAATTACGCGCCGTGGCTAAAGGCAATATTGTTAACGCTTAATCAACATTCCCAGTTTTACGTATCGGAGCTCGAAATTTCCCTACGATTCTCTGGAAAAATTCATTTAGCGCGCGCATATCTGCTGCGAGAATCTCCGCCGTAATAAACATAAAGCGAAACGTAATCGATAGACCGCGCATTTTTATGCAGTTTCATATTTCTATGACCGTAACTAAGGAAATGGAACCAGCATAAAGATTTATTTCAGTCATTAAAGCAAATCACTGTTTTACTTTGAATATTTTCTATCTTCTCTCGCGCATCACTTTCTACAATTTCGCGCTTCTAAGTTTCCAATAAATCTGTAAAAATCCGCAGTCGTGTAATCAAAGGCAAACGAAACGGATAATATCCACTGTGCACACAGTCAAAGAGAAACTGTCGGACAATTGTTGGAACGGTTCTTCCGCGCTTAAAATTTCGCGAATCCTTTATAATTCCTTTGAATGATGACTTCGGACGTCCCATTGGCTGCGTCGTAAACGTCGGAATTGACACGTTCTGACATTCGATCGGCCAATTACGCTCAAATTACCAGCCGTTCTGCGTATTTCACTGCTTCTTTTTACTGTCAACTCGCCTCTCCACGCTTACCGGCCGTTTATGGAAGCTAACCGTACGGTGGACGAATCCTGTAATTGTTTAGCGCCGCTTCGTCATCGGAATGCGATTGAAGAAATAGAATTTGAATAACGATATTAACATGTATTTCATGTCAACGTAATTTATTACCACGTGGATTTATACAGAGTTTCGCGGCTTAAAGCGCGTACGAAGAACTTTGGGAGAGACACGCACTAACGTTCGCTTAGTATCGAGTATTGGCACATCTGCTGGTTTCGTACGAGACGCGACAATTAACCTACAGTACCGAGAAAACGATTAACCCTTTCACTGTTGAACTTGGCCGTTGTACGTCTGAGAAATAAAAATTATTAAGCTTATAATTGGTACGACGAACAATTATGTGTTTTAAAATGTATTATATATCGTATAAATTGTATATTATTTTATTTATTTATTACTTATTATTACTCAGTCCGTGCCTCTTGGCTTTGGACGAGCTTCCGGTTTTACATCTCGTTTACCTATTACGCTTTTACATTCCATCAGTCTTATATATCTTTATCTTTTTATTTATCTTATATATCTACCTCCCCTCTTATTCACTCTATTATATTGCACTCCATTATATAATCTGTCTCTAAAACTATGGCAACTTTTGGGTTTTTGCCTCCTTGCTGTGCTTCCTTCTTGTCGTTCCTCCCCGTCTTGTATTGCCCTTCTCTTCTTTATTATTGTTTTTAGCTCTGTTAGTCCTTCTCCAGTCTCGTTTAGTATTTTTTCTGTGTCCTTTGGTCCTCCCGTTATTTCGCATTCTTCTGTTACGTGTCTCACGTCTTCTTCTTTCCTTTTACATAGCCTGCATCTGTTTTCTCCCTCTTCTTTCCAGTATTCCCTTGCTTTGGTCTGGTTTCCACATCTGAATCTTGCTAATATTTTTCTGTCCTTCCACTCCATCCTCCCTTCCAAGTATTTTGGTAACTCTTCTTTGGTGATCGTATAAATTGTGTACCAGCCAAAATGACCGGTTCTTGTCAAAGTGTAAAAGGGTACTGCAATCTCCAATTAACCAGTTTCCTCATCTTGTACAACTTGCCACACGTTTTTAAAATTTTTAATATCATTCGATATGATGATAGAAATACCACACCATTCAAGACGACTGGTTCTACAATTTTATAAATGTGTCAACCCTCATTTAGGGATGATGGTCTCAGATGGATTAATAACATCAAAAATGTACTACGTAACATTGAATTGCTTCTGTAAGAAAGTAATAAATCAATAAATATAAAAATATTCTATTACGTATTTTCTAAAGACCAGTCATTTTCACTGGTTTTGGTAGAAATAGCTTCGTGTTAACTGTCGGTAGTTCTAATGTTAAACATAGATAGATACGAGAATATCAAGTGATATGTAAGACAACCTCTTTAAGATTTGCGGAACAGTAAGAATTTTATACTCGTGCAAGATTATGCATAAGAAGTGCAAAAAACAAAGATTTGTTAAAGCTATTTGAAAAAATTACGATAATATAGTAAATTATAATAATTATACGTCGACAATTTTATTGTAAAGATTAAAATAGATAGGGTGCTTTAAGAAGTCCACTAAAAACCTGTATCTGTCTTATAAAATCATGCGTAGTATAATGAATGAGTGGTGATACGGCACAAGGAGATACTCGCGACGTTTACTCGACATTTCGAAGCGGAGCGTGTCAGCCGACCACGATCGTTTTAAAAACCTTGCCAGCAAACCAAGACACGAAGCGTGAGCAGAGCAACTGCAGTTGTAGCTAACGCTGTCGCAGCCACTTTCGACTCGTGTCTGCACCGTTAATCGTCCCACTGGTAAATTATCAAACTCGATGCTATGTCCAATGACTACGGCTAATTGGAGAGTTGTAAAAGCTGTCTATTAATGACAGATCTACGTATGAATACCGGCTGTCGGTGACCTAATTTTTGACATCGTATCAGTTGTTTGATCTTCGAGTTACTGGAAACTCTTCGATGTACGCCTGGAATACGAGACATAATGTTTATTAAATCATGCGCAAAATTTTGTATCGCATATAGCGAAAGCCTTGTAAGAATTAATCATTTTCTCGATTATTCGATATTACGATAAAATCCTTGTGCGATTTTCATCGCGAAAGAGCGGTTATAAAAAAGTACCTATAGCTAATTAAATTTTTTAAACAGACAGTACAGCGCACGCGAATATAGCCATAGCTGGTCCTTATTCGACAGATTGTTATCTTTTTCAATATTACGATTTAATTTAACCGTATATATCTGGCGGAATGAAGGAGCGAGGGATTAAAAATTTTAACAAATTCGCAAATTTCCGTATCACGGCGCGCATAGGTATGCGGGTTCATTTTAAAATGCACAGGCCGCTGGAGAAATACGACAGAATGCAGGAAATGAAAGCCACCCGGAGCGTTTCATGTACATTGAATGGACGGTCGAATTTCGATTTGCCAAAAGGAGTTTTTCGACGTTAACGAGCTTTTCCACGTAGCAATTTAACGTTCTCGCGTTTCTGCTTTTCTGTTCGCGTACACGAACACCGGACGGAGATCGAGAACTGCACGTTACGCTTCTGTATCTGGTGTCTGCGAGCTGACCTCCGAGTATTTCTCGATATAAACATGTTTTACATTTCAAACTTTCACGATGGCCAATGGACGCCGTGTTTTCCCTTTTTCGCCATAAATCTTGCGATCAGCCTGAAATTACATTTGAAATTAAAGAACAACTTTCGATTTGATGAGACAATCGCGAACAACCAATCGGCAACTGTTCACTGAGTACTCGCAGTGTAAAAATAGCGACGACACGGCTCGAAGCCTTCAGTTTCAGACCAGTTCTGAAAAAGTGAACTGCAACGTTCACGAAATATCGACGCAAGAGTGCAACGTATAACACGATTGGTCCCGAAAAAGCATGCCATCCACACATGCTGCAATTTACAGCAGATAGATTCCTCGATCGAACGTCGGTCATCAAACCGATGACAGATAGCGATGGGATCCGAAACACTTCGAATCGCTACCGATCTGTGTGTATATGTGTCAAAAAATTCGAATCACTTTGAACACGATTCGAAATTGAAAACTCGTGAAAGTGTCGATAAGTCTCGATCGATTTGAATCGTTTTGTTAGGAATTTCTATAGGTTTCTATAGCTTGGCGAGTATTCAACGTCTTACAAGCTTCTTGATTACTTTTGTCCAAACGGCATCACTGACAATCAGCATTGAAGAAGAAAGGAAGAGGTCGTATTATCTTAAACATTAGGTCACCCTATAAGTAATCGTTCGTTTTCGTGTATCAGATGAAAATAGAAAACTAATCGATGATCGAACAGTGACGAATTTTCTCGTACTTCTTATAGTTCATCATTCTTCCCTATCAATTCTTGCTGATTCTTCAACTTTGTAAAACTCCGATAGTACCAACTGCCATTGTTTTCAACTGAACTGTCAGAAAAATCGCGTTACCTACGCGACGACCCGATACATCGATTTCAAGGCGATCGAGACTTTGTAGACTCGGAAGCATCAAAACCTACCAAGGCCAAAGATTCGCAAGAATTTTAAGCTTCGAACGATGCTCGAAGCGATTCACATTTACTCACTCGAATACAAATACGAAGCGGTTGCAAGTGTTTCAGATGGCATCGCCAGTGGCAGACCTAGGTCGGTGTGTGTGTTAGTCAGCAGTAAGGGCATCGGCGTGAACCGTGCAATCTCTTCGTGAGGATACACTGACTGAGAGAGCAGATTTATAGAGGTTCGACGTCCAACTAAATCGCTTTCGCAAAACTGTACCGATTTGTGCGAGGAGGATTGCCCTTTAACTCGAGCGGCTGGCTATAATAAGAGTTGAGGCCGTGTCGAGGCACATTGTGGCATTATGGCGAAACCTTTCGTGATATGTCACGAGGAAACCGACGAACGGGACCGCATTGCACTTCTAGGCTGCTTATATCTCTTTAGCTCTAGGTGTATACGTTCGTTTGATCAAGCAAGAGCTTTGTGTCTCCATTATTGTTTCTTCTGCGCGATTTCTCTCTGTTCGGCCTGTCCTGGCAGGTTGTTCAAACAGAACGTTTATTATTTGCAACGAGGTATCTGCTTGTGTCGCTGGCATTGATAGCTCCTCGTGGGTCACAATACTCACCGTTAAATTGGAATACTGCTAATGACGCTCCTCCATAGGCAGTATCGTTCAACGTTTCGCGACATTTAGGCCGGCTAGATAAACTTTAATTGCCGCGATAAAATGGTTCTGATCGTTTTGTATTGAAGGATTATCGCCGCGTCGATATCGGCGGACTTCGTTTTTTCGAACCTGGCGAGTCTTCTTTTTGCCCTTATTTTCTTTAGCAATTTTATGAGCTTTGGATTACCTCGATTTCATTCGCTTTCTCAAACTGCCGTATCGATCGATCTGTTCCCAGCTTTGCTTTTCAGACAGTGTATCGACACTGTCGTTTAAAAATATCCGGACATTGATCGATTACAATTTTTTCCCTCTTTATTATACGTGTCTGTATATGCTACCACATAATTTATTATTTACACATCGCTGCTTACATCAACGTCCAACGTTTTTGTGTCAGTTTATAAGAGCCTTTTGAATCTAATCTACGATTCAGAAATTAGACACATTGAAGATAGAAACTGTTGTATAACGTTTGATAGTCACCTAGACTTCGTTACAAATTCGTTACAAATGCAAATACCAGCCTCATTGGCTATTAAAAATTAAATCTAATTGGTTCATAGAAAATTATATCTAAACTTGAACTGATAGTTGGTCTAAAATTGAGTATGATATCCGAACTCGAACCTGAGCTTGGCTCATGAAGAATAAAATCTAAACTCGTACTTGAACCTGACTCGTAAAGAATAAACAGTCTGATTCATCTGTACTTTTCTGACAAAATTAAAATACACCTTGTAAGGAGATATTTCACAGAATCAATGGCTGGCTTTGTCCGCATCTGTCTGTGTATTTATGCTTCTTGAAGACATCTGAAAGGGATACGCTACGTTAAAGTATACTGTATGCTAAAACATAGGATAATGGACAAAGGATGACGAAAGAGTCCGCGTGATTGACGAGGCGACGAACCCGTTGCATTTTGTAGCAGGCTCATTTCTCTTGGAAGCGGCAAACCTATTGAATCGATTTACAGTCACAGGTCAACTGAACGTTCTCAAATAATGTCAGTAAAATTTGCATGTACGAAGCATAGATTTCTGACGCGTATTTCTTAGGCTCTTGTCAAAAGTAAACAAGCGTTCGGCTATATCAACGCGGTAATATATGTTTTTAATTTTTAATTACGAGCACGTAAGAAATACCAAAACTAATATCGCCTTGCTAACGTTAACACGCTTAGTCAATCTTCTACCGCACATTGACGCTATACGTCTGTCGTTTCGAAAAGTAATGACCCTGCTGCAAAATGCAAGGACCTTGTCATCTCGTCGATGGCGCACACTCTTCCGTCATCCTTTTGCTATGCTTTGTATGTAGAAGACTTTCGCGTAGCGGTACATATATCTTTGAGATGCTTCGGAAAGCAGAAATACTCGGACAGATATCAGACACTGATTCTGCAAAGTATTTTTTACAAATACAAACTCGCCTGCCTTATATTCTCACGATGTTCCGCTTAAATCTGCCGAGAATATTAAATTAATGCTTCGAATCGTAGTTTCATTCGATTTGAACTTCCCCTTTGAGTTTTATTTATCTAACTAATGGTGGTGCCATTATACAAAGTACTTCGATAACAAGTTTGCTCGATAACTGTGGACAACTCTCATCCATAAAACGTATTTCGAATGAACCGAGTGATTCATTCTCATTCTTACAAACGTTCTTCTGATCCATCCACTGCGTCCAAATAATTACTTCACTTATCTGACCTTGCTCATAATTCATAATTCAATAGCACAGGACAGTCGTGTTTTCGTTTTAAATCCCATACACGGCAGAGACCATCTGGGCGGATTATTTTTACACGTCGTGAGTCATGCTGAATCTGTGTTTTGATTTTATAGCGTTGGCTGGGATGTTTACGCGCATTTTATATGAAACACTTCGAGTCGCCTTGAGTCCTGTATACGCGTATGGCGAAAGATTCGAATCGCCTGTTGATGAATCTTGGTAGATTCTCGATCCTCTTGACAGACTCGAACGCTTTGAGAGTTTCCATAAGTTTTGAAAATTTGATCGATATTCAAAATTTATTTACAGTAATCCAAACTTTCTTGATTTTATCTAACATCTTATGTCACTGATGTCCGAACGAAAGTAATTAAGAAGCTTGTAGGACATTGAGTACTCATCATGGTTGCGAAATCTATCGAACCTATCGATATTTTCAAACCTGTCGATACTTTCCAACCTGTCAATGCTTTCGAGACGATCGAAGCTTTTAGGATTTCCAAGATGATCAAGACTTTCGTCACTTTAAAGATTCAATCTATCAAGGCTTATCAAGACTTATCGAGACTTTCAAGAGTCTGAAGCTTGGAGCCGTGATTTTCGAATTATGTCGTTATTGCAGCAATATGTACGCCGATGTGCAAAGACAATTTACGATATAACGTTACGTAGTGTATGAAAATTATTTGTTAGCATAGAAATGAAACGGGAAATGAAAAGTGGGATTCGCAACGAATGTTAAATAGTCGCCAGATAATGTTAATCTAATTTCCTCTGTTTCTTGTTGCAGGTAAGTCACTAGCGTTTGGTTTCGAGAAACGCAGCCATCCTCGTTTCTTCTGCTTCGAGGATTCCGCGATCACGAGCAGATGAGCGTGCAATAGCTACCGAGCAGTTTAACGACCCAGCATGCTCGTGTCCCGACGTTAATGGACCTATATCCTTAGAACCTGTCATTTCCTGCGTCGGAGAACTCATCGTTCAGATGCGTACGTACCCAATTTCGATCGATAATGTGTCATTGTTGCAGCAAATGAGCCATATACAATCCAAATTCCACGTGGTTCGAGTGTTTCAGATCCCATCACTAAGAGCATGCTTCTCACTAACGACGATACTGTCGCTTTAGTAATTATATACGGCGCTATGCCCTCGCTCGTATCGACCAGAAGTTCAATTTCTTCTTCCTCTGATAATGCCATACACAGGGTGTTCACACTATTACTGGCCGGCGTTTGTCTTGTAAATGGAGCGCAAAGGAACGAAGTGAAAAAGGACAAAGTTTTACAGTTTTCTATGACCAATATGATATCGTATATCATCTTTTTCTATTTGCAATATTTTCCAGGAAACAGAGGCGGTCTTCATTTCTTTTTTTTTTTTTTTTTTTTTTTTTTTTTAATAAAACGCTGTACGTTCTTTTGTGTCGCGTGAAAACGTGCGCTAAAACGAATTCATTCATGTGTCGTACAATGGCTGTCAGTGTCGCACAAAGTCCATAATAATAGAATTATTTTGAATATTATTACGTGGCAATTGTTTCTTGACAAATGTAGAGTAAACGTTTCATATAATCTGCTGGTGCATGAACGAACATCTCAGCTTCCCGAATAATATTTTTGAAGGCTTCTGCTAATATTGTCCGAGATATTAATACCCATATGCTTGGATATCGCGCTCTGATAGCAAATAAAGACGAAAGATTAGTCACATTTTACGTGCTGGACCGTACCACGAAGAAATTCTGGTAAATACATCGGCAGATAATATTCGAAATAATTCGTTTAAAAATTAAAAAAGCTAAAAACAATTAATTCTTATTCGAAATAGACTAACGGACGACATTCTATTGAAAAAATTGAAGGTTCGTTTCTCGAAAAATATTGCAAACATGTATAAAAAATTGTTACGCGATATTATATTGATCATAGAAAACTGTAAAACTTTTAATTCTTTTATTTGTTTCTAGTACTTTCCGTTCACAAGAAAAAAGCTAGCTGGTAATAGCGCGAACACCCTGTATATGGCGTTATTAAAAGAAGGGGAAATTGAACTTTTGGTTGATACGAGCGAGAGCATAGCTGCATATACAGGGTGTTGCGTAATCAATGGTACAATTGGATGAGGAATGATTTTATAAAGAGAACTAAATGAGAAAATAAATCGGAAATATAAAATGAACATTTTCCATATGGCGCTTCCTTTCCAAGAAAATCGAGTTTGCAAATTTGACAAGTATACTCGTGCTTTACTGGTTCCAGACTGAACAGGAGTAAATAAAATCTACAGGAGATTAAACTGCGCGTAAAAGTAAGTAAAAAATGTGAAATAAAATTTTCTCATAAGATGCTTTGCCTTCGAGAAAAATAGATTTGAAAATGTACCACGCGCGTGTACTAGATCGGTTCTTTAAAACACGTTCAAGCTTTATTTCCTTGAAAATGCGGTCTTAAACCAACAAAACTTATTTTGCATTTTTTACATATTTTCACACATAGAGAAATCTCCTGCTGATTGATTGTTTCCGCATACCTAGTCGCTACTTAGCCAAATTTCACTACACCCGACACATTTTCAAACCTGATTTGCTCGGAAACGAGGCGTCGTATGGAAAAATCTTGTTCCACATTTTCGACGTATTTTTTCACGTAGAATCACTCGTCACCGGTTTACATCATCATCAGTTACAGGACACCCCGTATAGTTACCAAAGCGACAGTTTTGTGGGCAGTGCGCGCATGGCCAGAGTGTAACGCACCGCGGTGCTCGTACAGTTCCCCGCGAATAAACGCGTTTTAATCCTCTCGTTTCGTATCGTATTACGCGTACGAGAACATCGGCTTGTGTCAAAGAAAATCAAAGTGACGAGCAGAGGAGGCACCCTTTACCTTAATCAATGTTATCGCGAGATTAAACGCAGTTTGGCCGTGTGTCCAAGTTGACGTGGAGCGGACGGGCTTTTGGCCTTGGGCCCTTTATCCGGCAATCCCCAAACCCCGGGTGTCACTCGCATGACTGGACATCGGTCGCCGTACCCAGTTGTAAAGTGTCCATTTGATGTTCATTCGCCTTCTATTCTCGTCCCTGTTGAAACCTCATACGCAATATGCGTGTACACTGTAAACTACAGTGAATCGATGCTCGCCGCGCTGCTCGTTGTGTAACTAAATTATTGAAATCGCCTGCTACTAGATATGCAACGTGAAACGATCGTTTCGACATTTAACCGTGAAGGAATTAACGTTTTTATCGCATTTGTTTGTACTTGCTAAGCGAGACTTACGCTCCTGTATAACGTAAGCGCGCCGAGGCGAAGGTTAAAAAACAATGTCCCGCGTATATCAAACGCAAAAATAGATCGAGTAAGATAAACGCGCTTTGTCTTCATCCTTAGCTTTGTACCATTTGAATGCAGTGGTTCGTGATACGTATCGAGATGCTTATCGCGCAATATTTTTATCAATATATCGCGTGTTCATTATAGGAAATTTTATGAATTTTCGCTAGCATTCTAACGACATTACAACACGTTTATTGCAACTATGTATTTAGCGAGAATTTGGTGTACGGCAGGAACAGTAGTCTTAAACATACGATTAGCCTTGAAGATTATATTGCTGCTATATTTTGTGGTTTACGAACTGATCAAGGACCAATGTTGCATTAACGCGACAACGACGAAATTTTAGTCGATGCTTATTATCGAATTCTTCTGTTGTATTTATATTGTAGTTTGTAAAAAATAATTCTAGAAATTGGCACAATATTTTTCTAGTGGTTCTACTTCCATGTAAGTGCTGCAGCTCTATGAAGTTCGAAGGAATTGAAATATTTTACGGCTCGATAAAAAGAGCTATTTTTCTTCACATTATAGAACTTCTTTATGTATCTCTGATTCTTAGTGGACTTCTGTATCGTATCTATCATTTCGACACATATTTTTATATCTTGACAAACTTACTTTATTCGTGTCTTTTTAATAACCTCGCGCACACACCGTACACGTCTGCGCATTATTTCACATTGTTTATGAATAATTGACCGTTCAAATATTTTGGTAGCTTTTCGAGTAGAGTCTCGTTACGATGCTAATAAAATTTCAAAACATTTCGTGCGATAGATACATAGAGAGTTTTCTAAGACTGTTCGGATAGTTTGGCGAGCCACTGTACGTATTGAGGTTTACGCCTAACATTTCGACTATAGTTTATGAAAGTGGAAGAATTTGTCGTTCCGATAAAAACTGTACGAATGTATTGAGAAATTGAGCATTTTTGCCGTACGCGTGGCAAAAAGAGAAGGGAAAGTAACGACAGAGTAAAAACGTTACTGTGCTTTTGTTCCATATATTTTTACAATAGCTTGAGGTACCTTTGTACCTGCCCTTTTTACGCGGGATTAATGAAAATGTCATGAACAAACATAGGTTAACATGTTAAAACGCTTATGAATGCAATCATAAACAGTCAAATGAAAAATTGAAAAACTGCAAAACGGAACAAAAGGCAAAGGCAGTTTCGTAAGTCGTCGATAAATTTAATGATATTAATAAAACAGGGCGATTAAATAATTTTCTGTAGCAACAGTTGCCAAATATTATTTAATTTACGTTGAACGCTGTAAAAAGATATCGTCGTTCGAATATTAATTAACCTTGGGCCGAAAACGATCATCGTACTACGGGCTATACCCGTGATATTTACGTTTGGCCCGAGCATCTACTACGGGCTATGCCCGTAATCGTAGGTTAAGGGGTTAATTATATTTTGGTATTACGTTAAGCATCATTTGTAACACGTTCGATATTATAATATTCATGTTGAAAAGTTTTTCAATGCTAGTGACTAGGGTCTGCAGTATAAAATGAAAATTTATGTAGAATAAATAGCAATTTATATTCAAAATCACTGGCATGAACGCTATAATTTGGCTTTGATCAATGGCTTTTCTTTTTTACTTTTAACAAAAAGAATATGGAACATTTTTCTAAGGAACATATCAACTGTCAGGCATATTTTTTCGCTGGCTAAATATTAGTCGCACTCAATAAAGATTAATTGCTGTCAATAGGTGATTGATAAACTGCCTCGCACGGCATAGGTTCTTTTTGTCCAACCTTTTTCCTCCAAAAATTCATCGCACAAAAATGGTTGCGAAATATTCGTTGATCCATGAAAAAAGTGTAATGTTGCCAGTTAAACTATAAATAATACCGAATATAGTTTATGAAAACTAATGCATAATACTTGCATATAAATTACATTACTTTTTAAAGTATAATTAGTTTGATGATGATATTTATAATCAATCGTTATTTCCAAGCAATAAATCTGTCGTGGCATGCTCATAGGTAATCAGTTATTAGAAAACCAGAAATGAATTAATTGTTAATACATCTGCATTGCCCTTTTACGGACTGACAGATAAATATCCGGTAATCACAAAATCTTATCCTCCTTAACACGTTATCGAAGAGAACTTTTGATTCTTGTTAATTTAGGAATCCACGTTCATATGATACGTTGTAGGTTACGTTTGCCTAATGCGAATATTCTCAAGCGGATCTACAACTCGTTACAGCGAGTTTGTATTCCATGTCATAATTTATTCTTACGTACAGCACGCTCGGCAGGTATCAGCCTGCGCGATGCATTTGGTAGAAAATTAATTTTCATTAATTTGAAGCGTGCTGCGATAAAAACTGTTATCTGAAATATTTTGTTATCGATTCGAGCAATAAATTTTTCATACGTGATTCACCGCGTTCGAAGGAAAGCACTGAATAAATAAATAAATCCGGACGATATAAAAATTTTTTTAGCGTTACGTTACACTAAAAAAAAAAAAAAAAAAATAAATAAATCTGACGACTTAGATATTACACGAGTAACCTTGGGTTCGCTTTAAACTTCAAAACTAGACGAAAATAAGATAAACAATTTGATCAGTTGGTCTGCACATTTGTACAAGTTACAGGCTTCTCGGTTGGAAAATTAGAATTTCGATACTCACAATATTTGAACCTATGTTTATCGATCCTTCGATAAAATAATGTGTGTAATAAATAGTTACAATAATTATATTTTATGTTGGTGCTTATTAAGGTTTAGCAAAAGCTAAGCTTAAAAAGCTTTCAATCAGCGTCTTTATGAGAGTTGCAGGTTAAAGCAATTACCAACTGTGAAACTATTATTTTAAAAAGTAGGGATTCATATTTGTAGCCAGAATGTTCCGTGGTACAGCAGTTACCAGGCTTAATCAGCCATTTTTGGCTCCAGATTGCAATTTTGTCTACTCTTTGCTGCTTATCCAACTCCTTTTCATTCTTCCTAGTCTCGGCTAAAGCTCCTTTCGTGTTCAATTTGGCATTTTCTTCTGCTTCACTTGTGCGGTGCAAATGCTCCTCTTGGCAATACCTTTCAGTTTCCTCTGAAATACACTCTGATTTTTCCGGGACCCAGAGATCGAGCACACACGACTCTTATTAATGTATGTTGTTATCGTCGCCTTTATGGCTGTTTCAAGTGGCTCTATTGTACTCTTCCATATCTTTCGTTCAAATTTTTCAAAATTATTCTCCTTCCATTTATCCACGAAGCTGTAGGGAAATTTATTTGTTTAAAAATTTTCATATTACATTTTTTAGCTTATTTTTTCACAGAGGAAAGCAGTTTATCAAAACATCAAGCATCTATTAAAAAACCAATTTTTGGCTAATTAACATAACTTTTTCCACCATCAGTTTTCAACACTTTGAATGATAGTTCTTTGTAGCACAGTTATTGTTATTCTTTCGTAAATATTTATTACGTTTCGTCGAAAATATATTACTAATTTTTTAACATATTATACTTTGTATCATATTTTACTGCAAGTTCGCGCTAAAACAAGGTGTAGAATGTTCAAACGTAGAGGGAAACTTGTACACTTGTTTGTAAACTCGTTTTACGATTTTTTTTTTTTTTTGTTTTTGTTTCTTTTTACAACTACTGTCGTTCTCCGTGCTTTTCTTGTATCTTATTTTCTCACACTTTACATGCTTGAACGTTATTTATATGAAATTAGTATATAGTGAGAAAGAATTTTAGAAACTTTAAATAACTAAAATGCGAAATATGTATAAAACGCGCTATCAAGGTTTTTAGGTCCTTTGCACAGACGCTGACATACCATGTGAAAGCAGGATTTAGAAAGCATAACTAACAAACCATGCGTTTAGAGAGTAGAAAGAGAATGTATTTTAACACTGTCATATAAAGGAAAATTGGCATCCGTATTTTTTTGCAGCTACTTGATGACTAGTTTCTAATAGACATTTTAACTGCCATTTAACTTAAATTTATTCCGATTCGTCTTTCCGGATGTCGACTTTCCAGTAAAAGAAATCCTTGGCGATTCGACGTAAAAATATAATAAATAATATGAAAAAAAAAAAAAAGGAAAAATATAGGACGGATATAAGATTTATATTACAAAAGGTGTGTAAATGGCGCGATTGAATTTCGAACGAATCAACGCGTACAAAAGCGTCTATATCATGATTAAAAAAGTATTAAAATCGAGAGATCAATTTCGCAGTTGATCGATCGATTTCATGCTTAAATGGCTTCAACCATGCTTTATACGTACTCCCGAATACATTACTTTCAAACCATCAATATTTCGCGATATTAATCTCTATTTTTTACCGGCCATAGTGTCTCACGTTGTTCAATCACGTTCGTATTTACACAGGCTAGCCCACGTTCTTCGAGAATGTTAAATAGATTCGTCTGGATTTCGTCAGATATATCCGGCTATTTTTCAAACCAGCGAGAGGCAAATTCCGAAAGTTAATTGCATTTTTTTACAGTAAATACCGTAATCGTGGTAAGAGATCGGTCTCGCCGCGAGAACGTAATAAATGTCATCAGCTTGATGAAATATATCACTTGCACAGTGGGTAGAAAAATTGGACGAAGAAAAAGGCAGTAGAATGTTAGAAGTGCTTGGTGAAAATTTAAATTTGATTCTCACGGGCCACGGTAATGAATGTTAAGTCCTGGGATTATTGATAATTCGCTGGAGGAAATATCGGTGCTCGCGGGTAGTTTCCATCGGGTAGAAAATAACGCCAGCCGATGCGTAGGGCTGGTAAACCGATTTATTTATTGATTTTAACTTGGAACAGACGAGCGTACTAAATCCTGCGAACGATAGCCCGGACAGCTCGTAACCATATTCGCATCCAGATACTTTACGACACGGATCCATGCTATTTATCTTGACTTCTACCTACCTGGTTGTTGCAAGACACGGATGGAATTCGAATTGCACTCTCCTTCGCTCAGACGAAGAACTTTCTAACGGTCGAGGGAGCATAGCTCGCCGCTACTGGAAAATCTGCTGCTGAAGCTGACGGAGGAAACTATTACCGGCAGTCCCTTCGTCTGCTGGCCTTTCTGACGTCGCTTTTTTCTCGCCACATCGTGAAATTTCATCCGAGTGTAAGAACCAGCGACGCGACCAAGTCCGACTGTACAGCATCGCGCGAAAATATTCGGACAGTTGCTTACTCTTGTCGAAACTGCGGCTAAGTCAAACCGCAATGATGTTGGCTCCTCGCAATCACCGACGTTACTCGCGATAAAAAGTTGTAATCCGATTGAATCGAAATTGAATTTCGAAAATCCACATATAATAACAAAACTGGCGCTTGGAGTTGCTATACTTTGCACAACTATCATGTCACATCTGCAGAATCTCCTTGAGAGATCGAGGAACCTCCAGATCATTTCGTTTTTTAATTATACGACAGCTTAAGAAGGATACCGCAAACAGAGAGATTCTTTGTGTTAATACAATGATACAGTGATATTTAAACAGCAAATGTATGTATTAGTATTTTAGTAGTAGTAGTAATTTATTTGATCTGCACCTCGTGGCCAAGAAACGCGACTTGGCTACAACTTTTCTAACCACATACGCTTCTTCATCCGATCTTCTTACTCATCCTCCCATACTTTGTTCTTGCGCTATACTTAATCTGGACACTACATGCTAGGAATCTGCGCTAGAAGTTCTTCCTGTTCTAAAACTATTACTTCCGCCAGTCACGCCTACCGCCAGCCGTCTGTTTGTTGCACCTTTTGGTCTTCAGGATTTCTTCCACCATTCCTTCCCTTGTATTCTTTCCATCCTCTTTTCCATCTCTTAGCATCTTTTCCATACTTGTGTTTATTCTTTCCACTCCTGCGTAGTCTTCCGAATGCTGAAATAAATTATTGCAGTGTCTTCTAACGTACATGCAACGTAGATTTACGTTTCAGCATTTAGGTCGCATAAAAAGGTAGCAAGTGTCGCTCCTAACTATTAATTCGTCGTAAATTCGGTTTGGTCAAATCCACTACTTATTTCAATTCTAATTCTCTTCAATTTTAATTCAATTACTACAAATGCTAAAACTAGTGTTCAGATGAAGACACTTGAGCGCTAGTGTACTGCTAAATTCGAATGAAATCCACCACGCAAGGCCCGCTTCGTACTTTCAACAAAATTACAGCGATAGACTTCAATAAAGGGAATGGAGAATTTCTGGCAGCGTGTTCATCACGTTCCGAACCTGTTCCACAAGTATTCGCTTCTCGAATGTTCGCAAAGGGTTTGAATCTGTAGCGTCTCGATCAAAAGTGCTGTTCCTTTGCTTCAAAGCACCTGTACGGTATCCGGATCTAATCGGTTACTACTCAGAAATACTTACCACGTACTTAAGCCTATTCTTCTCAGAAAGTAAATACTCATAGAATGATCGAATCTGGTTGAAAGTGCTGCTTCTTTCCTTCGAATTGCCTGTACAAGGCCAACGTTCCAACTTACTTGCCACATAATCGAGTCTATTCTTCTCAAAGCGCATACTTGCTTACTTTTTTCCAAATCGCTTACAGACGTTTTGAGTCTAGCCGGTCATTCATATAGAGAGCTTGGATTTAGTAGGTCAGCCTGCGACGTGTTTCAGCCTATCGCTAATAATAAACGCGGCAATATCGAATGCCAGACACGAAACAGTCGAATCGAACCGAAGGGATTGCAATCGGGAATAATCATTAGCGAGCAGGTCGCTTCGTTTCGCCAACGTTATTCCGTTCTGGCGATCTTTCCGCGCGATGGAATCGCGGTAGTAACGAACGGGATAATTGAAATTATCTTTTGAAGAGAGGAGCGCGCGGGAGGATAAAACGGGACAAAGCTGTCAGAGATACGCAGGGAAAATACTCGAGCAAGCTATTAAATTATACCGCGAGATCTCGTTTGTACAGCCGAAAATTTCTCTCGTCGCGACCAGCTGAAACTTGAAAGATTACCTTTCCGATTGTGAATGAAAATGCTGCGGGGAATTTCGGTAATTTTCCACAGAAAAAGCCTTTAGCCGCGTTGATTTCCAACGAGCACAGATTTAAGCGCCAGTGGTTCGTTCGCAAACACAGCTCGACATGTTCGTTAAACGTACATTACATCGCGCGGATATCATTTACAAAAGTTGGACGATAACCTACGAGCAAGCGGGATAAGTCATAAAGGGTAGAGCCATCGTGGCATTTATCAGCGTGCGAAAATTAACGTCGCGTTTTCGCGAGACCAATCCACAGATTTGTAACAAAAACTTTTAATTGAGCAGTCGTCCCCGTGCGATATCATCAAATTACTTCTGACCTACTTGCTGACGAATGTATTAAATGAAGTGTAATTCCTGTAGAAAAACAGTATAGGCGGTGCGTCAGACGTTCTATTTCGCGTGTGTTTCGGCTGTCCTTCAGGAAAATAAGCGATTTCCACGAGAAGTAAATTGACGCTTTCTTTCAGTTCGCTTGCTTCTTGCACCGTTTAAGTTAAGATTCAGTGTCTTCGGCGTTCGTTTTGGTAAAATGCTACGCGAGTTGCGACACTATGCGAACGTTTCACCAATCAAACGTTTTGCTGCCTAAACTTTCTACATATTATCGGAACGTAGAACTTGCTTTATGTGGACTAGGTAATCGCGTAGTGTGAATTTTATCAGCTTAATTAATTTAAGTGTTTCCTTCTTACGCCATTGATCGACCTGAAATTTCCTAACTTGCGAAGTCTCTCAACTGCAAAACCGGGCATGGCCCGTATCGAATTTTTTAGTTTCGCAGTTATTACTAAAATTGTGCAAATATGGAAATATATCTGCCATTGATATATATCTGGTAATATTAACCCTTTGCCCTCCTATGTCGAGTGTGACTCGATATCAGGCTTTACCTCAGGAGCTGCTTTGTCGAGTCCCAGTCGACATTCCTTCAGTCTCACCTTTTTTTACGAAACGTGAGAAAGAAAACCAAGATTGCATCCTGGGAATTGTTTCAAGATATTTAGAAAACACAATAATAGCGTGAATAAAACTGGTATTTAAGTGAATTTGTTTCTTCCTTTATTTATTTAAATTGTCTTATTTTTTAGTTAAAGTCAATTTCAAATAAAATACTTAAAAGCATTGGGAGCAGCTGATAACGAAATTGAAATAAAATTCGGAGTGCAAAGGGTTAATGTTTCATTTCATCGAGACAAAAAGCATGATTAGATGTACTTTCTCATATTCATCATTTCCTACTTTTACTTTTACGTCGTACAACTATCTAATTAGCGAATCGTACCATAGTTAGACTATCGACTATCGATGGTTGTAGAGTTAAAAACGTAAAAGGAACGTATCGGAGATTTCGAACAGAGCTGTAGAAATGATCAGGGAAATCTTTCGTTTTGCTACTAAGAAACTAAGGAAATGTTAAAACTACGTAAGAAGTTGAATTTGTAAAATCTGCTGTTGTGTAGTAGAATTAATAGCATAGAGATCAAAACTCGGAAACACGGAAAAGAAACCAACTTGGCAGAACTTGTAGTTGAAACAAAGTTGAAGTTGAAGTCGACGAGCAGGAAACAGTATCGCAGCAGATAACAGAAACTGTTACTATGTTGGCAAAGTATCCGGATGTGGGAAAGATAGCAATAATTAAATAATGCAGCATACAGTAACTTCGTTAAGATAGATGCAACATCAGTTTCAAGTCTTTAAGACATTGCGAAAAATGTTTTAATTTCTCGTCTCGAAGAAGAAGAATTCAATGTGAATGGAGATACGAGTAGGGTGAGAAAATGGACTTGTTCTTAGATAGTTTAACGCACCATTGTAAGTGTTGGCGTGTATCGGAAAATTGACCATTTATTAGCAGTAATAAAAGTATGAAATTCGTAATTTTATGTCACGTTTATGTTTATTTATGATATACGTAAATATTATTTCGTATAATCTTTTCTGCATTATTCTATTTTACACGTTCTTTTAAATATTAAAGTTTCTTTCGTTTTATTTTATCGAATTACGTGATCCATTTTGTTCTATCAAAATAAAGATCACGACGTTCGACAAATTAGGTTTCATGTTTGTATAAAGAAGCATCGTTGCAGAAGACGTATCTGTAAAAGAAAAACACTTTTCAGACAACCT
Source organism: Bombus affinis (assembly GCF_024516045.1). Taxonomy (NCBI): domain Eukaryota; kingdom Metazoa; phylum Arthropoda; class Insecta; order Hymenoptera; family Apidae; genus Bombus; species Bombus affinis. The sequence continues at coordinate 179,826 of NC_066345.1, forward strand.
AATAGAATAAATTCATTATCGTTTTAAAATATGAATACATATATGATATATATATAATTACAAATATATATAATATAATATGTATATAAAATACATATTACATAATATAATACGTATACAAAATACATATATATATATATATATACAGGGTGGTTGGTAACTGGTGGTACAAGCGAAAAGGGGGCGATTGTACGCGAAAAAAGAAGTCGAAAATGTAGAATAAAAATTTTTCGTTCGAGGTTTTGTTTTCGAGAAAATTGACTTTGAATTTTCGCTCGGTACACGTGCAGATTTAATCGCTAGCGAAATGTAATTTCCAATTTGAAACCCAATAAATAATCATAACTAGCGAGCACTTTCTTCTTAAATCTGCATTCTATTTAAATCTCTGCATATTGAAAGAAGAAAAGGGAAAATAATGAAATAGACATAGCCAATCAATGATCTAGACTTTCATATATTCACATTCGTAATTATATATATGTATTTGTTTTAGAAAATTAGTAATATCATAGAATTACTTATTTAAGTTCTTTAACGTGCATAATCTCCGCTGAAAGAAGACCGAAGAGGGAGCGTCCTACCGATTTGTCAACCTAAAAAAATCCCGAGATGGTAAAGCGCTTTGTAGCTCAACCTAGCACATAAGAGTTTACTTAACCCTTTAACCTACAACTACGGGCATAGCCCGTAGTATGAAACGTAAATCGTAGTTAACGTTCATTGGACAAATTATAAAGTTGCATGAAATATAAAAAGAGATTAGAAGACCAGCGAAATCTACCAGCAAACGGCTTATATTCTACACGTACGTCGATGAGACTGAGCTAGGAACGTTTCAGCGATCTGATTAACTAGAACACTCGATAATCTACGAGCAGATGTATCCAACTGTAAGCTGTGGATTAGCAGGAATATGTATACGAACTATTATTGCACCTCGTTATATCAATTTACCGTATGTTCTCACAAGCAAATTGTAAATTATCTTGTGAAAAATGAAAAAAGAAATCATAAAAAAGAAAATAAAGGCAAATAAACGAGCACGAAAAAGGATGTAAAAATTGGGATCATTTTTATTTAATAGAAAGGTGCGTGTGCTTGAAGTGATTTCGGGAAGATCGAAAGGGCCAAAGTGGATCCGCTTGTCAGTCTAAGCGTCTCAGCGATTTCTTTCTAATACCAACGTCGTGGGCGGAAGGGTCGTTGAATAGGACATAATAAACAAGCACAGGCGCGCAGCATCGATGGGGCGGAGATTGAAACGTGTTATACGGGATACAGGGTTTTGCGGTATGCGAAGAAGGTCGCTTAACGGGGCGGCTACGTTCGATGACGTAGAAAAAACATTATGTGACAGGTTGGCCGCTTTTATAACCAGCGCGATGTATGTGTTGATGGTAGAAAAACGTGCTGGAAAAAGGACGCATTCACCGTATACGGCTGGGAACGATGTGTAGGAAAAACCCGATACCGTCATTTATCTCGTTCACTCGCTGAACAAGTTTCGGAAAATCCTGTTAGCGAACAACATTGCTCCGACTTACGACTGAACTTTCTATCAAATTTATGCATACCGTACCTCCAGATGCACTTCTTAACGTACGTCATTTCTATTCTTGATATCGGCCCGTTGAAGTTGCTTACGGTGATAAATACTCGCCTACTCGCACTTTGATATGGCGCGCAGCGGGCCAAGGTCGAAGTTTAGCGCTTTAGGTGCTTAATTAAGCATCGAGCTAAGAATAGCTGAGTTAATTAAGAATCTTGCACTCGTAACTTAATATTATCGTAACTAATATCTTGCGCTTGGAAATAAATCAAAATATAGAAGATTAATCATTTTACTGTATCATTTGTTGTGATAAATCTTTGTAACGAAACGAGCAATAATTCGCTAGGAATATTTGCTTGTTAGTTACGTTAAAGCTGACGTGATTTATCCAACATTGAGAATATTGAACGTGCAATTAAATTTTGAAACGTTTCAAAGTAAGACGTTTCATATCTACGTATATTGACAGTTAAGTCATAAATTTAATAGAATATGGCTTTGAGAAATCTATGATCGAATAAATCATTATCTTTTTTTAATCCTTCAGATACCAAGTTTAGATTATTCGCGGCAATCATACCTTTTTTTTAAAGTATTACGTAGATACTGAAATTATTTCGGTTCGCGCGTTGTTCATCAACAACGCTGCTTTCATTAAATAAATTACGATGGATGGACATAATAAAATAATAACTATGTGCAGATGTACTATTCCAGTAATACGTAAAAATTTGTGTACTTGGTGTTTATTCTACACCGATCGAAAAAACAACACATTATTGTATGTTAATGAATTCAAAAAAGGCATATACTAGTACAAGGTCGCGGAAATAGATGCGTGATGATAAAGCTATATGCAAAACGAAAGAACAGGCCAACGATAACTTACCTATTGAGTTTTGTTTTAACGATACATATTTTCTTCCAAGATCAACTACGACCGTATCACCGAACATTTACAAATTCACAAGTCGAGTAAGCTATCGATGATTTCACAGACTATAACGACCAACAATTCTTTGAAGAAGCGTCACACTATCAGTTGAGATTATTAAATAATTATAATTAAATGGAGAAGAGAATTTAATTAAATGGACAACGCGTAGAAGATAAAGAAATATATTAAAAACGTTGGTCGACAGAATTTTCCAGCCTACCGAATATTTCATTTTTCTAAGTTAGATCTTGCTCTTTCTTACGTTAGATATTTCTCGTATTCTTTTTTACGTCGTACAGTTCTTCGAAAGGAGAATTGAATTGGTTGGCGCGTCGAACAATTAAGTTGTTATCAAGCGTCGGTCGTGCTTTCGAATACTGGACGATCACGTCGTTCAGCACTTTTCCCACAATGCGCACGTGTACGAATGAAACGCAAACGCCAGTGTCAACAAAACAGCGAAAGCAAACGGAAATTACGTTGCTCTTCTATTCTATTTTACAGTGTGTTTCTTCTGTTTCACCGAGTTGTTCAATTTGCTCCTGATACAGCCAAACATCGTACTTCTTAAGATACAGCAGTGGACAGAAGCTTGAGCTCTATCTTTTCGATCAATTATTTCTTACGATATATTGCATAGATATATTAGGTTGTCCGGAAAGTTTCTTTCGTTTCATAAAGTGTTAATAGATGAACAACAATTTCTGTTTTATATTATTTTATTGAATTAGGTATGACCCATTTCGTTCTATTTCTATCATTATGTTTGTGCATAATTTAATAAACTGATATAAAACAGAAGACATTATGCGTTTATTATTTCCTTATAAAACGAAAGAGACTTTTCGGACAAGCTAATATTATTGAAGACTATTATAGAGATACTATCGAGTTTCATTTTGTTTGCAGCATATTAAATTCATCAAAAAGAAACACTTTTCCCCGATCTTGTACTGTACAATTCGCGCTTCCATTGAAACCATTGATTGTTATACACGTATGGTTGTATTATCTTTGTATACATGTCAGTCAAAATTTTCGAGCACGTTAGAAACAAAAAGAAACAGTGACTTCCTTACGTAAAGAAATTATTTGTTAATATTATTCTCCTATGATTTAAACTGTAATTAATTCTACCCAAAATTGAAAGTTATAATTACAATAGATTCTTGTTGCCCAGAGAATGCACGAAATAAATTAACTTAAAAAGGGCGATGACTTTCTTATGTAAAGAAATATTTTCTCCATGATATTACTCTTGTATTAGCTTGTCCGAAAAGTTTCTTTCGTTTTATGAGGAAATAGACGCACAACGTTTTTTGTTTTATATTATTTCGTCGAATTACGTACGATCTATTTTCTTCCGTTGAGATAAACACCGCGACATTTCACACACTTGGTTTCACGTTTGTACGAAGGTGCACTGTTGTAAAAGAACACGTTTGCGAAAGAAACACACTTTCCGGACAACCTAATACATATTTTCTTCTTCCGAGACACGCGTTCTTCGAGCCCAAAATCACGAAGACATCTCCGAACTAACGTTTAGATCATTCCTAGCACAGGTTTTACTTTGAACGCCGCTAGTATTTCGAAAACGACCCTTTTTAGACAAACGGTGGATCAGAGCGGCCCATCTTTTCTCTAGTTTTTTACGGGGTCTACCTGTTTCTGGTTTATCTTAATGGCATCAACGTTTTTAATTGCACACTATACCTGCTTACAAGCTGCCTCAGATCTTCCAACAGTATTTGTTGTTTAGGCAAATGATTTTTCTTTCTTCATAGTACAACAATTTTTCTATTTGCGAATGCAAGAATTTCTCTGTCCTCTCCGCACAGATCGCTGGCTTCGCTCGCGTCTCTCGCTCGAGTTTAGCAATTGTTATTATAAATTCGACACGTTATACGTGACAATTGTAACAATTATCATGGCAATTGTGTTAAACAGCCTTGTTATTGCTCGATTAATTTCAAGCACCACTTGAACTAACGCGGTAAATATAGCATCGAAGGTTTCATGCTCATCTTTTCAAATATAATTCATGTTTCGAATGTCTCGTGGTCGTTTGTAAAGAGCGCGAGTCTATGTGCACGTACTGTTTGAAGATTTTCACGCAATTCTCTCGCGAAATATTCGTTATTCAAGAAAGTATTTCAAGTAGAAAACGTTGTTTCGAAGGGATATTTTATGGTGGTCGCAGATCTTGTCTATGTGGACATGCCTCTGCATCTTCGATCTTTTAAATGGAACTATATCTGAATTCCACGGTCAAACTGTATTAAATCTACTTTTTAAAAAAATAGTATTTTATTTGTTTCTAATATAATAACGTAGAAATAATATTTCGCGACATTTCATTTGTAACTTCTTCTCAGCCAATTCTCATTAGCGAACTCTATTCAACTCATATTGCAATCGTAAGAAGAAATTCTAGGGATGTTGTTGAAAATTGTGCATCTTAATCGCCGAAATAAAAGTACAGGAACAATTAGATTACACTTAGAATTTATATCAAAACAGCTTCAAATTTATTTAATATGTGATTTACAGGATCTTCGTCGATATACATTTGTACGCGTCTCAGCACTCTCTTTGTTTCACCATCTTCTGTACCACACTGCCAACAGAACAGTTGCATTCATCTGTGTTTCGAGACGCTGTGCATACACATACTTCCACACACTCGTACTCACATACGTGTGTCACTACTACGCGGCTAATCTAGTTCAGCGCACAAAATTACACATATCTCAATAGATGTACACAATATTTTTCATCAGTCCTACTTCTGTTTAGATTCTACAACTCTACGGAGTTCGAAGAGATTGACAAACTTTGCAGCATAATGAAACAAAAACTATACTTCTGTTTCTACCTCTGATCTTTAGTGGGCTTCTACGTCGCATCTGTTATTCTCATACACTTTTTCTATCTTAATAAAATAATAACGTTATTACTTTATTTATATCGAACACATTCACACGTTACTTTGTATTCTTCGGTCCTTAACCCCTTAACCTACAACTACGACCATAGTCCGTAATACGATGATCGGGCCAAACGTAAATATTACGGGCATAGCCCGTAGTAGATGATCGGACCAAACGTAAATTCTCGAACGTAAATCGTAGGTTAAGGGGTTAAAGAGTCAAGCCTGTAGTACATATCTCGATAGTACAGACGAAGCTTTTGCATAAATAGAAAACAGCAACGTAGAATATACGTATACATTGGCATACTTATACAGTTTTGATGAGCCAAAATTTGACTCACACTGTTCTGCCGCCCACCACAGATATAAAACAGTAAAACAAGCGTTTCGTTAAGTCTAACATATGTTGAAGTTGAGATCTATGTTACATCTATGTATAAGCATACAGCATAATGAAACAAAAATTATACTTCTGTTTCTACCTCTGATCTTTAGTGAGCTTCTACGTCGCATCTGTTATTCTCATACACTTTTTCTATTTTAATAAAATAATAACGTTATTACTTTATTTATATCGAACACATCCACACATTACTTTGTATTCTTTGGTCCTTAAAGTGTCAAGCCCGTATCTTGTTACAAGATCTTGAACAAATCTTATTCTTGCAACTTTAATCTGCTCTCTCTACAATTTTTCAGCGTCGCTTAATACACTGGCTGTAGGGTTCAAACCCATACGTGTTCACTTAGGCTGACGAATTCTTCCCATAATAATATTTTCGTCTTCTGTGTACATACAAACGTGATTGCAAGGACAACTACAAACTGTTGGTTATTTAATATCTACGTATGACATAGCGCGATGATCCATCAACAAGGCAGTCATCTTAAGCTTTCGCCCGCTACCGTAGTGGTGGAAAAAGAGAATAACACTGTTAAAATTCTCTCCATTTGGTTTTTCCATACAAGTATAAAGGACACAGCGTAATTGGCGCAGGAACAGTAGTTAATGCCTCGCTGCTAGAGGGAGAAAAATGATCTCGCTAACGTTCTTCAATCGCTACATCGTTCGCTGCATCGGCTGTTTCGCTCGTTACCGAATCAGGCCGAAATAACATTGGAGCGAAGTGCATTGGAAACTGTAGATCGATTCGCGGCAAGTGCAATCGGCTTTTGAATCTCAGCTTTTAATTGTATTGGCTTTCGATATTTTTCATGTTGTATTTCCTTGTATCTCAAAAATTACCAATGCACCGACCATTCCGACTCTTTACATCCCCAATGTTCCTCTCAGCGATGTTCGATCGCTGTTTTACCGCGTTCATCTTACGATCGTCTACCTGTAAACGTAAAACTGTGAAACTGTAAAAATAAATTGCCAGTTTCGTCTAGCGAGAACGAAATATATTACTCGATACAGCGTATACGATTTCTCTGGATTACATTTAAACGATCGTAATAATCGTAATTGCTATTTCTCCCGTGAGTCAATTACAGGTAAATCTTCAAGCTTTTTTTTTTCATTTTCATCCGTCATGTTAAGATGTTCCTGTTTAGTTCGAATAAAAATTCAACAAAAATACACTCATCCTAGTTTTCTTCTGTGTTTTTCAATGAGTATTTTTCCTTTGAAGATTGCAATGGAAGAAAACCACGAATCACATCTTCTATTGTTACAGACAAGTCGTTTCAAAATTTTGCGAATTAGCAACAAATCTCAAGATCGCTCGGAGCTTGATTTTCCCTCAGTATGCAATCTCATAAATATGACAGTTTATCGATCGACAAATAGCATAATTCATAGCAAAGAGTACTCACCTAAACATCGATAATTATAAAGTTTACAGTCCCTTGAAAATGAGATCAGGAAACACGTGTATCATATCTTGCTCATGCATTAAGCTAACCTACAGCAACCGATGGCTGCATTGGGAAAATTTTGAACGGTTTTGAAAATAATAATATGCTCCAGTTTTATCATTTTATCCAGTCGCGGTCGGGTCTGGCCTACTTATCATTTTTCTCTACGATCTCCATTCCATCTTTCCTCGATATTTCGCTCTCGTTTTCTAGACCCAATGAAATTGGCTCGTTAAAAAAAAAAAAAAAAGAAAGAAAAAAAGAAATACGGGCGCGTGCACGCGCCGCTTAATCCATGGAAGATATATCATAATAACGTATCAAAAAGGCGGAGGTAGCAAGGAACCTTGTCCTCTAATATGAATCATGGAAGCTTAGCCGTAGACCGGGCGAAATCGTTCCATTGTACGCGGCATGTACTCTGAGTTTGCGGCGTACATGCTTGCGTCCACGTATCATTATGTGAAAACCTCGTGGAATCCGCGAACAATAAGTCTCGGCTGTGTGTGCTGAGCATGCTAGAGGGAGAACGTTACAATAGAATTACTGGGCTACGCGATATTGTTAATAACCTCGCCGCTCGTTCGGCCGCCAGTATCCTCCATATCCTGTACTTGCACGTCGTTCCATGGTGTTTATCCATTCCCGGGGCTAAGCAGCATATTCGATGTTTCGCCAACCGCTTCGTCTACTATTTCATTGCTCTCCATATCATTGACTTGCTATTAGAAAAGCGTCCGCTTCTCCGTTCATTAAGTGCAATGTGTTACATCCGTAGCGTAATAAGTATGTCGTAAAATGGCACGAATAGAGAAATGAAGTTGTAGGGAAAAGTAAATACCATAGAACGTCGATTATCCGAACCGAATCGCGTTTAGTTGCGGGTAACGAAAAATTATAACTTTTTACAAAATATGCGTGTTTCTGTCGTCTTTGTTCTCCCAATCCGACTGAGCTACTCAATTGTCTATGCTTTTTAGATTTTTCTTTCTGTTTCTTCCTCTGATTTATACGTTGACCTGACGACTATCTCTGATGTCGTTTGTGGACATGTGTTCTTCAGAATTTTACACTTTCGTCTTTTAGTGCCATAGATTGTTGATGTACCAATTGCACGAGACGTTGTTATTTCAGTTATGGTTTTGCTTAATGAATTGGCTAATCGAGTAAGAATCCCCACGAATATTTCACGTCTCTTTTCTTATGTTTTGGCATATTGGTGTCAAAATCTACTGACACACAATGTAGTAGCTTGTGTCTCACAGATAAGTGTATGCCCACGATATTTGCTGAAATAACTGGTTCTACTGCAATTTGTTAGAAATTGTCATTCGAGAAGTATCATGATCAGAGCGTGGATTTTATGGATTTATAGATTATGGGAAATCTAAAGATGCAGAAATGCTTTCACGATCTTCTACTGGATGAAATTTCTGTTTCTGAAGATAAAAGATACTTTTCATAGTCTCTCGTTATGTGAAGTAGAAATACATGTAACCAATACTTGCTATTTCCAATTATTCCAGAAGATAAAGATGAAGAAATAGAGACAGTAAGAAAGAAATTCAATATGAATTCTATACCTATTCATGCAATTTACGATATTTTTTTTTAAGTATGGACAAAAAGTAGAAAAGGAAAGGTAATATTGAAACACAGCAAGGTTCAAATTCTACAACATTCAATATATTATTATGTTTATTAATTCAATGAAAAAATGCATCATTCGTTTAATTCTGTGAGCCCATGTTCCACGTTGAGATTGATTCGAAATTTTAATCAAGAAGGATATTTAGAAAGTCGATATGTACACGTATTTTCTAGTTTAATTTACTACTGGCCATATTATGCAAGCGCGTGTATAAAAATATTATATTCGTATCTTTATTTGTAAATTATGTTTTTGCATTTGCAAAATAATTTTTGCAATGTATCTGTAGCTAATTAAGCATAACTTATTAATAGATAAATGATCAGATTTTGCTACCATTGGTAAAATGCTTTAAATTAATTTAATTTTTCAACTTCCAGAAAGGAAGCATAAATATTTGAACTATTTTGATTAATAATCTGTATGGAAGTAGAGGCATAATTTTGATCGTATTACCATAAATATTTTATGGGAATATTAATTGTAACGTAGACACGAGGAACGCTCGATACTTTTATTTTGGAAAATTTGGTATTTCGTGTTTATTTTTGCATTTTTTTTTTTTAACCTATATAGGTTTTATAGTATTTTACACTGTGAAACGTAGATGTATCCTAGGTATTAACAAAGCGTTGCAATCACGTAAACGGATTTTAAGCTGCGATCCATAAGCCACTGGTGATTTCCACTACCGACGAAAATAATAGGCCAAAAATAAAAAACCAAATTTTATCAGACCTTCCCAATTATTGCCCTGCACAGTTTAATATCCAAATGTAAGTCTCTTGGTGAAAATTCCGCGCGAACGTTGTATTATATTTCTCTATGCATGTACCGTATTAAACTACTTCTCCGTAAGAAACGTTAAATTGAATTAAATTACAATTAAATTAAAAAGAAATTCAATTGGAGAATTGAAAATTAGATCATTAGAAATTGTTCGGTATATGTGTGTACGGTATGCAAAGTTGGAATACGTTCGACAGTATCGGCACTTCAATACCTCAAGACTTGATACGATCCCGTTAAGTATCGCCAAGTATCGGATACATTCACGTGCAACGTAATACATATCGCGTTTGGGATATTCAAGTAACCGTCGTCGAATTACGCTGGAATCAGTAAGTTGTTCTTTATAAGCTTCCATTGGTAACTTAACCTTTTCATTGAGAACGTTGCATCGATGACAGTCGAGTACGCCTATGACAATTACCTCGGCTCAATTAATAAACGTCGACTACCATCGTGGGCCCACGTTACAAAAATTGTCAGGATTATTAAAAATAAAAATATTTGATAATGTAGACGACGTAGTTAATATCGTGAGAGAAGAAACGTGCAAATATAATATAATATTTTACAAAAATGAAATCTTTTCGTGCAACATATTTCAATCTGTCGCGACTGCCAGGATAAAACGTCGAATGGAAGAAAATTTCAAATTGACATATGCGTATATGAGTAATTTGCGTGAAATATTTCTTCTGTATTAAACACTCGTACATTTTTTACATACAATTACAGCGGCGTGTAAAAATTTGGCGAAAATGTGTGACCAGATAAATTGTTCGAAAGGCGATATCCAAAAAAATTCTAAACAACATTGGCTACAAGGCTATGTTAAATAAGAGAAGAAAGTATAATACATAAACATCATAACATACACAGTTGCACAATATTCCTTAAAATTCGTTCAAATAATTTTGCAACCTAAGTGAAGGATCTACCTGGAAACGTTTGCGCGCCGCTGTATATTATACTTTCGTTTCTCTGGTTAATTATAATTTTGCAAAATTACAATGTCGTTTCTTCATTTTACTCTTTGAACTTTCTTTCCTCCGTCACTATATCTTCATATGACGTCGTTTTATGTCTTTAACCCATTCTAGTGTTGCAGATTCGCATTCTGGAATACGGACATGCATCTATGACTCAGCCTGCATAAAATTTGCGTGATAGTTAACGCGTTAACGCGTTTTCTTCACTCGTGCGCTCCATGCTATATCCTTTCTTGTTTCATCGCCGTGAAAAAAATTCCTGTGGATCGGTTAAGGTTAAGTGAATTAGTTCCGGTAAACCTTTAATTTCGCGCAGCGATCCTCAATAGTAATAACGATAGCTGGTATAAGCTACACGGGACGAGCTTACAAGTTACCACATCCACGAGACTGTTTTGATAGAAATTCAGAGAAACCGTGGTGGGTTTTCACGTTAGGTCGAATCACCGAGTAGAAATAACCATCTGTGAAATTACCTACCGCTGAAGCTCGTTAGTACTTTATAAATAAACTTTGCGTGTGGTTTGTGTGCACTAGCGCGCAAACTGAGAAAAAAATGAATAAAGGTAGAAAGAAAGATTGTTGCAGTGTGTCATTATATTGGTCGGCAAAAGAAGAAAAAAAAAAGGAAGGATTATTAGCTGAATCGCATGATCTACGCCATTCTACGCTGTACTTTCTCCGTGTACACTGCACCGATGTATACGCTTCCACTTCTCAGAAGATCAGTTTCGCCTTTTTTCTTACCACCGTGCGGTTCAGCAGCCTTCTTAGGTAAAAAAATAATTAAATTGTAAATTTATCTCCGATAAAATAAGCTATTTACTGTACACTAATCGATACATGGTGGATAATAATTTCTTCTTTGTATGGAGTTAACTGGGCAAAAGAATCTTAAATAATATTTTTGCGCGTCTATTTGAAATAATATCTATTACATGGTTTATCGAATATCTTTTAATGGGGGGAAGAAATTATTCGATTTTCTAACAGCTTTTTACATACAGAAAGTAAATGTTTTATTACTGTAAAATCGTCATTAAGCAGTATTTCAAACCTGTGAACATACTCTACTGTCGCTGAGAAGTCCGTGGTCGAGTTGGATTAACAATACATAGATATTATTAAAACGTATGAATTAATGACAAAGCAATAATCAACAGATGTAACGACATTTAAATCGATTATATGAAAACTCGTCAATGGCGTATTAAAGTTAATTACACGGTTTGTCGAAATTCCAACCGGTCTAAAAGATGATTAATTATCACAAATAGCATAATTTCTATACCAATTTGAAAGAATTTTTCCTACCCTATCTATAGCTTGGATAATGAACTTTTCTTCAACGATGAAACTGATAAACGTTGACTTTTATACACGACGGTCGTGTCTCGTTACGGCGTTAATGAAATTTCAAAATGTTTTATATATCGCGTAGACGAAAAGTTTCCAGTTTGAATGGTTCGGCTTTGCCCCACTGTATGTCGAAACGACAGTTTTATGGTATTTTCATTTTTCCAGTCTAGTTATATATCTCATCCGATCTGCGCGAAGTAATTTCGGCTTTTGTAACTGCAATAGTTTGTATCGATTTCGTATAAATCGTAGCCGGCGTCGACGCTCCAATTTTGTTGGATAGTCGCATTAATTAAAGGGCGAAAGAAAAGCGCGCGCGGTGCAACCCGTGGTATGCAACGCGCAACTCTGGTCTGACAGGAACAAAGCCGGTGCCGCTGTCGCTAGCAACAAGCCACGTTCTAGTTACAACTGACGTGGAAATCCTCGGTGGTCCGCTAAGTGGGACTCGTTGCCGGAACGGGAAATTTGCAATGTCCCATGTCCTGGTGCTTCAAGATGTGACGTGCTAATACGTCGTTAATATCTCGTCGTCTGTACATACGTGCGTGACTTCTGGCTAGATTGATATTTTATCGTCGCTCGTTAACGTCAACCAAACGAATTCGTGATCCTTCCCTGCTGACTATACTAGAACGGCGGTTAAATCGATTCGTAAGGTGTAATTTGCGTTTGCATATTCAGGCCTTTATTACGCCGCTTATTTGTCGCGTATCAGTCGTTTCAATCGTGCCGATTGAAATCTACCGGTACTTGCACCTTGCAGGCTTATTTTCAAACGGTAGTCTGTCTTTGCTTTTTACAGTAAGAAAATTTGTTATGCCACTGTTGACGAATTTAGGACACCGACCGTGGTCAGAAAAAAGATTATCGATCTAGGTTTTCAAAGGATTAGTCGATCGGAATTATAATTAAGATAATCGATTAGTATTATACGTGTTTAAGCACAAATGTAGGAAAATCATTTACGAAAGGCAATAAATTGTGGATTATACGTTCTCATGTAAACTGTTACGCCCCGAGGCTCACTATAGGCCGTGTTCCTAACCGTCTGCCTTGGTACTACAGTATCGCTGACAGATCGTCTTACATATACGAAATATACACAACATAGCGATAAACGCATAGTTGTCGTTAAGCAGCGAGTTCTAAAAAACATCGATTCGCCTTCGGTCCGTTATTTTACCTACACAAAAAAGGTAGCATACGTGATCATAGGCGCGAACGGTCGCGAGACCCGAACGTGGTGGGGTCGTCTCCAAGAGAGGACAAAGGAAAAAATCGAAGGGCAATCAGTATCATACGAGGAGTCAAACCGAATGCTTCGAGAGGTTCAGAGAAATAAAATCAAGGTCGCTTAGTGAAACGAATACGTCGAGAAATACTATAAGTCGAGTCGAATTATAATAATATACTAGTTGTATCATCGTTAAGTCATTTGTAACGTGTTAATTATAATTTTAAATATCGTTAAAAATAGAAGCTTGTATTAATCTTGTTAACTCAGTGTTCTGTTATCTTAATTGAAACAGGGGAACGACTGATTCGCGGCGTCGACTATCAAAATCGTAACGAGAATTTACGCCTCTCACTGACGCGTTTCCTCGCGAACGGCCGTAACATAAACCTCATTGAGAACATTTCTGACGAATCGTGTAGCTAGGAAGCTGAGGTTTACAAAATTTGAATCTCGCTCGTGAAATCATTTATATGCAGAATACGTGGGAGCAAGAAATAAGAAAATACAGTGGAAGATGTAATGCAATGTCAAAATGAATGAAAACAGTGACTGTGAAAAAATATATAACTTTGCCATCTATGGTATTGTTGTTACAATATAATGTTTATGGATTGTTTATATTGATCATGTTAATTATAAACGAACACACCCTAATAATTTCATCTTTTGCAAGTGTCCTAATACTTATAGATGTTTTGTCGTACGCGATTGAAAATTAATTAATTAGTTACTGGAAATGGAAATGGAAATGGAGGAACTTTCTGCAAGAAGGACGCATGAGACAGAATATTGAATCGAGTGAATCACGTTGGAAGTTTTAATATTTCCTCTTTTTTAATTTCAACTGGATACTATTGGTTTTGACTAGGTCGACTTTTAAACAATTTCATTTTCTATATTTACAAAATATAATAAGTAAAAATTTCGCAGAGTAATTTAATTACATTCGCCGTTTATGTTTCAACCTATAGACCCCTTTCGAGAAAGCTCCTTGACAACAATAATCTAATGAGCGAAACGTTTATTTCTATTTCTATTTTTATGGTAATTCAGACAGTGAGCATAATGTGTGAATCTAAAACGTTGACGAAGAAACTCTTATAGATGATCGAATGTAAAGTGGTTTGAGCCTGCCAGCGACAAGATCTGCGTCCCTTTGCAAGATAATTTTGTCAAGTGAAGAGTCGAGAGTTTAGGCGTTCTTCGTTCTTAATGTCTGGCCGCGGTATCTGACAGCAGAATCTCAAGTACTCGAATTAACAGAAGGCGTGACTATTTGGATGAGGAAATTTTCTTGTAAATATTATTCTATATTTCAAAAAGAATAATACAAGAATATTGCAAAGAATACCTTTGAAGAAAAATATCTTTTCTACTACTAAGTTCTAGTTACATCATTGAAGCTGAGTTGAATTACATTCTGTTTATGTCTGAAATCATCTGAGTCTTCCAACGCCGTAATCTCCTCGAAATAAGAAGATACCTAATTCATCGTTACTTTCGTTGTAATTTTCTGCTTCCAACGTCAGGACTTCGAACATTGACGTTAATATTTGTATAAATATTTTATCTCATATCCAAATTTGAAAACTTCTTCGCGTATCTACTAGGGTTGAAGATTTCTTGCAATTTTTGCAACACTCGCACGCTTTTATCTAGCTTTCGAAATATCGTTTATCTTCTTTGAACGCTCGACGCTACACGTTTTCGATTACAATCTTATCGTACACGAGATATGAACGCGTGCGATATTACCTTCGTACTAAAGTAATCGGAAAAATATGAAATCGTAAAGACGACATGGAAAGAGTAAAATTACAGAAGCGAGAGATATTGTTCGGCTAATAGAACGTTTCGCATAGCAAAACATTCGGATAATAGGTCTGCGAGTACTCGATGTTCCACTGTAGTTTCTTTGCCGGTAGCTGCGCTCAGACGAAGGAAAGATACGTAGGGCTAAAATGATAATTCTGAATGGCATGGCAAATAGGACGGAGCGTTCCGCGGGAAAATCGACGGTGTACAGCAGGGCGGTACATTAAGGTGCGACGTGCTAATGTGTCGCCTGCGATGACATACGCGTATGGGAACGCAGACGAACCGGCTAAGTCCAGACTAAGTCCATCGACACTTACCGCTTCAATGTGTCGCCGAGCGTGAACGTGACCGGACTTGAGCCTCGGGAACAGGAAGATTGTGTTCCGCGTTAGTTTCCTTTCACAAGACATTGAATACTCGCGAATACTTAACACGCTCTCTGAAATTTCACCAATAATTCTAGTTACGAAACATCGATCGCGAATGAATCATGTCACTGTCCGCGATATCCGGAAAATGACCATGAGAATCGCCCTCAATGAAAACAGGTGAACGTATTTGCTTGTCGATGCGTTGGACGTTGCTGGATCTCTTTATTATCTCTTTATTTTTATTAGACATGAAGTCCGCGTTGCTTGTGTCTGAAGGAGAAAAGAAAACTCGAAGCTGTATGTGAAATTATTCGTGGAACTGTACTTAAAGCTGTAAGACTGTTCTGGAGCGTGGGTGAGTCGGTTGGCGGCGATTTTCAGACTGGCTTGCTGCGTTTTTCCGGGTGTTCGGGCCAGCGAGCCTAAAGCTACGTTTCCACCTAACGATAAATCGTGATTTTACGGTCATGGTACTAAATATTATGACTTTTGTCGTCGTGGAAACTAGATGTCGTATTGGACTCGCTGTAGCGATATCGATGTCAAGTAATTTTAGCAGGTTTGATTTTCTAGCGTCAGAGTTACGACAGCAAAAACCATGACTTTTACTGTTACGTAAAAACGTAGCTTAAGAGTAGCTGCGATAAAAGAGTAGGTGAAATAAGTAGGAGCTGGGCTTCTGCACTTACGCGATAGATATCGCGCGTACGTGTGCATATTATCAGTGAAATTTCAACAAACTTATACATAGATTAATCACGCGAAGATTACGGACTTAAAAGTTTCATAATTGATCGAGGTATATCAACGTGATATAGTGGCTTTATATTTCTGCTACAGTGTGTTAGGTTCTATATAAGATGCATACAAACGCACGAAGAATGAATTTATGAATATAAAAAATACTTCAACGCGAAGCATATTATTAAACGAAGATATAAATACCATTTTGTGTAGCTACGTTGACGAATTTCGTTGTAATTTACAAATTTGAGATTAACTTCAAAATACAAAGAAATCGAGAGATAATAATGCGTTGATTTTTCGCTCGATGCCAACGGTCCAATGGGAGGCAAATCGAAGACTATCAAGTTTTTTAATTTCCAGAAACAGGAAATACGTTTGTAAAGAATTATAAAGGAACAACTTAGTTATCCGGATAAAAAGTACCGTTCAGAAGTTAACGTAAAGAATTGGCGCTTTCACCGCGATTAAGGGAAATCGAAATGAAATTCAGGAAATAAGAAATCTGATTATTTATAGATGTCAGTTTTCAACTTATGGACATCAGCTTTGAAATGCAACTAAGCTAAATATTGTCGATCTATCTTGATCTTTTATCGAACGAAAAGTTCATAGAATATTCAGCGTATTTGGTGGAAAAATATTTGGCTGGAACGTTTCTCGAAAATATTTCATTTCTTAAACAGCGAGTAAATAAAATCGATTAAAAACACTTAAAATATCTCGTAATTAATTTGTCATAAATATTAGAAACCCAGGAAAAATTCAATGATCAATCTAGATTATCAAAGGGACGATTATTCGATCAGAATTATGCGTTCATGCAAGACAACGATTGCAATAGTTGTATAAAAACAACGAAGTGAGATTCATACGT
Organism: Bombus affinis; assembly: GCF_024516045.1. Classification (NCBI taxonomy): domain Eukaryota; kingdom Metazoa; phylum Arthropoda; class Insecta; order Hymenoptera; family Apidae; genus Bombus; species Bombus affinis. Next base: position 196,951 of record NC_066345.1, read on the forward strand.
TGAAGCCTCTCGTTTCTTGGTCTGAAATCCCATGAAGCCCGTGAAATTTGAATCTTAGTATCTTCGTTCGTAAAGCGTATGAAATCAAACAATAATAAATATAATGTAAAATCTGAAGATACAAGTCAATGTTAGTTAACAGCGATTGAAAAGAAAATTAAATTTCAATATCTACGAAATCCTCGCTATAACTTGGAATATATTATGTTCGGTTGGTAGCTTCGAATCAGCTAGGCGTAGATAGATTTTTCTGTATTTGTGAGAAATTCGAGGATGCAAAAATGCACTCGGTGCTTATAATATGCAAAAAATGTATAAAACATTGAAAGTAAAATATTTATTACCATATTCAGTGGATAAAATTTTTATTTAGATTCCACTTCTTTAGTCATGTTCAGATATAAAAATGCATTAAAATCTATTCGTAAATGTTTCGACAACACTCTAACGACTTACGGTTTAGAGATTTATTGGATTCCAAAATTCAATACAAAAATAGGTTTGCCTCATTTTTCCAGGAAACCATGCCTAATACTAATAATAATAATAAATGGACGGAGGGTGTAACGCGCATAAATGGAAGAAGCGTTACTGTTTGAAAATGTCGACTCGTCACACTGTTTCTGAAATCTAGCGAACTCGTAAGAAAATATTCTTGTTCGATTCTTGCGCGCATCGATCTCGAAATTCTGCGGAACTAGGTCGCCGTGTTCCTAGGGTGCTATCACTATAGATCGAGCTTCGGGATTTGTGCTTATCTCTCGGCCGATATCCAGCGAGCAGCGACAAATCTTGGCCACATTTCCCTAGCTGCGAAGTATGTATCAGCTTCGACGCCGAAGGGATCACGATGCTCGCGTGTGAGCGCGTATAGGCGATTTCGATTCGCGCGTATGTGTCTCGTGCCTGCTCGCAAGTACAGTTGTCATCTTTTAAGGTCATCGACTGACAGAAACTCATCGCCGCGAGACGTTCTATTTCGAATGGAGAGTGATCGCGCGGACGTGCTTGCACACCTCGGGAACTTGCCACGTTGCGACTTGACGGCTAAACAACATCGATTACCAGCGATAAATCGTAGGTTGTCAGGCTTCTTTCATCTCGGAACGTAACCTCGATTTATGCTGAACTTACATCTCGCTTCGTTAACGGTTCCGATTGGAACCTTCGCCGCGGGCATCGAGTCCAGTCGACGTTTGTGAAATCAGCCTTTCGCAGTTACTCTGCCGATTCTTCTTCGCCGAATTTTTATCCACTCGGCATCGACGCTTGTAAAACGACGACGAAACTCCGTTGAAACGTTTCTTGCGCGTCCTGTTCTTTCTTCCTTCGCGTGTCTTTCATTGCTATTGTTATTGCCTCTGCGATATAGACGTTCTGCGATATTGCCGAGAAATTGTTCATTCAAATTGCCGATTGTTAACGTCAAACTATAAGCGACATTAAGCAACGATAGTGCACAGTATGGTAGAAAGATCAGAGGATATCGTAAGCGACGTTCGCAAAAAGTGTGCGGCAATTAAAAGAAATAAAAAAGTGAATAGGAAGAGGTAATATCCATTGTGGGTTATATTTATTACTTTACTTTATTACATAGCCGGAGTGTAGCTGACTGATACTCTAACGAGTGCAACGCCTCGGGACGGTTATTTTTCAAATTGCACCGTAGTTTCTTCAGATACTTCGCTATTCCAAATATACTTCCTCCACTCATACGCAACTACTAATCTCAAACTTTCTTCTCGCCACAATTTTCTCTGTATTTTCGTTGTGCTCCGTTAATTTCGCTCCTCGTATCCTCGAACATTTTTAATATCTTCTTCGTTCTTCATTTCCTTCGGACGAGGCTGTTGTTTCCTTGTTAAATACTTTGATCAAGATTGGTATTTCACATCGATGAGTTTCATTTATTAGGTTCTTTGTTTGGTAGCTTTGTCCAAGCTCGTTTTCCCTACGCGATTAGTACGAAGCAACGGCAGGCAGCTTCAGTTTGCTAAAAGAGAGAGCGTCCATAAAAAGAGGGTTGTTCCAGTGTTTCTTCCTCGTGTTCGTTGATAGTCGCCTGTTTCAGATGGGTCAATTTCCTGAATGGGTATCCCGCTTGCCGACATTAGCTACGAGTTGCTGGAAACCGAGCTGAATCGTTCTGAATTAAGGACGAAAATCACTCCGCTGTTATCCACTGTCATCTCCCTTTCACGCTATTCTAATTTTTTCATCCTAAAGTACTTTTGTCGGTCGCGATCTTAAATTGGTCCGTGAAATAAAATTAGAGAAAGACGCGTGTAACGCCATGCTACGTCGATCTCTGCTTTATCGTGCAATTTCTCATTTCACTTTTTATCGTAGCCTGCGATCGTCGAGGTAAAGACAATTCGCTGTAGGCTTCGCTTTCTACGATTTCCGTATTGGATGATATCCGAGCGACGAAATTGTGGAGCACGCGAATTTTCTTGACCTAATTTTGTTGCGATTCGTTGTTCGCTGGTGGACTGCGCGTATTTACAAAAATTCATGTTTCTCTGCGGAGAGTGTAAAAAGTGTAACCTGGATAGGAAATTGTTTTACATATTAAATATAACGAGTACTATATTTCGTGTATTTCATATGTTTCTGAGTATCGCGCGGTTTCTCTGTGTTTTTATATTTTTCAATTTTCCATAAACGTCCGTGTCCTAGTCATCAGCACACATTGTAAAATTGTCACGAATAAAACACATACGTGAATTTATAAACGTCCGCTCGATGCACAATCTATGATTACTTGGCGCACTTAATTAAGAATTATCGTATGCGAATTCACCGGTTCGAGAAATGAGATGAATCTGAAAAACTGTTAAGAAATTATTAGGATTTCGATCAAAAGTTACGAGCAGAAAGTTGTTGAGAGAATCATTGGCTGATTTGGAATTTTATATAAAACGTTTCGTAATATATCGATGTACGTATAATACATTTTGCATTATAACAGCATCATGATCGATATTATATCTAATAACAAGCTATGTATTCAGTATTCAATATATGAATATCGTGCATTGAATATTCAATATTCAAATTGACTATTGTATAATAAAATTAAATTTCTTTCTCCTTGCTATATCAGTTCTCTCTAAATTAGTGTTTTAATTATTTTTCGCATTTAGTCTTTTTATCACTTTCGTTATTTAGCACAAGTTGCAATCAGATTTTCGGCCCAATTTTCTTGACATTTTACCTAATTCATCCTTCAATCGAGTTTAGGTCAGAGATTTCTGAAAGCAAACACATTTTCAATTTAATTTTTAGCAAATAGCTTTTACGAATTTCCACTGTACCTGTTTGATCGTCGTTTTGCAAAAATAACAAATTTTAACCAACTAACCATTTTCTCATCAACTTGGATCAATTATGAGGTTCTTATACCTTAAAATTAATCAGTGGATTAATTTTAAAATGATACCATGTCGCCGCACAAAACAAAAAAAAAAAAAAAAAAACAGTGTGTGTACGTTGTTTTCTTTTCTTTGAAACTCGGTCAAAAATAAAACAGACATTTTATTCGTCTTGCTAAATTTAATTACGATAGTTGTCGCGTCTTAACACATATTTTACCTGTTTACTTCTCTAGAAATCCTGTTATTCCAAAGATGTTATTCCTGTTATTCCTGCTATTCCAAAAGATAAATATGATACGAAGACAGTTCACGCTGTAGTTGGCTTTTCCAGCGTGTTTATCTAAATTCGTGATTTTTGTGGAAATTTGATTTTGCGTACTAAGCCGTTTTACAGAAAGTCGTGAGTCCGTGTTGCGCGAAAGCTTTGGACTCGCGACATCAATGATACAGGCATTTTCCCGCTTTCCATTCCACTCGGTATGACATATTTTACACGTATGCATAGGCAACATTTTCCGCTCCGGTAAATGTGGAAAGACAGAAAAGCAAAAAGGTTTTGTGGCGTTTACAATGCGGCCTACGAGAATATTGCACGACTCAGAAACAATTACTCGCCGTAATCTATTGTTACTTGGAGCGGACGTAGTGACGTTCCTCATTTCGTGTACTCGTTTATGTGAATTAATTGGAGTTTCTGCTGTTGGTGTCTCGAAGATATCGCGCTACGTGTCACACGTGGGACACGTGCATTCTGCGTGGAATTAGTGCAATTTCATTTCTTCTGGAACGTAGATTTCGATAACGTTGGAATTATTAGGTATCGGAAAACGTGCAAAAAAGTCGCGCAGCTTTTTTGTTAACAGCGAACTGGTTGTCGAATTTCGGTCAGCAGTTTGTAAATGCAAATGCATCAAGTTAATATCAGCGGAAAGTTTGATCTATGTAACTTGGTATACAAATCGAAAAAATTCGACCGACACTCGGAAACGAGAAAGGCGTGCTTTTTTTACACGATAACAGCTTCGTGTTCCTTATTCGACTATAATTAATCGACAAATCAGATAATCGAAGGAAACAGATCTGGGTTGTAAGAAGGATGCGTTAAAAAGTCTCGTCCTGAATTCTTTATTCTTTCATTGTATTTTGTCTATTTTGATCAATGTCAAGCTTCTATGTAAACAGCAATTTTGAAAATGATGTCGATGTCAGGTGAGCAATCAGTTTGCTTTATGCAAGTAAAAAATCGACACTTTTAGAAAAAAGAAATGCACGAGTTTGTAGAATGGAAAGGAGCGCAAAGGAATTGGAAAGGAGTTGTAGAAGTAAATGGTGACCATATCGTTAAATGAAACTGTGTTACAAGAAGTTTGGAATATTTGAATTTTGTTCTAAGAATATAGCGATATTATTATTATTTATTACCCTTTCGTGCCTCGAGGTGTTTTTTCTTTACACCCTTATATACAGGGTGGTTGGTAACTGGTGGTACAAGCGGAAAGGGGGTAATTCTGCACGAAAAAAGAAGTCGAAAATATAGAATAAAAATTTTTCGTTTGAGGCTTTGTTTTCAAGAAAATTGACTTTGAATTTTCGCTCGGTACGCGTGCACTTTATGGCGTGGGGCCATATTAAATCAATTGTCTATTCTGAAGAAATCGCAAATTGCGAGCAATTGAAAGAAAAGATTATTGTAGCCTTTCATACTTTAAAACGATCGAATACGTTAGAAAGTGTTCATAGAAATTTAATTAGAAGAGCAGAAGTATGTGTTGGGCAGAATGGGCAACATTTTCAGCAATTTTTGTAATAATAAACTTTATGATTACTTCATATTATTTCATTATGTATTCCTAATTTTCGTTACGGCAAAAACAAATTTAAACTGCGATAATATCCATCGAGACAACGATCTACAGTGAGATCCGTTATAACGAGACGTGATAAAGTGCACGCGTACCGAGCGAAAATTCAAAGTCGATTTTCTCGAAAACAAAGCCTAAAACGAAAAATTTTTATTCTATATTTTCGACTTCTTTTTTCGCGTAGAATCACCCCCTTTCCGCTTGTACCACCAGTTACCAACCACCCTGTATATTTCTCTTTAATCGGTAGCATAAGTACATCATGTAAAGTTGCGATCCAGTAGCAAAAGCTCGTGAAAGTACAATATTTGAACACTTACCGTAGAAAACTTCCATGTATAATAACTCACGAAAGTATTTAAACGCATCTAAAAACTTTTCCATGTGTATATTATACGAAACATTTTGCAATCTCATTATCTCATAAATTTTATTATTATAATCGCGATATGTAGTGGTTTTTCATTACGGTACTAACGAAATTTTGAAAAGTTTCGTACGATGCGCATAATATATTCGTGAAAGAATTCTATGCTATCGAAATATTCCAGCCACTGTGTATATTCTGCGTCGTATATAAAATATTTTGAAATTTCATTAGCACGTTAGGCAAACAAATAGAAAATTAATGACTTACTAAGCTTTTCTTAAGTTAAAATGCCTGATAAACATATGGTTTCTCGACACAAGTTAATCATTTTTCGTAGAAAATGTCTAGACGGATCGATTGAGGCGTTAAATATTATACAATTCCATCCAAGGAGACGAATTTCATATTCGTATGATCTTTACGTATCCATCTGCGGAAAAGTTAATTACAGCAGATTATATTCTCAAAAGCATACGATTTCAATTCAATTTCTGTTTGTGTGTATTTTTTTTTACAGTAGGTATTTTATTATTTTACAATAATTCGCATTTATAGATAAAAATTGGACAGTCTGGTGTCTGAGTGTGGATAAACGAGGTGAAGCTAATTCTACGTGAAAAAATAAATCAAAGATATACAATAAATTTGTCTGATTTGTAGCTGATTTGTCAAGTATGCTTAAAGTAGGCTACTTCTGTAACACGCAGGATCGAGTAATCGACAGGATACTTTATCCTACGCGTGAAAATAAGTCGCAAGTATAGAACAAAATTTCTTCATAGGACGTTTAGTTTCGGAGAGAACAGAATTTGAAAATTGATCAGGCGTGCGTGTGCCTGGCCTATTATTTTTCTTTTAAACGAGGTCTTAAACGAAACCAATTTTATTCCAAATTTTTTACCTATTTTCGCATGCAGAATGATCTGCTGCTGATTATTTGCTCGTAGCCAGTTGGTAATTAACTAAATTCGCACATCCTAAACGAATTTGCAAGTTCGATTTTCTCGGAGACGAAGCTTCAAGCGAAAAATATCTGTTCCATATCTTCGATTCGTTTCTTAAATGCACAATTGCCTGTTGTTTGTACCATCGATACACACACTATGTCTATAGAGATTTCTGTTCACTGCTCGATTATTATACTAGATGTGTTCGTAATTTGCGACTAGCTTTAATAATCTTTAATAGCTTGTAACCGAGTTTCAGGCTCCTCGGACCTCGAGCAGTGTTTGAATTTCTCATACTCATAATATATTCAGCACAGCCGAACTCGAGTTTCAGATGAAAGATTTATTTCGTAGATGATTCATAGACGTTCTGATTCGAAGTAATACAAAAAACTGCGTCATCTATTATTTATCGTGGTAGTAGATACAGTGTACCAGGTGGTCGGTCGTAGATCAAAGATCGAGGACATCAAGGAAACATTCCTGCCGATCTTATCGTTAGGATGTTCTTATATTTGGTGGGACAGTAATTGATGGTTACCAAAGATTCAGGTCGATGCGTCTGTCCGGTTTCAAGAGTGTTGCATAATTATGATCGAAGATTACAGACTTCTTTTCACGTTATTACAAGTTCAGATCTTCCGTGCTCTTTTTATAGACGTAGGAAGGTGACGCACGATAAGATATTTGGAGCGAGTGATTGTGTCGATTCGCGATAACTCACGCACTTCACGCGGGAAATTGTATTTCTTTTCGTTATTATTTATCGTTTAATGCCTGTGTTATAATTCTTTTTCATTACATGCTCCACATGATTCCATAAAATTTTATTATAGATTTTGATGGTTCGAAATACACTGGTCACCGTATTACGATCTGTAACTTGAAGATTAATTTGAAGAGATAAAAATCTTGCTTGTTATTATCTTTTACATTAATTAATATCCATGTTAATAATAACGTTCCGTGAATTTAAATTAGACGGAAATAAAGTTGCTGGAAATATTAATACGTTCTTTGCAGATTATTCTATCGTACAATAGACACGGAGATTCGTTATTGGTTTTGCGGATTTTAATTAAAAACGAATCATCTAACATAAGGAAGCTGTTGAAATTTGCAATGATTAATTAAATTTTTATTCAAAGCTACAATGCGATACAAGTGAAATGTACACGCTTCTTTCATTTACATATTATACAGTTTCATTGAATCTATAAAAAGGTAGAAGAGAAGGTATCGAGGGATCTACTTCAGCTAAAATCATACAACAAAGTTAGCTTTTTTCAAACTTTACGCGATGCTCGGATAAATGTACTTCTCTTGTCAAATAAACATTTAAATGTTTTAACAAAGTTTTTAACTGCATCTAATAATAGCTATCTATGTATAACTAAAGAATAATAGTTGATGTTAATGAATTTTCGTAAGGTGTCTCTACGTATACTATTACGAAAGACTATAGTCTTCGCTACGTCAGCACCTTTTTTACTATTCCGTCTTGATTGATTGAAAATTACAACGATGAAAGGCAATTTTTTTCACAAACACACACATGGTGTTTCACGGATTTTTTAAATAGAAAAGCTGGATCTTAAACTGTTTGAACACTTTTATGTTACGATGTGATAAAGGTTTCTTCGGATCTCTGTAATCAAATTACTTGCCAGACGGACAAAGTAAAATGAGGAGTAACAATAAAAACCTTCTTCGAATAATTTCCATAGCGTTTTCACGTCTCACAGTCGATAGAAGCAGTAAGGAAACATTTGTTCGACGACAATTAAAAAATTTGCCGGGATTCGCTATTGTTAATGAAACTGTAGTTGTTAAAAATTTCATTACATTAGAAACGTAAATTTGAACAATTGTAACAGGTTTATCCTAAATTTAAATTATTTGCCGTATAACTGTAGTAAAATATGATATTTGTTTTATCTTTCTAACGTATCTTCTTGTCTTATGCTTCTTTATCTAGTTGCCATATTTTAGCTAAATAGTGTGCTCGTTTCTGTAGATATGTGGGCATCCGCGACCCACATTCTATGTTTATGCAATGTTTACATCGCAAAGCGTAAATAGGTCGTAGCAAAAAAATTGCTCAGAACTAATATTAGAATTGGAAGATCATTAATTTTATATCTCGTGGATAAAGTTATTTGAAAGCTGTAAAAAGATAGTAATTGGCTACTGGATAACTAATTAACGTCAAAGTTACATTGATATTGGTGTTTGCCATGCTGATTAACACATCGGTCACAAAGCAAAGATAAACGTAACCAAAATTCTTGATAGTTTTCCGTAAATACCGAATTGGGAAGTACCACGCGTTATCAGTCGATTTTATTATCGCAACCTATTTTTCGAGATACGTTGTCTAGAGTATAGTTCAAAGGAACGAGGTCGTATTCGTAGCGACGATAAATCTCCCAACTTAATTAAGGGTATTGTAAAAACGATAAAGAAATGCAGTTTGCCTACTACGATTAAAAATAATTATGCCAGCGTATTAGCTTTGTTATCTCTCTTAACGACAGCTAAGTAGAAAATTAGCCGAGAAATGGTATTTTGTTACAGTGCTGAACAAAGTTATAAGAAACTTTATATTTTTGTATTAGCTTGTCCGAAAAGTTTCTTTCGTTTCATAAGGTGATAGTATTTATTTATTTATAATATTATTATTTATAAATAATTAGCCATGTCATTGCGCCACGCCAGAGGAACTTACTCAAAATTCTCAATGCAAGAATTGATTATAAAGTACTTGTAAATAAAAAAAAATAAGGTGATAATAGATGAACAACAATTTCTGTTTTGTATTATTTTATTGAATTAGGTATGCTCCATTTCGTTCTATTTCTATTATCATGTTCGTGCATAATTCAATAAACTAATATAAAAGAAACGTGCGTGTATCATTTCCTCATAAAACGAAAGAAACATTTCGGACAACCTAATATATTTCGTATATTGAAAAGAGGAAAATGTATGTACAGTTTATACACAAAGAATAAAACGAGTGTAAATATGCGTAAAAAATAATTGGAAACATTTCATTGGAACATTTAGATAAAAGATTTAGAGGAACGCACAAAATCTTAATCTGCCATACTATTGGATATAAGACTTTATGTATGTGTATATTTTGTATATTGAAAAGAAGAAACTGTGTATACTCTTTTATACATAAAGCATAAAACAAATGTAAATATGTGTGGCAATAAATAGGAAATATTTGAATGAAGGATATAAATAAATAAAGGAGCTCAAGCCTGAGCACAGAAAATCTTAAGATCGTATGATATGCAAAATAAAAGTTGGGGAAAGAAATGTAAATTGCCTGTCTATCGCGTTCAAATGTAACACGAGGTTATTTCTTTTTACCATTTCCTTTAGTTTGTTCATAAACTTTTGGATTTTTCACTACATTATATACGAAACAACGTCTTCTGTTTGCCAATTTTGTCGATGCCATATTTTTCTGTCCGCGATAGCACAATTTAGTCGACTTTGCCCTTTTCCAACACTTTCCCTCTATCCATTATTTCTTTTTCTATTATATGAATGCACTGATATTATACAAAAATAGTAGATGTTCGCTTGTGTGTCTGCTCGCAGTCAAATAACTACCGATAGAAACCGTAAGAATGGAAAATAGGCCACGTGTCTTATACTTTTGTCCAACCAAAGTTAGCTCGAATTTCTTTTCCTAACTTTTATACTGTATATCATACGAACCTAAGATTCTCTGTGTTCACTCTGGAGAAAGTATGCCGCATATAAGGCGTATAAGATACACATTTTCTTCTTTCGGATATACGAGGTATACAAGCACTGTACATGGAAATATATACAGTGTGCACATGGAAACAATAAAAAAAGGATCATCGAGCCTGTTTATATATATGTCCTGTTCGGCCTGTTTTCGAGTTAGAACGAGTCTCAATCCTGGAATAATTCTACCAATAGATAGAAGTAGTTGAACTAATTTCACCTAGCTGTTTACAAACAGAACTCGATATTTGACAATGAACCTCGTATTCTAATGCTGTAAACACATCCGATCAATGGTAAAACGTGTACAGTCTCGTGTTTGTCTCAATTATGATCATCGTGTACACATCCAGCGAAGGTATAGCAAATACAGTCGTCAAGGAAGAAATTCGCTACAACTGGAAAACGAGACAAAATAGGGCGTATGTTTGTACGAAATCTTTTCATTGTTTTCCCGATTTAATTATATATTTGTCGAATAATTTGGCCGATGCTACGGGACACCCTGCATATACAGCGTCTTATAGTTTCGTGCCGAGCAGTAAATGATCTAAGTCTAACTGCGGACGTCGAAAGTAGCATGGAAGATCGACTGCTAACGAGAATGTCCCGCCGATTCTCTCCATCAGACCGTCCCCTCGGGAAACATCGTTTCCCGCCAAGTTTCTCGACTGACCGGTCCACCTTCGATTCCATTACTCTGCTCTCTTTCTGTTCCGCGGCTGCATAAGCATAAATCAGCGAAACCCGATAGAGTAATCGAGGACGATCGCCTTCATAGTCTACAGTCTACGCCGTAGACTCTGCGGAAACGTCGTCGTCGTTGTCGTTGTCGTTGTCGTTGTCGTCGTCGTGTTGCCTCGCATGGCGTGGAACGAGAACGGTGCGCAAACACTTAGAAGGGTGGACGAAAGTCGGCAGGCGAACCGTAGTCGAACGTGGTGCCCGGGGCCGATCCTCTTGCTCGAGGTCATTCCATAATTGAGTGGTTTGCATCTCGGTCGGCGGCAGGTTACGGACTTTGGATTGCCCTTGAGCAATCGCCACACATGCGCACTACCATTCATAAGTAATTGGACATCTGGAGCAATTCGATCGAAAGATTAATATTTCTGCCGCATTTGCAACTTTTGTAATAGAGGAACTCTTCCCGAACCTGTTTCTGTAAAGCCTGCTAGAGGTCCTGGAATTTTTATGTTTCAATCTGATCGCTCTTGTTCTACCAAGCAAAACGAATTTGAAGAAAACGAAACGATGCTCGATAGCTTGAAATAGATGTTTAAAGTAGGATTGAAATGAGAAATCACGCATAGACAGGACCTTCTATATTTTGTCCACAGTGAAAATGCCTTTTAGAACTTGGAGAAATACGATACAATTGGGTCGCAGATGACCGGAGGTAGGTTAATTCTCTGCTTCCCGTCTGGTAAATGGTAACTTGATACATGACGTGATAAATTTATACAGGGAGTTTGGTAAGCAGGACTTTCAAAATCAAACTTCATCGTTTAAGGTATCTTAAGGTAGATGAACTATTTAGTAAGAACATGAAGTAAAATTACTTCGACTCACACTGTGTACTATCTCTGCCTAAACTACTTTGCCCGTGTCCTTGTTCCTTACGCTGATGAAACGACCAGTTTCTCCACAGTGAAACAGTGTAAATTGTACTTTAGGTTAGACCACTTAAATTGACCTGGTGTCATCTTTCTCACCCTGATCTACAGTTTATATTCATGTACCGATTCATCCCTAATAAATGCACCCTGGTATGTTACCAACGAAATAATCCACCGCGATCTCAAGATACCCGCAGTCAAAGAAGAAATATACAAGTCCAGAAGCAGATATAACACAAGAGTCAACAACCCACTAGTCACCCAACTACTTGACTTCTTGACTACTTGAAATCTTTAGATCCAACTAGAATCAGCAATATAAACTATTATAAACAATGCCATTGCATCGCGCCAAATGAAGTTACTGAAAATTCTCAACGAGAATTGATTGTAAATATTCTAACAAATAAAAAAAAAAAAAATGTACCGATACGTACGTACTCACATTCATTTACCATTTGTAATTGAAACAAAGGATACAGCTGCATGAGAAAAGTTGTATATTCATCAGCAACGAGTACTTGACTCTTCAAGATAAAAGTTTTGAAATGTGGCTAGAAACACGTGTCTCAATCACTCTACTATCTCTCAACATGGAATACATACATCTGAAGTCACACTACACTTAGGTGTCTCCGCAGGATCAATTCTCACTTTCATACTTATAAATATGAACTATTATTGTTGTTGCGAATTATCGATTAGAGAGCAACCAGTCAGGTCAAACCGATCGGTCGTTATCGCGTACCTCGAATGAATTAACGCTCAAGGTGCATGAGGTTTAATATATCGAGTGTTAGAGTAATCCAGCACTGTGTTGAACTTGTTGTATAGACGTAACGCGTGATGTGATGCACGGCGGTGGTAAGATCTTGTTAGGATGTCTGATGATGAACTGTCCTCCTACGTTGCTGCTTCTCCCTACCAGCCGTTGGGTTTCGTCTCTCCAGCTCGCCCTTCCGATTGGTCCTTTCCAGGGGTTTTTACCTGACTTCGGAGTTCTTAGGTTTACAGCTCGGAGAGGACATGCAATTCGGAATTTTCTAAGGAAGGGAATGGGCCTGTCCGTGCCATAAACGGACGACCACTCAAAATTCAGAACAATCTTTATATCCATCAACTATATACATTTGCCTAAGATCAGATCCGGGATTCAAGTTAGATTTAAAGAGTTTCGTTCGAAATTCATTCACTTAACTTGGTTGTTTTCTTGGGACCAACCTTTTCGTCCACTTTCAATTATTGCTTCTTTTATACTAATATTCTTTTATTATATAATATTACATAATATTGTATAATATTCTTACGATATTCTTATAATATAATATAATATTCTCTTCTAATAATAAGTATTATTTGTTGTTTTTATATCCACCAACTGTATGCATTTGTCTAACGTAGGCTCTGAGGTCCAAGTTAGATTAAAGAGTTTCATACATTCGAATTACAATTTCACATATTTGCAAACATTGTACGAATACTTATGGTCGTTGATGTAGCATACCATTGCCCATGTAGTACAATGGTCTGCCTGAAAATGGAAGAGATCCTGCTTATACAGGTGTGCGCACGTGAATGAGAAACACACCTGGAAAACCGCACTCACATGTTCGTAAAGTGCTTGTTAAATAAGCATACGGACGCTACAGTTTCGTTAGTTTCTGTCGTTCATAAATTGTCACGTTTTTAGAAAGAACTGTGCTCTTGGCAAATGTGCTCGTGTCTTTGAAGTAACCGAAAAAAATAGCTTGCGTAATGTTACAAAAATCCTCCTACAGGATCTGTTGAGCATAAAAGTGTTTAAAGATATTATTTAAACGTTGCCGACCAAATGACAGTTCCTGGAGATTATACTCGATAAAACCAGCCCATACAAATTTTTATTAACTTGTTGGTTTACGTAAACGAAAGAGAATAATTAAACAACTTCACGCGTTGATTAAAGCTAGACGAGAAATACACATTGACAAACACAATCGCTAAAGATCATACGCCGTAGATAAAACAGGAAATGAATTAAAGAAAACTAGCTATACTCTGTCAATTTTCACCGAATTGTATCCTTCTGACGTTAAAGAAACATCTGAGCAAAATATGGAGAAATTGTTATTAGTATGCACGATTTCCTGTTTCAATTCTCTGCAAATGTCAAAAACCTGTTCTGTTTGTTAAAACCAAGATCAAATATTCGCGGATCGCAATAGGGTTAAAGGTAGCAAACACAATGTTGAAAATTTTGTCGATATAAAAGGCGCAAACTGTTATTTCGGGGTACTGCTACGACTTTATGACACTGGTCTGGTAAATTCCAACGAACCAACTCTGAATGAGACTGCCCTGTACGAGAAGAAATTAGTATTCGAATGATGTAAGAACAAGATTTGTAGACAAATTGCCTGTATGTTAGATTACCTAACTATGAAAAATGCAGGTAATTACATAAATGAATTTAGAGTCGAGTAGTTGGACGTAGTTGGTGAACGGATTAAACTCGGTTGCACCCGTTCCACTCTTATCCGTTCAAGACATTTATTGCCTTATAGTAATACAAATAATTACTTTGAGAATGAACAAGCATTTATGGCTGGCAATGCACGTGTTTGCTAAGCGTGCGCTGATGATTACTGCTGTGTTTGTAAATTATTATGTATAAGCGTGGCGATTACCGCGCAAACGCGCGTTACGCGCGCATGAAAATTTAAAGTCGATTGTTCTATCTAGCCGTTTAAGTATATCGTAGTTAACTTCATTAGGGACGTAACGCAACCGGCAAAAATAGTTTCGAGGCTGTAAAATATTCTCTACCTTTACCTTCACCTCAACTAAAATAATAAAGCAGTCTTATAGGAATTGTTGGCAGCACGGGGAAAAATTCAAACTTTCTTTTTACTTTTATGTAGAAGAAAATGTTCGTTAAATGTATATCTTCATTTCGTATAATGGAGTTAAAATGAAAGCGAAATATGAAAGCAAAATGCGTGTAACGTAACCTGAGGAAAATATACATGTTGAATATTGCTGTTTGTTTCTTCGACGTCCTTAATGCTGATTTTTAGTGCATCATATGTTTTTAAATATTATGATAGTTAATATTATAGGAAATATTTTAGATCGTATTCTACACAGTGTGTTACACGTGCCAACGTATTTTCCTGTAATTTACAATCGGATAAAGTGCAGAGATAGAACTTTGAATTATATTTTAAGAAATGAAAGATAATTATTTGAAATTTATGGAAAAGTATTGATATATTAAAGTTTCAGAGAAAGTGTAGTAAATTCTTTTTTAGTGATTTTTTTTTTAGTTTAATTCCATCTGGTGGCTGTTAATGTCCAAGTCTAAACATATAAATCATTAAAAAATAGATAGATAAGATTCTTAAAGATAGATTAAAAAAGTAGATGATTAAGTAGGCAAATTAAAAGTAGATCCTATAAAAATAAACTAAAAAAAAAAAAAAGATTAAAAACTGGATAGAACACAAAATTTGATAAAAAGACCAGTAACATAACTGACGTTACGGTAGCCAAAATTCAATAGCAAGACAGAATTGCACATTTAATCTCAAAATCCGAAAATCCGAAAGACAATTTCTTTTAAACAGATACGTTGAGATCGTTTTTAACGTTAAAATTATTTCCCTGTAAAAAGCGAGTATCAGTTGCCATGATTTTCTCTATCATGTTTACGTGATACCGTTAATGGTATTAGGCTTGGTAACTCGTGTTGCTTTTTCTAAGTACGTTGAACGATCTCACGAATTTTCATATACTTTCGCGGCGATCTAATGACGTGAGAGCGTTTTACCAATCAAGATGCTGATGTTCGATTAAATAGCTTACGTTACGAGTTACTGTACTTTATAGACGTGATAGTGATGCGTTGAGTGTGATACGCGTCTTTTGTGGCTTACAAGCTGAATTTTCTCATGTTGCAGCTGTCACATGCGATGTATAACTTTTGCCAAATGATGAATGATTAGATGTAGAGGAAACAGAAGCGAGATAAAAATCGCAATACGTTTAATGATCGAACGGTGAAACGAAACATACGTAGAAGAAGAAATTGAGAACGCTCGAAAAACAGAATGTGGTTGTTGAGAATTTTGCATCTTAATGGCCGAAATAATGGTATAGGAACACTAAATTTACACTTAGATTTTATATTAGAAAAGTTATATATTTATTTGATAAACGATTTCAAAGATATTCGTCGATACACATTTGCACGCGTCTCAGCACTTTCTTCCATACCACACTGTTAACGGAACAGTTTACATTCCTTTGTTTTCGAGACGCCGCGCACACACATACTTCCACTCACTGATATTCACATACAAGTATGCTATACGCAGCTAATCTAGTCCAGCGCATAAAATTATACTTATTTCAATAGTGATATAAGGAAAACTATGTAGAGATATATGTAAGAAGAAAGAATAACAATGGTGATGAAGACGGAGAATAAATGGAAATAAAAGGATGGAGATGATAAATCGAGGTGACCAGTTTGATTTCTTGTGATTTTTATGTTTGGTCTGATTTATAGTGTTAACTGATCGCTTAGCGTATAATAGCGTATAATTTGTAAAGAAAAACAAAGAATATGAAAAACATGTTTATATAATTATATATAACACCATTATTATACATAAATATATATGATAATAATACAGAGTGTGTCAGGGAAAGATAAGTTAAATATACCCAACAAAATTTTCTCACACGATGCTTTTTAACATAACATATTCGAACCTTTTTGAAGCCGAGGCCTTGAAAGGAAAAATTCTATCCCACGTTTGTAATCGGTGGTTACCCATGTAAAGTAACCTGCTGTTAATTGTCGGTTCATACCTAATCGACGATTAACCAAGTTCGCAGAAGTTAAGCAAATTTTCAAATCCGATTTTACCAAAAACTTTTACACTTCTGTGTAATACATATGTATGTAATACTTACGTACGTAATATTAATAAAATAAATATGTATGTAATATATATATACGAATTAATTCTCTGATAACATATATGTACAAAGCATGTAACGTTTAAGACAGAACCGTTTATCCCGTAGAATGATTAAAGATTGACATACATTACACGCTGCCCTCGAGTATGCAGAGCGTGTGTGACTCTTGGTGCGCGCACTCTGGCATGTATGTATAATTTATATATTTCTGTGCGATTCCATGAATGCGAATATGTGTGGCAGTGAGAATGGATAAGAGAAGAGAAAGACGCGGCGGTGCGAGCGAGAGCAAAGGAGTTAATGAAAGGAGAACACGTAAGTGGAGGCAAGAAAGGTCTAGGGAGAAGTCGAGAGAGGCGAGGCAGACATTGATTGAACTAGGAACACTTGCCCCGGCATACCAAGATAATGCTACTAAATTATAGGTGGCGAGGATGCCGCACCATAAAATGCTTGACGTATCGCAATTAAAGGTAAATCCGAATAAGTTAACCAGCGCAGCCTAAGTATCCTCGTTCCACTCTATCGTCGGTAGAATCGCGATAAACTGTAAGCCTCTGACCAACGTATTTAGCTCTACTTCCGATGATATCACCGTGAAGTGCCAATGAGCAGGTGTGTACGTAACACGCTCCTGTCTTCGCGTTCATTCGCCGCCTCTGTAATTAAGGGACACGCATTTCGCCCGTTTGTTGCAACGTAATATCCGCATTATCTAACTTAAGGTTAACGAGCCGAGATTATCTCTAACGACCCAAGCGTCGATACGACGTAAAGTCGAAACGAAGTAACAAAAATGTACGCGTTACAAACTGACGTTGGAAATGTTCTGCCCTGTTTTCCGCGACCTTCCGCCGCCTTTCTGTCAAATTTTCGATTTCGTCGCGAGAAAATCACGCTGCAACGTTTCCGTATTTCTGCGACATTTCGAACGTGCTATCCGACTGAGGAGCGCTGCATCGATCTATAAATAAATGATATGAACTTCTCAGCACAAATTCAGCTAGCGTTATCTTCGCTCATCGTGCTCACTGTTGTTTTACGAGGTTATCGTCACCAATCGATCGTGAAGTTGGCTTTTCGGATAGATCAATACCAATCAAATAGTTGCGCAAAGAGGCGGACGATTATATCGATTGAAAGTGTAATTATACAGGAACATTTGGGAAACAGACTGAAACCTTTGTAAACGTTTAATAACTCAAATTTGTAGTGTTCGTGGTATCGACTGAGACAAAGCAGTTGTTCCCTGTTTTCTACTGGTAGGAAAACCTACAAGAGGACTTGAAAAATTCACTATTTGCTACTGTATCGTCACGACGCTATAACATCTCAGTACATTCAAACTCGTTTTCCCTAAAATCGCGATTTTCCAGTTACGTCATTGTTGCAGCAAATGAGCGATTTCTTCCACTTTATTACGATATTACTCCGCTTTGGATCTTGATAATGAATGATCTAAAGTTGGAAGAACGGTTCACGTCGATCAACTCTGCAATTATTATTCATCGATAATGACGCTTCAAGTTGATCTGTTTTGGCAATATCCTGCACTCGCCGATGCATATTCATCGATTGACTTTTTTATCGATTCAGATCCTCCCAGTTGTACAACTGCTCATAAATATTTAGACACCGATCGATCTGTGGCGTACGATTGTTAGCGAAATATGTTGTCCATAATTTGTCAGA
The DNA here is from genome assembly GCF_024516045.1 of Bombus affinis. NCBI lineage: Eukaryota > Metazoa > Arthropoda > Insecta > Hymenoptera > Apidae > Bombus > Bombus affinis. The sequence continues at coordinate 215,560 of NC_066345.1, forward strand.
AATAAGAAAAATACTTCTCAACGCTATGTTTTAAAACAAAATGACAAACAATATTGTACTCGCACATTTGCTTATTTCAGCCTGATGAATCAAAAATTGGATTTGGTTTCACGTAGTTTAACAACAAACGATACGGTGCTTGGTATAAATAATCGATGAAATCGATCAATTAAAAAGCTTCTACAGTGACTGAGCACTCAAGACTATTGTACAAACATAAATTAATTTACAAAGTGATATAAAATTGATAAAATATGCAATCCAAATAAATGTTGGATTTATTATAAACCTTGGTATTTGAACCATTTTTGCGGTGTATATAAATAGAGAATTTGAAGGAATTCCACGCATATTTTGAATTTCACATTTTCTTTATACAAGAGAAGGATAAAAAGGAAATTTGGCAGATACCATGAATACATCGATTTAGTGATAAAATTGATTTCATCCGCTTCGTGTAAAGTTGCGTATGGTTAAACCAGCCGTGTACCCAGTGCTCGCATCGATGCCAAATTACTTTTGCGTGCAACACGCATTTAATCGTAGCTCTTTGTGCGCATTATGTTTCGATTGCTCTGAATTACAGAAAAGACCGTTATTTCGCTCCATAGAAAATCTCGCGTTATGTAATTATCGACCTTTGTAATATTCTTTTCGAACTGCTTTACGTGCAAATGAAATTTACATTCGTGGCTTTTTAACGATAAACACGCTTGTTTATATTTGCGGAAACACAAGGACCAGCAGTTTGTAACATAAACAACCTCTTGGCTTTGTAATAATCGGGAGTTCAGAAATATTGCTTTGTTTATAAAAGTCCTGCAACCGTATTTAACAAGTTCATTGCTGGTGGAATTCTCATTATTCATTTTGTACGCTAATAAACAATAATCTGTCTGAAATATCGTACTACGCATGTTAACTGCCGTTTGGAAGTATTAAAGTACCTGGTTAGTCTCATACAAAATATAATAATTGATCTAGATCATCGAGGGAATGATTAATCTATCAAAATTATATATATACAGGGTGGTTGGTAACTGGTGGTACAAGCGGAAAGGGGATGATTCTACGCGAAAAAAGAAGTCGAAAATATAGAATAAAAATTTTTCGTTTGAGGCTTTGTTTTCGAGAAAATCGACTTTGAATTTTCGCTCGGTACGGGTGCACTTTGTCACGTCTTGTTATAACGGATCTCACTGTAGATCGTTGTCTCGATGGATATTATCGCAGTTTAAGTTTGTTTTTGCCGTAACGAAAATTAAGAATACATAATGAAATAATATGAAGTAATCATAATGTTTATTATTACAAAAATTGCTGAAAATGTTGCCCATTCTGCCGAACACATACTTCTGCTCTTCTAATTAAATTTCTATGAATACTTTCTAACGTATTCGATCGTTTTAAAGTATGAAAGGCTACAATAATCTTTTCCGTTATAACGAGACGTGATAAAGTGCATGCGTACCGAGCGAAAATTCAAGGTCGATTTTCTCGAAAACAAAGCCTCAAACGAAAAATTTTTATTCTATATTTTCGACTTCTTTTTTCGCGTAGAATCACCCCCTTTCCGCTTGTACCACCAGTTACCAACCATCCTGTATATAATGAATCCAGATTTATATGTCGAAGTCTATCATTTTTTTTATTTTAGTATCGCTGAGAATTTTCTAGAATTTTTTAGATGAATTAGGAAATTCATTGAAGCGTACAAAATTTGAATTTCACTTGTGAGATCGTCATTTGTACAAGAATAATTGGATTAAAGAGTGACAAATATATACTAAAAACTCTAATAATGTAAATGTCAAAATCAGTTAAAATGGTGATCGAAAATGAGGAACGTAGGCGAAAGAAGAATTTAATTTGATTATTCTGGAAATTCGTGGCCCGCAGCTACAGACGAGACTTTTTCCAATCCAAAAAGCCAACGATTTTTCAGATTCATCTCAAATGCCATAAGTGTTCTAACACTTTTTTAAAGGATATCTTTTAAAGTTGAAACCTATCTTTCTAATGCCTTTAATCTTTCTACCTAACAAGACACACAGTTGAATAAAATGTTATTTAACTTAAATATTATTACGTAACATTTAAAAAAAAGACGTTTAGTTTTATTTCATAAACACAGTGCGTACGATAATTTACGCTGAACTGCATAATTTCACGTACGTTCGGTTACTTGGATCATTTAATTTTACACAAATTAACTTTCCGACCAAAGGTCTATCGTCCAGTGTACGCCAAGCTATACTCGTACAGAGAATTATATTCTGTTACTTTTAAGAGCTTTTACGGTTACAATCAATTCGTTGATTAATTTTTGATGCGCACACTATACAAGACTTCAGACCATACAATGTAAGCGAGTTTATGGGTACATGACACCCGTAATTTAGTATGTTATTACATAAAAGCAGCCACGGAGAGCGTTGATTACGTGGAAAGAAATTATTATAAACTTTGTTGTGCGGTGTGTTACATTACTCGGCACGTTACAACCTTTATACATTAATAATTCGCTGCAAAGAAATATTATACTTTAAAATTATTGCGATGAAAATGAAACACGGCGCGATATTATCATAGTTGTGTCATTGATATTTTGGTTGTACGCCAGCCTCATAAAACAAAACAAATTTAATCCTTTGCGTTTCGAAAACTTGACGATACGATCGGTAAATTTTGATCTGAAAGCTTTGTAGCGTCAAGAAAAAGACGATAAATGTCTGCGAATTTATTTATACGGTCGCCTTCGTTCCCTTCTCTATCTTTTATCAACGGATGATAGAAGACGGGCAGCAATTTTCATATTATCTATGTCGCTGTAGCGGAACAAATCGAGTACAAAGTACATTAAATACGTCTCTCGTTATAGATGATTCAGTGAGTTGATCCTTTCACCAAGTAAATATCGTCGTTACATCGTCCATCTCTGGTAACGTATGATCCGGACGAAGTGAGAGCAAAATTCATTTTACGTTTAACGACCGTTCGTAAATTTCGAAAAACTCGCTCGAGGGCAAGCCGAGAGCCAACGAAGCTGTGTGAAAATAGCTGGCTCGCACACGGATAGCGAGATACGAATATTCACGCAAATACAAACGCGGACCGGTCGTGACCGATAAGTAGGAGTGGCTGCATCTTCCCTCGTACCGTTTCATCCTTACCTTTCGCCGGTTTATCGATCGCTATCTAGCCACGTATCGACGCTGCCTGACACATCTAGACCAGTTGCAAATTTATATCTCTCGTTAACATTGACGCGCCTAATGGACCGTTAGGCGAACGTGGTAATTACAACGCGCGGAGGAAAGAAGCGATGACGCGCGCTGTCGATCTGCCCGTCACGCATCGGTTTCGCCGATGTCCACGGAAGATTTCGCCGGTTATTTCATCTTAGAACGATTGGCGGACGTTCGAAGACGTAAACGCCATTGACCGGCGACGAATCGAAGGGTTCCGCCGCGTTATCCAGTCGTTCTATTCGATCCTGTTTCCGTCAACCGCATCCGCGTTTTCCGACTGATATTAAATTCCCCATAATGGAATTCCCTGGGCCGTCGTTGCCACAGCTCTCTAACCAGGATCAGTGCCATTTTTACGTTATCGCTTGGCCGTAACGAGATAGACAGCGATCGCGAAATATCGAGAAATCTTATGGCGCCGTTTTCTGCCGACGATGAATTCCGCCGACAGCTGCCTCCCGCGGATATATATCGGCCAACGTATTCCACGGTACGTACGCGCGCGATGCCACTACAATCTGGTTAGCTGGCACGAGATTGCACGGAAATAGCCCCGGAGATCGCTGTTCAATTTCAAAGTAGTCCACGAAACTCACTCGAGATCCACTCGTCCTCGAGTGCCGGTCTCGCTTATGTACCTACGTGAAAACGTTCCAAGTCGCCCCCGGACCTAGGTTTCCCTTCGTCTATCGTGGATAAATTATCTCCGCTTCAGCGGCAAACTCGTGTGTACGCGACATCGAGTGGGCTACCGGCATGATTGCGCGTTATTGTACGCAAACTAACTTCCGCGGACTCGGTTATCGAATGTTAATGGCGATTAATGAAGCCTGTCGCTTCGAGTGACCCGGATTTTCGTCCAGGATCGCTTTAATCGTCTCACGTGGCCGATGAAAGGCGCTATTAACTAGGGATCATAATTAACGTTCATTCGTTCCCTATGCATAAATTTAAGATTGTCTTCGATATCGCTGATCAATCGGAACAAGTGTTCTTCCGTGAAAGTTAAAATCGTATTGAAAGAAAGTAATTTCACGTGGCGACTGCGTATTTCTTTTTCCATTCTCTTTCACTTTCTTCCTTTGGATTTTTTCCCTTTGTTTTAATCGAAAAGAAAGTTTCGCCCGAGGCTTCAATAACGTGCGTCATATCGTACAAGTTGCTCCTTCGTGGCTGATAAATAGAGCTCTATTCAACAGCGTATATCTTGTTATTTATTGTTTATTTCATTGCTGGGCGCGGCAACAATTTTTTGTGGTCATTAGCGATTAACAAAATACATAACAAGAATATACAGGAAGCGAAGAGTAAAATATAATAAGGCAAGTTATAAACTTAATAGTATCTGTACATTTTGAACATATATCATGTACAGTACAATTACAGCACGATATAATGCGATTGACCTAAGCTGAAATTAATATGATACGATGTATGTTAGAGCTAAGTTGGTTGCTTACAATGTCATAATTGGTCCTACAGATTAATTGCTTTCAAGTCATCAAGCAAGTAAGGAAGATCCTCGCAATACTTTTTATGATTTAGATGTATCTAAATCTCATTTGTAAGAGAAAGTTTAGTTATACTCGAGTATAACAGTTATAGTTAAAATATTTTAATCAAACTGCAATTCTAAGTCTGATAAGAATAATTTATTTTTTTTTTCCACTAAAAAGAAATGCTGCACTTTTATCAGCTATGTTTGCATGTATCTCACGTATCTTGCGTAATGTTTCTTGTTTTAGATTTAAGGGAAGTTTGGAAATCTTTCAAAAGGAATGTCACGTATCGTATATCATCGGATCCTAACTATAGTCCATGAGTTGGGCATGGACTCTGAGTTAACAGGATTATAACAATCTAAAAGCTTCTCGGTATATCGTATAACTGTGATATATACGGCTTTTTAAATAGCAGACAGTATGCAAGATTGTTTTGAATAAGTGTATAGTGTATATGTTCTCATCTGATAGTGATGCGAGGATACGAGTTTCGAAATTTGGAAGCTTAAATTTTCATCGCCACGATACCACTTGACAACTTGAAATTACGTTCCAACTTTTCATCTACTTTTATAATCCGATACTGTGTATATTATGCTTTGCAAATTTTATTTCACCTACAACGCAGTTCATTTGTTATTATTATTCTGCCATTATAAAACACGATTGTACTTATAAAATTCATTCGTTTTATTGTCATTATTTTTTCAATATCGATAGAAGGCTAAACAGAGTCAAATAAAAAACGATTAGACCTTTGTACTTCTGTTTTTGAAAACGTCTACGATGTTTTCGTAGCTACTTGTAAGTTGAAATGTTTTTGATGCGAGACTTTTATTTCCATCTTTAATGCTGCAAATAGGAAATAATCACAGGGAGCCACATCAGACGAACGTAGGAGATGAGCAAGTACTGCTATCTGCTTTTTCTCCAGAAATTCTCGTACAGTCGTAAAGAAACTAAATACGCTAAATGTGTAGGTAATTGTGAGATACTATTACTTTAATCGTTGTGATTTATATACGGTGTATATAAAATTAAAATTCTTTAAAATAACGCAAACAGATTGATAGGTAGCATTTACATGAAAAAGAAGGAGGGAAATTAATTCCATTATTTTGTTTATATTTCATGCTTTATTTTAAAATACATCGTTAATTAACTGTATCAAACATAAGCGGATATTTTGAACAGGAAAATCGGATAAGTTTAATTCACTGTTTAATTTATTATATAAAATAACATCATATTCCGTTCTATTTTTAACTTATTTAAAAAATTGTCTTCAACTTTAAAATATTCACAAATGGTTTTTTTTATTTATCGCTTATATTAATGTTCGCGATTAATATTAATCTCCTCGTTAAATTGGAATGTTTACGATAATTTTAGCATTGAAATTGAGAAAAGATCGGTTTTTCTAATTAATCCGCACACAAGAAGGGAAGAAATTTTTTGTCGAAAAATAGATTTTGCCAAGCGTAATAGCGCGTTGCGTGGATCATCAATCACGTGATTACATGCATATTGTTATTGGTAACTCGTTTGGCTCAGTGATGGAATGTTAATGTCGTGTGATACACGACCTTCGACCTACTGGCCTATGTGACCCGATTTTCAATGTGCGAAGGAAAAACGCGTGAGTGCATTCTCACAATCAGTTATTACCTACCCAACGATCCATGGTCCGTAGACCTAAGCAACCTCATTTTCTCTTCAACGTGCAAAAATATTTCTCATCGATAATCTAATCGCTTTACCGTAGTCTCTGGCTACGTTGCTCTCAAGAAAGTTACGTTATTTCGACATGAAAACGCTCTATCTAAAAGTCACCACGGAGAGATACTTACGCAGCAATAGGATGTTAGGGTCGCGATCGCTATACTTATTTATTTCTGGTCATTGTGCAAGCGCGAGAAAAATATCGTGCTCACTAGCACTAAATTAGGTTTCCTTCGTTCTAGGAAACGAGCTCGTAGAACCAATTAGAAATTCGATTCGATTCATTAACGACGTTTAATCTTCGATTTGTCGCGAGTCGCACGTGGCAATTGACATTTCCAGCAAGAAGCTCTTCCTTCCAGTGTATCGAGTAAATGTTATTCGTTTAACAACTAAAGTAAGCGTTTTAATTTACTAAAACACAACGAATTCTTTGGTGTAGTAAATCAATGGTTTATCGCAATGTTATAAACGCATCAATTTCTTTATATTTTATAAAATATAATAAAGCAAAGTATAGATGGAAGAAGAGAATCTTTAAAAGTCTGCTTCATTCAGCCACCACTGTTCGAAAATAGAATTCGATGGTGTAAGTAGATCGAAGAGTATCGAAAATGAAATGTTGGCCATTGATGGGCGAATGCGGGTCACTGTGTTCGTGTTATCGTAAATTTGTAACTTTGTAATCCCTTTCTCTTGTGTTTCTGAATTTTACAAAATTAATACCGGTTCTTACATAACGAAAGTTTAAGTTATAATCATCGGATAAAATTGATAACCATATCGTAAACTTCGCAACTTTATATATATTTCCTTTTACGTAAGGTTTCCTTTCGTGTTTCTGAATTTTACAAGTTTAATACCAGTTTTTACATAACGAAGCTGAGGTTGAAGTTATAATTATCGGGAAACGGGTCATTTTCGTCCCAGTCTCCCGCAACGGGCTCATAGTTTCCCCATGCACTGCCCTGTTAAACGCACCACTTTGCCTCTAGTCTCGATCAAAATATTTTCGATTATTGATTCGTCGTGTCGACGGATTACGAACAAAGGTTCACGGGCTGGATGCGTCGGAGCGTTATCACGTGTAAAAGTTGCCCGGAGAGACCAGCTATTCGTGTTCGATCGAAAGTTCATCGGCCTTTCACTTTACTCCTCCATAAATTGTACGGTGAAATAACTCGAGATCCTTTCCAGCTATTATAGTACCTTTCGACTACTTTGCATCGACGATTCCATTTATATTCGCGTCGGGTCTCACCCGGGGAATGAGCCGCTGTGCTCCTTCGTGGCTTGCATTTATACTCATTGACAGGAATGATGGATGTTTCGATTTTACCCTCGACTAGTATGATTATAGTTAATAGTTGGAGCACGTAGCAACGAAATTCAATCAATCTTTCTTTCGATCCATCGTCGGCCAGTATCAAACGATCATTTATTGTCCTCTCGCGCCTGGATCCTGATACTGGACCAGGCCTAATGAAGCTACGATCTTTTTATTGTTACTCGATAAATCATGTTCCGTTTATTTTTCCACTATTGCCGGAACATGTCTATTTAGTCGTTGTAATGGATGGCCGTCGCTCGGAACGGGTACCCAGCTTCGACGTAACATCATTTCGCGCAACTTTCGAAATTGGCGCATTAAACTCTCTGACGGCTGAACTGTGCGCGTATACGCGCGACAACACGTTCTCGTTTATTATTTCTCTGTTCCCGATGGCAATTACATATTTGCCAAGAAACGTATCATTTCCAACTATAAACGTCTCCATGGATAAGCATTAACAGTTAGATCCTAGTTTCGAATCGATCGTGCATCTGCCATTCACCGGCGTTCTACAGATTTTGAAAAATTTAATTACGACACAGACATTTTTTCTAGTCGCTGTCCGAGCCACTGGTCGGCAAATGACCAACGACTGCTTTCTTCACGCGGGATACTTTAAATCAGTAGCTTGCTCTTCGAAATCCATTCGAAATCCATCGAGCAGGTTCCTTTTTATTTTCCGTGCAGGTTATGATTATCTTTGAAGTTTCGCACGAAGTAAAAGGAAATCTGTAATAGTTTAGCGGAAACAAATTGAATCATGCGTGTTAACTTACTTCTACAAGGCGACTATTATGTTTCGGCTAAAAATCATTTTCCTTCCGCGAGATATACGATATTTGAAAGACTATACAGCGTTTATTACGAATATGGAGCAATGTAACGTTATCTGCAGTTAGAATTCCTGTTTATTACACAGGATATCCTAGGCTTTTTCTGTCCAAAGGTATTACTAGATCGCGCATGTTTACGGGAAAATTTCAATTTTTGTGTACGCCATTGAAGAAATAGAACCTGAATAAACAAACGTCTCTTCGATCCTTCAACTATTATAAATAGCACTTTACTTTGCATATTTTACGTATCCGTGCACATTATACGTATTCTATACATTTCTGCATATTCCACTTTTCCATAAATGCATTCGCGGTTATCATATTCCGCGAGCAAAAATGAGAAAACAATCTTGTTAAACGCAGGTTCTCATACGCTTTGTCAAAAAGTTGAAACAGAAATTCGCCACGATACGATATTCATGCTATTTTCATTTCTAAGTGTGTTTTCTTCCTACAAATCCAAGATGGACATGTATGCAAAGTTGAATTTATTACATTACGAATTCCTCGTTGTTCTCTCTCAACTTCGATAAATCCGTTACAAAGTTTTTAATTAATTAATTTCTGACGTGTATTAATTGTTGTCCAGAAAACGTCTGTCATTGAAGCTGCTCGCAAGTAAAAACCTCGTGACGTATATTTTAATAATTTTGCGAGCTATGGAATTAATTTTCCTCGACTTGTGCATCGCGCAGATTGCCATTTGGTTAACCATTATGTCGAACAAAATGCAGTTATTTTTGTCATAACTACAATGTGGATGGTTATGGAACATAATTAAAAGAATGAAATCTAAGTAGGAATTTATTTCGTCTGCTAAATGTCATAACAAGTGTTCTATTTTAAATATATTTGCATATATCCTCGCCTATTATATGCACTCTGTATATTTTTGGAATCTTAAATTTCCCGAAGGTAAATAAATTTCCGCCATCTAGTCGTAACTTTTTAATAAAGCATTTATAAGTCCAAGTTTGACGGATGAAACCTTGGACACCTTGTATATAGTACACTGTAGCATAATAAATTTGCATGAATGAACTGTGAAATGATTGGTGTAGATAAAGTTTGGCAACATCCCTTGGACCAAGTTTTCCTTCTTTTCCGAGTTCTTTTTGGGACGTTTCCCGACCTACACATTATCATAAATAGAACACAGATTTTTATGCGTTTAGGTGTAGAAAATCTAAAGACGCGCAAATAGAAAGCACGTCGTTTTTTTTTTTTTTTATTTGCAAGTAGTTTACAATTCTCAATTGTCAATTCAATCAAATCAATTATCAATTCTCATTGAGAATTTTAAATAAATTGTTCTGGCATGGTACTATAACGTGAGCAATAAATAATTATCGTATGTTTGGTTCTAGTTGAACCTAATGTTTAAATCTACAGAGTAATGTCTTTCTAGCATGCGAATCTGATCCATCGTGTCAAGTAATTGAGTAGCTAGTAGGTTTTGGTGGTTGTTAATTTTTATGTTACATCTATTACTGAATTTAAATAGACTGCTCGTCGTAGAATGGAAAAATCTATGAAATATTTGCAGCATAATACTCGTTGTAATATTTAGCAGATAAAACAAGTCCCTGTCGAAACTCTACTGTTTTATTCGTGTTAAGAAAAAACGTGGATTTGCATAAATATCCGCAACCTACTCACAAAGTAGCAAGTCAGAGAATTTGATGAGAAGAAGTCAGAGAAGTTTAATTATGCGTAAATAAGTGGTGTATTGGAAGATGTAAAAAGTATTGGCGCTTTAGAGACACGTTTATTTGATATCGGCGTGAAACCAAATAAACTTCGGTAGAAATCCTAAACGAAACGACATTACCGCGAGCTAATTAAAATTTCAAATCGTCTATTTTGGAAACAATTTTACGACGAAGAAGAAAACTAAAACGCGTATTTCAAGTCAGAGATTGCAACGACGATTATCAGATGCAGGTCGGGGCGCTATAATCTTGCGAAGACTATATTCCTTTGCTAGAACAGGCTTGGTAAGCGACCGAGTGTCTAGCGTGGCCATGAAGTACAGAATATCAAGCATTTACTATAGCGACGTTTTGTTTTAGATGTGCAGAGAACGAAATTAGTTAAACAACAGCAAAAACTGGATTCCTCTGTTGCATTATCATACGACGTTTTACTCTCGAAATTTATAGTGGTGATTATAATTCCGATTATTCATCTTTGAAAACCTGTAACCGAAGTAAATAATGTGTCTTGTAACAAAATGTATACAATGAAGCGCGCAGGATAATCCCTTCGTGGAGATTCAAATTGTGTCGGTAGGAAAAAACAGAAGAATTACCAAGAATATAGTTGTAAATCTTGTTAAATGGAATGATTTGCAATAACGAAAATTTTGCACGCCGGTTCACCATAAATAAAACGCCGGTACTTTACTCGTTGCTATTCTCCGCATACACCGATATAATTTTCGAAACATTTTCCAGCTACTAAACGGGGCAAAATAACTGCTTTCATACTCTTGCGTTCGCAATTATTCAAACGACAAAACCAATATTGAATTTTTTAAACTAACATTGAATTAAAACATAAATAAGGCACGAATAATGGAGTATCTATCTTTGTCGTATCTCTTTATTCACAATCTTTTCTCTGCGATATATTTAAGTACAGATTAAAAGTTGTTAATTTTATTATAAAAAAGAATACTATATTTCATTGTTTCATATTATCAGAAAAATAAACCAATATTGAATTTTTTAAACTAACATTGAATTAAAACAAAAATAAGGTGCGAATAATAGATTATTTATCTTTATCGTATCTCTTTATTCACAATGTTTCTTTACGATAATTTAAGTACAGATTAAAAGTTGTTAATTTTATTATAAAAAAGAATGTTGCACCTCGTTGTTTCAAATTATCAGAAAAATAAACCAATATTGAATTTTTTAAACTAACATTGAATTAAAACAAAAATAAGGCGCGAATAATAAATTATCTATCTTTGTCGTATCTCTTTATTCACAATCTTTTCTCTGCGATACATTTAAGTACAGATTAAAAGTTGTTAATTTTATTATAAAAAAGAATGCTGCATCTCGTTGTTTCAAATTATCAAAAAAATAAACCAATATTGAACCAATATTTGGTTTAAACCAAAACCAACATTGAATTTTTTAAACTAACATTGAATTAAAACGTGTGAATTAAAAAATAAGGCGCGAATAATAGATTATTTATCTTTATTGTATCTGTTTATTATCTTTTACAATCTTTTCTCTACCATATGTTTAAGTATAAATTAAAAGTTGTTAATTTTATTATAAAAAAGAATGCTGCACCTTGTTGTTTCAAATTATCAGAAAAATAAAAACGAAACGACAGATACTATCATGGAATATCACCTCTGCCATGATCTATTCTAATCGCACAGACCGTAAAAAATGTGATTTATATTGCTGCGCGAATCAAGGAACAGGTAAAATGATCAATACAAAGTTTATCTTGACGGCGTCTCCTTCTTTCTCGACACGCTCAAATGATGTTGCGTAACATCGAGTCAAGCATTTACCGGTACTGAAATTAACCGTTACACTCCTACGCTATTCGCAAATTATCCGGCGAATCTATTAATGCTTAATGATCGTTAACGAAGATTCACCGGGATAGTCGTACGCGTAGCACGGCAGCTCGTCAATTGCCTCGCTCCGTTGATTCCATCGGAGAAAGTGAAGATCGCCTGTGTGTGCATGCAGTGACGCGTCTCACCTCCGACATCGTCATGCTTTCGGATACCGATATTTTACCATGGTCATGCCACGACCAAGATTTACTTCCTGGAATTAGTTGCTGATCCTCTTGCTTCGGTTTTTCTACACTTTTAAGCCGATCTGTATTTCATAGGCTAGCATGCTAATCGCCTCCTTTCGCTGTAAAACCGTAGATTAAGCTGGCTTTTTACGTAGCGAACGCTTCTTTTTAAAATCTCTGTTTATCGGGCAATTCCATTCGATATAGTCGCGTTGCGTTTAATAATCTTCACCTGTGTATTCCATTGGATAGTATTTCTACCTATACGTGTAGTATATTTACTTATTTATTTATTTATTTATTTATTTACTTGTGGCAGGAGGTAAGTCGTTGGAGTAAACTTATCGAGTACGTAATACGAAATTATTACAAATTAAATTCATAAAGATACTTATTAACTTATACAGATGAAGTTCATTACACGATAATATAGATTCGGATAGGATAACACGTTGAAAGTCTTAAAGAAGTTGTACGCTGTTTTTGTAATAACATATTGCCTTGAACGCATGGCTAGATTGGAAGAAAATAGTAATAGAAGGGAAGACACTGTTGATGTTTAACCTACAACTACGGGCATAGCCCGTAGTGCGATGGTCGGGTCAAACGTAAATATTACGAGCATGTGCCGTAGTAGATAACCGGACCAAACGTAAATTCTTGAACGTAAATCGTAGGTTAAGGGGTTATCACCATGCGATTGATAACAGTAAGTATGGTACCCATGCACACTGTTTTATGGGACTATACATAAAGAAAATTTCGTAAGATTCTAAAAGAATTGAAAAATATTCTCGTAGATTTCTCTCAGCAGATGAATTTTTTAGTTAATTTGAAGCACTTGGTAATTTAGGGTCAGTGAATAAGCTGATTAAATACTCTGTGGGCAAATAAAATGTCGTGAACTTCCCTCCCACAGTCTAATGATGTTTTGACAGCCATGGTGGACGTTATTGATCGATAATCACGACACGTCCAAGACACGGGTTCACTCCGATGTTAGACAGCTATTGGCAAGTCCTTTCGAGAGAAACGGTTCGTTTGTAAAGAACCATTGTTTTGAATTGTTGTCTAGCAAATTCTACTCTCTGTCACGTTACTTTAAATTGCAAATGATTGGAATTCTTAATTGACGTTTTAACTAAAAATTATTCAGTCATCGTATTAAGCCTTCCGGTAAAGATTGTTTTTTGCCTGATTATAAAAATTCATGAACGAATAATGGAAAAATGACATTTAAAAACAGAGTTCTTATTGCTTCATCATCTTTTCATTCTCGTCAACTTTTATGAGCTTCGTACGCGTAAAAAGAAACTTTTATCACCTGTGTACATTAATAGAAGTGTATACCATGAACGATGCGGGTAATAATTACGACATAAATTCAGGAAATGGTAGAAAAATATCGAATTTTCTAATCGTAAAGTAGTTTCAGACGTAACTTACGTTTTTGCCTATGGAAGATAATTACACACTTTCTTGGACGTGTAAGCATTCGTATATTGAATATGCCTATATTCATTGGTTAACAGAATCGATCGAAAGAACCAAGTTTTCATTTAAATAACAAACCGTGCCAGTATCACGTTATACAAATTGAAAATTAAACAACCTTTTTAAACATGAATTAATCTGTAATTTTTCGCACATTTAGTCCGATTTTATGCAAAATAGTACGCCGAACCGAGGACAATTATCTTTATATTTTTGTTTTCACGGAATCTTTTCTTCGCGAAACTCTTCCCCGAGTAAAACTTGGCCACTCCAATCGGACGAAAAATTGCGTACACTTGGTTCGTAGTTTCCTCGAGAGTCGTTACTTACTTTGTGAGTGATCGAATAAGTTTTGCGTTGATATACCGCGACGCGACGTATTCCAAGGGAAATTTAAAGCAGAATTCAAAGAGCAAGATACTTTAGGTTAAAGTAAAACGGAAATACCGTTTATTATCTATTTTATTTAAGATCGCCTTAATCATTTCTTATGCCACTGGCGATTAACAAAATATTAGGTATAAATGTTTCTTTTTTGCAAACGTGCTTTTTATAACAATGCACCTTCATACAAACGTGAAACCAAGTCTGTGAAATGTCGCGGTGTTTATTTCAACAAAATAAAATGGACCGTACGTAATTCGAGAAAATAATATAAAACAAATAACGTTGTGCGTCTATTATTTCCTCATAAAGCGAAAGGAACTTTTCGGACAACCTAATACATAACAAACACGTACAGAAAGATGTAAAACACAATAAGGCAAGCTACAAACTTGAATAGTATTATCTATATATTTTGAACGTATTGTATATTATACACAGTGCAATTACAGCACGATCGATTTAGAATGAAATTAGTATGATACAGCGTATATTAGAAATAAGTCGGTAGCTTGGAATATCGTAATCGATCACGCAAATTGATATCTTTGACAAAATGAGGCAGATTCCAGCGATGCTTTTTTATAATTTAGACACGTCTGAATCTCATTGGGAAAAACAAATTGAATTTCCTTTTGGCAAACGTCGCTACATTCCAAAGGGAGACTTATGGACAGGATGCAGTTCAGTAGTTGCACTTAGTTGATCCATTTTAACTATAATATTCAGTGTATGCAATTCTAAGTCTGGTGAGAATAACTTTCTCTTCTTCATGAAAAAGAAGCACTTGACTCTTATCAAATATATTTGTACGTATCTTACGTACGTTGAATGGAGGTGCATATTGTATATTATACACAGTGCAATTACAGCACGATCGATTTAGAATGAAATTAGTATGATACAGCGTATGTTAGAAATAAGTCGGTAGCTTGGAATATCGTAATCGATCACACAAATTGATATCTTTGACAAAATGAGGCAGATTCCAGCGATGCTTTTTTATAATTTAGACACATCTGAATCTCATTGGGAAAAACAAATTGAATTTCCTTTTGGCAAACGTCGCTACAATTCAAAGGGAGACTTATGGACAGGATGCAGTTCAGTGGTTGCACTTAGTTGGTCCATTTTAACTATAATATTCAGTGTATGCAATTCTAAGTCTGGTGAGAATAACTTTCTCTTCTTCATGAAAAAGAAGCACTTGACTCTTATCAAATATATTTGTACGTATCTTACGTACGTTGAATGGAGGTGCATATTGTATATTATACACAGTGCAATTACAGCACGATCGATTTAGAATGAAATTAGTATGATACAGCGTATGTTAGAAATAAGTCGGTAGCTTGGAATATCGTAATCGATCACACAAATTGATATCTTTGACAAAATGAGGCAGATTCCAGCGATGCTTTTTTATAATTTAGACACATCTGAATCTCATTGGGAAAAACAAATTGAATTTCCTTTTGGCAAACGTCGCTACAATTCAAAGGGAGACTTATGGACAGGATGCAGTTCAGTGGTTGCACTTAGTTGGTCCATTTTAACTATAATATTCAGTGTATGCAATTCTAAGTCTGGTGAGAATAACTTTCTCTTCTTCATGAAAAAGAAGCACTTGACTCTTATCAAATATATTTGTACGTATCTTACGTACGTTGAATGGAGGTGCATATTGTATATTATACACAGTGCAATTACAGCACGATCGATTTAGAATGAAATTAGTATGATACAGCGTATGTTAGAAATAAGTCGGTAGCTTGGAATATCGTAATCGATCACACAAATTGATATCTTTGACAAAATGAGGCAGATTCCAGCGATGCTTTTTTATAATTTAGACACATCTGAATCTCATTGGGAAAAACAAATTGAATTTCCTTTTGGCAAACGTCGCTACAATTCAAAGGGAGACTTATGGACAGGATGCAGTTCAGTGGTTGCACTTAGTTGGTCCATTTTAACTATAATATTCAGTGTATGCAATTCTAAGTCTGGTGAGAATAACTTTCTCTTCTTCATGAAAAAGAAGCACTTGACTCTTATCAAATATATTTGTACGTATCTTACGTACGTTGAATGGAGGTGCATATTGTATATTATACACAGTGCAATTACAGCACGATCGATTTAGAATGAAATTAGTATGATACAGCGTATGTTAGAAATAAGTCGGTAGCTTGGAATATCGTAATCGATCACACAAATTGATATCTTTGACAAAATGAGGCAGATTCCAGCGATGCTTTTTTATAATTTAGACACATCTGAATCTCATTGGGAAAAACAAATTGAATTTCCTTTTGGCAAACGTCGCTACAATTCAAAGGGAGACTTATGGACAGGATGCAGTTCAGTGGTTGCACTTAGTTGGTCCATTTTAACTATAATATTCAGTGTATGCAATTCTAAGTCTGGTGAGAATAACTTTCTCTTCTTCATGAAAAAGAAGCACTTGACTCTTATCAAATATATTTGTACGTATCTTACGTACGTTGAATGGAGGTGCATATTGTATATTATACACAGTGCAATTACAGCACGATCGATTTAGAATGAAATTAGTATGATATAGCGTATGTTAGAAATAAGTCGGTAGCTTGGAATATCGTAATCGATCACACAAATTGATATCTTTGACAAAATGAGGCAGATTCCAGCGATGCTTTTTTATAATTTAGACACATCTGAATCTCATTGGGAAAAACAAATTGAATTTCCTTTTGGCAAACGTCGCTACAATTCAAAGGGAGACTTATGGACAGGATGCAGTTCAGTGGTTGCACTTAGTTGGTCTATTTTAACTATAATATTCAGTGTATCCAATTCCAAGTCTAATGAAAATAACTTTTTCATGGAGAAGAGAAAGTTCAAGCTCTTATCACAAATATATTTATATTTGTACGTATCTTACGTACGTTGAATGCAGGTGCATTTTTGTTGTTGTTTCTGTATTCAGAGATAGGATCATATTAGCTATTATTTTATTCTTTGGATAAATCTATCACACCGTTCCGAGCCGAAAACCTTTTTTGCACTTTCTTACATGGGATAAAAAGAGAAGAACATCTTAAACCTATCGATCAAATCTAGAACTATCTTCCAGTTGCTATTTATTGTAACTAGCGCATCTGCATGTGGATGGCGAGCGCGAACTCACGTTGTCGTTTTCAACAATTTTCCTAATAATCGTCCTCGATGTTTCTTATCTTGGATTTAAAGAAAGTTTGCGCATCCTTACGAAAGAGCGGCAACCAAGACAGAAACACTCGTTCGGATTACTCTAGGTGGTCGCGTCGCGTCGCATCGACGAGCTTTCGGTTTCTCTCGAGTCTGTTGGCATACTCGCGTAAATTTCGCAACCAGTTGGTTTATAAATACCCGACGCGATGTCGCGAAGCGTAGAAGTTGCAAGGGGGGCAAAAGTTTGGCCACGCTCGAGTTGCTTTCCAGCAGCGGGAAAAGCGAGGACGCGCGGTAAGACGAACAGCGTGCGCCAACTTTCCCAGACCATATTCCCGAGATTGAATTCAGAGAGACGACCGTCTCGAAGTTCGCCTGTGAGTGATGCGCGTACGTCAACCGCTACGAGTAAAACATCGGAGCCGTGTAATTTCTTGTGACAGCCGATGTTCCCGGCAACTAGCGAAATAAGGAGCAACGATATTTTTGCTCTTCCAAGCGAGCGCCAACCGTTGCAACCAACGAGACATCAAATACCATCCGATCAGCAGTTTTTTTCCTTTTTCTCTTTTTTTTATTGGGTGCTTAAGATCACGCGCACCTTCTAAGGTTATCAGTGATCACGCTGAGAATGATCAATGGCACAGAACGTATTTTTAATGAGTTGTCTAAACCAATATCTTTCGTGGAAAATCTAGAACTTGATTCGGTTTTGGTGACAAGTTAAGGATTTGTCCAGTCTGGCCCATTTTCTCATCGAATCAGCGTTACTTGATCTTTTCTATTCGCCAGTAAATGCCATCATTTATATCGTTACTGACTTTGCGCGGCTTGGCAGGCCTCGAATTTCTCCATTCTTTGTTCCACGATTCTATCGTCGCTGTAACGAAATACTTTTCCAGATCTTTGTAGAATATAAGTTGTTGATTTATCGCAGATGCGCTCGAGCTGGCCAGCTTTGCCGTCCAATCGAATTCTTCGTTTCCTTTGATACCGACATGTCAGAAGATCCAGAAATATGAAACTGAAAAACGTCGAAACATCGAAATATCTCTTTTGGCACGCACGAGTTTTTATTTTGATAATGTTCCGGATTATTATGTTTTACTAGCTGAGAAATTTTCTCAAGCCAACGCTACACTCTTGGCGTCAGAGGGAATAACAAATTTGTCGTGCGTCGATGACCAGTGGCTTTATTCCCACATCCTCTCGATACTTTGATTTATACCGTTCGTACAATTTTGTCGTTGTATTATACACGGGATACAAGTTCTCGATACCTTAGTTGGCAAACTTTCTATCGATAACAGAATCTTGCAACTTTTTCCTGCTTCGCAAGAAAGCAAGAGAAATTGATTGTTACGTGGTCAGCTTTTTACTCTTACAAGAAACGTTATTCAACTGACGATGAAGTCGCATAACATTTTTACCGCAAAGTATAATATCATTTTGAAATTAGTCACTCAGAAGCTATACCGATCGACTCTACAAATTGAAACGTAGAAAGAAGTCACAATTATAAACATCGTTTCTTCTAAACTCGCCTTGAAATTCGTCGCTATTTGCATTACCTTCCTGTGATAAGTAAATTCGTGGAAATAAGTTCGATAGATAAAGCCAAAGTTTTTCCATAAAAATAAACTTAGCTTGTAATCTAATCCTCAATGACACTCTTATCAAGCTTCGTGGTGTACTTTCGAACCGTATGAAACGACCTATGCGACCGTCAATTGTACAGCGTGTTTCGTTCATTCTTTTAATATATTTAATATTGAAATTTGATGGAATAAGCGACTTTTAGTAGTTGCTTCTTAATAAAATCGAGACGAGCATCGTCGAAACATGCGATAATCTTATGAATTGTTAATCGATGTTTATTATATTTTACAGGCGAAAAGTTTGTTGAATTTCATAGCAAAAGATACGAGTTGTTTCATAGCTGTTATTGCGAGTACGATCTTATGATAGCAGCATTTTCAATGACAATGTCGTATATTGGTAATTAATTTTTGGCAACGCACTAGAACAGTAAGAGATACAAAGCGTTGTATTAAACAGACTATTAATGCAAATAATGGAATTGCATACTCTGTGCCCCGGCAAAATACGATTTTAATTTCTACATCGACACACGTTTCCAACCGTGGAATTACGTATGTGATTTTACGCGCAATAATTATAGACTGCTAGGACCATGTAACGCAATTTACCGGAAAATTTAACTTTTGTTTGAAAAAATTTTCCTATAGACATTTCGATGAATAAAGAAGTTAGAATTACTTGAGATCTGGGGTGTATTAAAAAAGGATTCTTAAAGGTCTTATATTTTTAATCCATTATGTTTATATTTAATATATTATTAATTATTAATGATATGCACAATCCGTGGTATAAATAATCACGAGTTTCAAGGCAAATTTAGGAAATCGGATGTTTCTAATTGTCGCTTCTCTACGTTTCAATTTATCGACTTATTTATGGGGTATATTTCCATGAATTTACTTATTACAAGCGGATGGTGAAAATAATCGCGAATTTCCAGATGAGTAAAAAGAAAAACAACGTTTGTGGTTGTTGTTTTTTCACTAGATAATTTCAAACAAATTGCTAATTTAAATGCTAATTTAAACGCCTTGCCAAGCTTCTGCACTCCACAAACAACGAAACTCTAAGTGAAAACTGTACGCTTAAAAAGGAGAAAAAATACAGGCTTTTGAAAAATAGACGAGAATTTTGCTTTAAAACCTTAGTTGAAAAAGGTTGCGCGTCAATGGATTCAAATTTTCAAAAGTTATTTTTATTCTCCTCATCCGTATTGTCCCGAGAACATTCTAAAGTTCTAAAGTGGAATACTCGAAGCAAGACATCATACGTAAAGAATGAATGCGCAGAAGATGTATCGATGGGTACGAATGCGCTCGATATCTTAGCATAAAATTTTGAATAGCGGAGTTTAAGCGACGAGCATAAATCGGAGGAAGTCGGGAAATAACTTGATCTCTGGCAGGTTGTCGGTGGACGGATCAGCGGATACAAAGCGACGCAGAAGGAAACGATGGAGGAGCCAGTCGACGTGTCTAAAGGCGCTCTCTCACGTATTCTGGCCGAGCTTTCGTAAGCTGGAACTCCACTCACAGGTTATAAATAGGAAATAGGTGTTCATGGTGGGATCTCCCCTTCACTTGCAGTTTTCTCACCGTTTGTTAAGCGGCCACGGAGCGAGAGGAGCGAACGAACCAACGAACGAACGCTCGCCCGTGTTAGCTGCATTCTACCTAATCCATTTTTCGCGACCTCCTTCGTGGCTAACGAGAGAGCATCTGTGAAACGAGGCTAACCGTGCAACAGGAAACCGCATTTTGACGTAACGTAGAATGCGTTTTGCCACGAAACGGACGTTAGCTTTAAGCTGGGTTTACATTAATCCAGTCGCGCTCGATCAAGCGCTGACATTCCAGTATTTTCACTGCTGATCTATCGATGTTATACGTTGCTTCAGTCTTTTTTCAAGCGTCGAAAGCGTCGCATTGTAGCGGCGAAGGATAAAGCTGGATTCACATTAGTTCAATCGGTGGGTCGAGCGATTACGTTCAAAAATTCACCTGAAATCCACCGATGTGCACAATATTCCAGTCCTTTCCGAACTGTCGAAAGCTCTGCACTGTAGTGGCAAAGGATTAAAGCTGGGTTTACATTAGTCCAGTCGGTGGATCAGGCGACCGCATTCCAGTGGTTTGACTTGAAATCGCTCGGTGTCTGCATTATTCCGATCTTTTTCGAAGCGTCGAAAGCGACGGACTGTAGTGGCAACGTATTCACGCAAAAAATGGATGAAACAAGTAGACGATTGCGCTTCTAACGTTGGAAAGTCATGTTCTCGATAGTAGTGGTAAACATTGGATCTAAAAATAGTCTTTCGATCCAGTCGTTGGACTAGATTATCCGCTGGAATGACAGCACTGTGTTGCAATGAAAACACAGTTCACATCATCCCATTTACGATCCCCTGCCGGATCCGATCGCTGCGCTGCAATGCTACTGGACCAATGTAAACGCAGCTTAAGGTTTACGAGCGACGCGCCGCGTCATAACGCGTGCTCCTATCTACCGTTATTCGAAAACGCACGTGTTTTCCTTTGGGACGTTTGCAGCTGTTTAGATCGGTAAACGGACCCTCGAACTAAAGCTTATTACTTTGAAACGCCGACTATATCATTCTGCGTGACTGACCATCGCATCCCTCGGATTCTAACAGACCACCGGGGAAACATTATTATACTTGGGGCACCGTGCACACCAACCGAATCGGTGCCACTCGCCCAAAGAATCGAAAGCCCGGTAGTTTCTGATTTGCGAGCATCATTTTCCACGGTCCAAGCATAAATCGTTAAAAGTATAAATAAGCGGTGTACTGTGATACTGTCACGCTTACATGCGATATTTGATAAGCGGCTGTTATCCGGTGTAGACATTCCAACTTTCCAACTGTACATTTTCTCTGCGTTGCTTTTTTCCTTCGTTTTATAGCTATGCACCCCTTTTCTTTATTTAAAACGTTGCTAAAACGGTCTGAATGTTATTCAAAACGGCGTTACGAGATGATTTATCACGCGTGTCACGCGTGTACTTTGTTGAAAATACATTTCCATGTATGGGAATCGTATACGGCTATAACGTGTTTAAAGTAATTTTGTTTGGCTGGAGTATTCGTGATTGGAGCGTGCGATTGCTAAATTTAGATATCAAATGTAGGACTCGTTAAGACAGAAATATACGGCTGTAATATTAATCAGAAGTATCTAAGTACATACGTACCGTACATGTATATCGATTAGTAATGCAAGCTAGGTGTGCATAATTCCGCCAATGTTCTCGAATTCGCCACTGCAAAAAGTATGAGTATGCCAAGAATCAGCAGCGTTTCAACTAAATATTCCGATCGTTCTTATTTCTCATTTTTATAATTTAATTTTTATATTCGAACCTATAATGTTCTTTTTTTAATTTTATTCTACAGATGACTGTTTCACTGGCCTAATCGAGCACTACTGCGTTATTCGCAATTTTGTATACTAATTACCAAAGTTTCTTTTTTGTATATCATCTCCTTCGATAATTAATTTGCAAATTTGTAAATATTGCTATCGTTCTTATTTCTCACTCTTATAATTTAATTTTTATATTCGAATCTATAATGTTCTTTTTTTAATTTTATTCTATAGATGACTAAACGAGCCTACATGAGCACTACTGCGTTATTCGCAATTTTGTATACTAATTACCAAAGTTTCTTTTTTGTATATCATCTCCTTCGATAATTAATTTGCAAATTTTTGTCGATATTCGTTTATTTCCAGTTATCTATCAATCAGTTATCGTTCATTTCAGCGATCAAAGATGAATTTCATTATGCCTCTCGTAAAATATAAATCTAAACATAAATTATTCGTATTTTATCATACGTACGTTAACTATTTCGTGGAATACCACGGTTATATCCCTGCAATTTTGTAATGAATTTTGTAATCATGGTGAAATATTGATGATGTATGGTGATTTCGCTAGTTGCAATTTTTCTCTTGTTATTTCTGTTTCAGACTAATTATAAGTCGCTTTTGTAGGTACGTATTAACTTGATGTAGATAAGATCAAGTAAGAATATGAAACATACAAAGCATTTGAAAACAGTATACGAATATTTAGAAAAATTACACCACGGTATAAATATTAGTATGGCGAAATTCTGCACATCTATTCCGCCCATCGTTCTCAGTCTAACAAAACAGTACATCCGGATATACCGAGTGTAAATCTTGATTCGTTAATGCTTTGCTACTGTCAGTCGCATTTATACATATAAATTTATATAGTTGGAATACTTGCAACTTCATGATTTACGAATATACATACAGTAACTCGCTGACTATTTCGCATAGATCTATTTTATGTGGAAAATATGAACACACGTCTGCTGTTGTAATCTTACAGAAACATATTTCGTACGCATTAGATTTATAAACGAAGAAATGATTAATATTCTGCCAGACAGATGACTGACACGATACAAAAACTTCAAATCTTTTGAATAATTACATAATTTGATTTAGATTGCTTTTGATATTTTATGTATAACCACCTTTTGTTTTAGAACAATTCTTATGATTTTTCCATGTGTTTAGTTTGCTTGTAGCGGTTCTCACGATCCAACCGAATTTGAAACATAATTACTAAAATCAATCATTGTTGACAGCTACAAATATTAACAGTTAAGGTTCAATTAATTTAAGAACAAATAATAGCTTTCTTCTAACTTACGAGCGCACCTATGTGACGCTGACGATCACTGTGGACGGAATACTTTCTCGTTATACTAAACTCTATTGATTGACTATTCAAAGCGCAAATCGTAATAAGTTATAGTAATTCTTTTGCACGAGATTAAATGATTCAAGAGCGTTATTTTTTAGTTATTTTTAATTATTTATTATAAACATTGAAATTTACAGTTAACTAGAATTTGGGTAATAAACTAGAAAGCAATAAACTAGAAAACTAAATTTAGTAAATATAACACAAGTTAATAATTCAGTTGCGTGTGCAAAATTTCAAAACAATTATCGATACATAATCCGACATCGCATTTTCTGCATTCTCTTATTTTTCACACAAACAACACATTTTCTTCTTGATAGTTTGATGCGACTGTCCGCGAAACAGGTAGACAACTGTTATAACGAGGCATTATTGGCATTTGTTTACTGCCGTTACTAAGGAATGCATTTATATTTATCTCACACAAACGTAATAGTATTACATCTGCGTAGGTGTTCGGAAAAATTGAAAAACGCATACATGCGTCCTTAGTCCATGCCGGGCTCTTACAGAAAATGCATATATGTGTCCTTAGTCCACACCGATAGCTTTCGCCAGACGCCTATATGCGCCCATAGCACTCTAAGGGTTAAAAATTGGGAAATTATTTTATTTTCAATTTGAGGAATTCAATCTATTTAAATTGTCACGTTTACGACTACACACTACGAATATCGTAAAGAAGTTTCGTAATATTCTTTCTGGAAAACAAACGTAATAATAGAAATGTGATTTGGAAAGTGAAATACTTGTTAAGAAATTAACACCAACACAAATATTTCAATACGAAATTCGTATAAGCGGATTCGTACAACGCGGAGCGTATCTTCCGTATTTTACAGTGGATCCTACAATGTTTAATTTCGTTTCGTCAGATCGAGATCAATTTTTCGTATTTTACGGCAAATGACCGTATAGCCATGCGACTTTTTACAAGTAGAGCATCTTTTGGACATTTATGCACTCGTTCTTTGAAACTGACATTCCTCAATACGCATTGAACCTTCACAGCAGTCGCGTTAACTTTGTCAAATTGTTTCAAACTTTCCCAAATTTGCATAGCACTGTTAGCTTTTTTGCAGATTGAATAGTTTTGGAAAAATTTTCCGTTTTTACTTTGATAGCTTTCCTGTGTAGCGATTTCTCTTTCGGTTTGGATCGATGTGAGACGTCATTATCGAAAACGACGTGTTTCTTTTTAACATTTTTTTTTTTTTTATTTATTAGAATATTTACAATTAATTCTCGTTGAGAATTTTCAGTAACTTAATTTGGCGTGATACAATGACATGGATTATAATAGTTTTATATTGTTGGTTCTAGTGGAAACTAAGGATTTAATCTAGAGGGTATTTTCTTTTTAGTCTGCGGATCTGGTCCGTCGTGTCCAGTAGTTGGGTGACTAGTGGGTTGTGGTGGTTGTTGACTCTTGTGTTATATCTGCTTCTGGACTTGTGTATTTCATCTTTGACTGTAGGTACTTTTTAACATTTGGCAGAATTATCCTCATCCTATAATATGTTTATGGAGTAAAATTGCATCGATTTTAAACACCAGGTATAGATAGTAATCGTTACAGACGTAATTCAGCTGCTCGGAAGAATATTGATTAATTCGAGAAATTGAGAAATAAAGAAAAGTGTGTGGAATGTCAGAATTCTTTAAGAATTTCTTTGAAATTCCCACTCATTTCTATCATTTTCTTTTAATAATTGAACTTACGAGATTACATAATTCGTTTCTCTAAGAAATTCGGTATTAAACACGTACCCAGATTGTTGCGATCAATTTTATAATTAAGACACTTACAAAAATTGCAGCGAATCGATTTCGCTTGTCACGGGCTCAATTACCACAAAGATAAAGACCAAATAACGCAGTGAAAACAGGCGGAAGAACTCATTGAGTATTAAAGCTCATAAATTTGTTCAAGTTGTTTGCCCGAAAGTTTCAACAGAACCGAATCCGGGTATTCAAAATATACACGGGTTTCGTAAAAGAGAGCTCCGTGTAAATAGATGCGGTAACAACAGCGTTTACATCCTACATAAAGCAGAAACACATATCCGCTTTTCCTAAAATATCGAATTATGTGAACGAACCTGCGAGTCGCTGTATTTATCTTGCAAATTGCGCGGAATATTTTAAACAAACAAAAATGGGGGAAAAAAGAAAGGAAGGGGAGGAGAGAAAATGTGAAGAAGGAAACGTGTAATGTATCCGCGCGATATTTCCGCGTCAGAATGTTGCGTCGACAGAAATGCGTCTCCGGCTAAAGTACACCGAAGATGTTTGCGCATTTTTATCTATCGCCCGAAGTAAACTATCTCGTTGGTTCGTAAACCCTACGCGTTTGACGAGACATAGCTCTCACCGCCTCTGCATTGTTCCCCCGCTGCATCGTACATGCACTTTAGAAAGTGAACTTTAAAATGTTTACGCGGGATCCGGTTGAACGTGCGCGTGGAAGCGAACGAGTTGTAAAGCGCGCCGTGTGCACGAATCCTGTTTACCCGACGCGCCCGATCATTTTTTCCCCTCGTTTTCTGTCTTAAACTCTTCGATACGGCCTTCTTCCATCCGCCGTCTAACCGTACCGTAATACTTGTTTAAAATTCAAGCCGACAACCAGTGAAATCTAATAATTATATAAGCTGAGAAATTACACAAAAGTTGACAGACCTTTCGCAAGCAAGTGCCCGGAACGACGCAACAGGAGGATGTGAACAGCCGATTAGAGATAACAACAGGCTGTATGCTTTTGGCGATTGTCAACTGTAGTCAACACTACGAACTAGAGAAGAGGTTAATCGTATAAGGTCAACGTATTTTTCTCACAACGCTATCAACTAGTCGAAACAAGTTTACCGTGCCATCCGACTTTCAGGACAAAATAGAGCGATGAAAAGCTGACAGAGTACTCCTTTAGGCACCTAAACTTCTAACGAGGCATCATTCTACCTATATGACGTAAGGTATCATGGAAATGCAATGATTTATGGCTATAACTTTGAAACAAAGTCAAACAGGATGCACGTTCGTACGAACTTTTCTCAATGCTTTTGTGCCTCTTGCCCACTCACGAAGTAATATTTTTATACACATTATGCTAGTATTTACACGAGTTTAATTTTATATAATTGCACTTATTTGTATGTGTAGTAGAATTCCATTTAGAAGAAATCTATTTATATGAAGGAGATCTTACGCATTCGATGTTCAACATAGAAAGGATTCAAGTGTATATTTCGTTGTTTCCGAGGAATTAACACTAGAACTACCGCACCAGTCAAATTGACTGGTTTTACAATTTTATTTTAACCCTTTGAGTGCTGTGGGCGCATATAGGTGTCTGGCGAAAGCTATCGGTATGGACTAAGGACATATATATGCGTTTTCTGTAAGTGCCCGGCATGGACTAAGGACGCATGTATGCGTTTTTCAATTTTTCCGAACACCTACGCAGAAGTAATACTATTACGTTTGTGTGAAATAAATATAAATGCATTCCTTACGGCAGTAAACAAATGCCAATAGTGCCTCGTTATTGTCGAAGTGGTCACCACTTGTAAGAAAACTCTACATCTGGTTTTTTTAGTTTCCTCAAGCACTGAATTTTTCACACACAACTAAATTATTAACTTGTGTTATATTTACTAAATTTAGTTTTCTAGTTTATTGTTTTCTAGTTTATTACCCAAATTCTAGTTAACTGTAAATTTCAATGTTTATAATAAATAATTAAAAATAACTAAAAAATAACGCTCTTGAATCATTTAATCTCGTGCAAAAGAATTACTATAACTTATTACGATTTGCGCTTTGAATAGTCAATCGACAGAGTTCAGTCTAACGAAAAAGTATTCCGTTCACAGCGATCGTCAGCGCTAGACGCGCACCGTCCGTACGGGCGACATAGGCCGCGAGTATTTAGCACTAAGATTGTTGTTACATCTCACTTTATGAATTCTTCTAACATTAACATGATGCTCTTTTCTTAATGTTACATTTTTACCATTTACTTTGATAAATTTTGGATTATTTTTATTCATTATAGCACTCTTATATTTTTACAATTCTGCGTGTGGAAATTGCAATAAAAACATTTAAAACGTAAGAAATTGCCGCATCGAGAACATAATTTCTCGATTAATTTCTCGAATACAAGGAGCCACGCGCTCAAATCTTTTTGTCACAGTTCTACCATCGGTCTAAAGCATCAAATACATGTACAACCAACTGGCTCGAGATTTCACAGTTCTTGCCGCCTCCTTGTAACATGTAAACAGTAGCGTGGCGCGTTATGCGACACGCTCTTATGCTTGGCAGTCTGTAACATTATTATATATTTAAGAGCAAATGTTTCGTGGAATTCTCTTACGTGAATATGAGCTTCCATTATATGAACCAACAGTCATAAGTGGTGGGAATAAGTGGGCTCCTATTATACGAACGACCTGGTTATATGAACCGACTTATCTCTCAGCAGGTTCGCATAAACGGAGCTCCACTGTACTTAATACGGTGACATTCTAATACATACGTTGTATTTGCCTGTCCGAAAAGTATTTTTCTTTCGCAAACGTGCTTTTTACAACAGTACACCTTCGTACAAACGTGAAACCAAGTCCGTGAAATGTCGCGGTGTTTATCTCAACGGAAGAAAATGGATCGCACGTAATTCGACAAAATAATATAAAAAAGTTGCGCGTCTATTATTTTCTCATAAAACGAAAGAAACTTTTCGGACAACGTAATATCAGCTACAGTAGAACTTTGTTTACCCAAATCGATCCGGCGACAAAATATTTCGAGTAACCGATCGGTTCGGATAATAGAAGCTCGCTCGCTATCTCACCGCGTGCTGCTGCTATGAGCTTCGATATAACAGAGGTTGACGTTCGGACGAATAAAGTGGAACAACGGTTTCGACACAAACTATGTTCAATGATATGTGAATTTGGACAAAACGCACGGACGTATACGACTTTAGAACTTTCCTCTTTTTTCCCCATTGTTATTGGCCTGCGCCAATCAACTCGGAATTACCGTGGAGTTATCTACGAAAAGTAAGGTCACTGGAGACAGTAACGAAGCAAAAATTTGGGAAAAAAGCTTCTGCCTCGAAAAAACCTGCTGCCTACGTATAACTAAAAATACGCTCGAACATAGTTCGAATGATAGTAGAGGCTCGCTTGCGACATATTTACATAAACCGACGATAAACAAAAGCTGGTTCCTATAAGCGAAGTTCTGTCGTACTTTTAATACAAATTTCCCAAAGATCGCCACTGTCGCCATATTCGATTGCAAAGAGTTAAACGTCTTGCTACGCAACACAAAGGGGCTATTGAATAATCGCATTCCGCAGTAAATTCCGCGTTCGAAAAACCAAGAGTAATTTGCCCGTGGAATCGATTCGTCGGCATCTACGAATTGGCCGAATTCCATGAATGCCAATCGGCCACTCAATTCGCAGTGAAAATTTGACGCACAGATACACGATCGACTAAATGATTTCCATTTGTAACAGTGGCCGCGGCCTGACCTCGCAGCGAAAATGCTTGATGTATGTGTGCCTAACTGGCAATCTAACTCTGAAATAACTAACGTCGTTGATTTTACGTTCGAGCTGTACGCGGCATCCGGCAGGCAAGCCTGACTTTTCGCTTGGCCTTTGCCGGGCTTCGATAGGAAATTCAACCATTTCCACGCCTTCCAACCTTTCTCGGGTTAATAGAATGACGAAATACTCTCGGGAATTTATTTGCCTCTGTTGCCTTCGCTTTTCCCATGCTGTAACGATCTCGCCAAAGTATTTTTCTCTATAGCAATTTTTCTGCCGCCTCTGTGACCTTTATCTTATTGTTGATACACAAACACTTCTTTGCATGGTGGACTGAAAACAGCAAAAACACAGGAACCAACGTTATTGTCTGCATAGTAAACTGTAACTTCTTTTTTGGCTCGACTGGAGAAGAATAACGTGGAATGTGCAACCTTTGAGGGTTTTCCTTTTTCTCTGTTTGTGATATAATATTTGCAAAGTGCTTGTCGATCGGACGCATTGTTGTTGCATGCTTCATAGAAGCTCACAGTTTTTCGCTGAAATATTCTCTTCTCACAGGGTAGTACACTGCGTTTCATAACTATCAAACCGTCCAGAAATTTCCAATTTTTATGCAAGCCTGACGCACAACAAAACAGAAGCTGAATAGACGTACGCAGAATCAAACGATCACGCTTAGTGTTATTAGTTATTATTACATTTTCATCTTATCGTACGGTGAGTAGAATTTTTTTATTATAAAATATCCTGTTGTATACGTCGACTTTATCAATGGGAATAAAATATATTATCCTTTACGTACAAGAACAGAATGAACTGTTTCTCAAACGATTGTAAACACGGCATAGTTCGTGTCTTATCGTATTAACGTACACGAACCTTCATTGAGGTTTCTCAAATAGAGAACAAAACATACGAAGAACGCAAGACGAAAGGACGACAAGAAGTCACATTTCCATTTTTTACAGGCAATTTTACGTTGTGGATTAGTCTCACGTTATAAACATCGTCTTTCAATTTGATTTCCGGACTATGCATCTATCTTGCCGCCTTCTTGACGATCTTAAAATATTGCTGGTCATAAAATGACAATAAAACGTAGTAATTTTTCCTGCAATCTTCACATAAAAATATATAAAAATATATTTTTATATATTTATATATATAATATATAAAAAATATATAAAAATTAAATATATAAAGATATATAAATTATATAAAATTAATATATATATATAATATATAAAATTTATATTTTATATAATATATTATATAAAATATATAAAAATTAAAAGTTTCTGGCTGGCTTTATGTATTTATGGAACACAGTGAATGTCGTGTTGAAACGTACAGTAATAAACAAACAGAAAGTTTAGATCTAAGCGATAGAAAAATACCATAATTTTATTAAAGAAGATTGTATTCGACAAGAGCATCTTCGACAAGATTTCGAGGAAATATAATCACAGAATAGCCAGCAACATGGTTAAAGATATCTAATACAAAAGTTGCTAGTAGTACGTACATGTATACAGATAAATTTCTCAGCAATTTTAAGCTCCTTTTCTCCGCTACTTATCATTTTTATATCATTTACACTTTTCGTATATTTTCTTAGAAAATCGTAAAACACCGAAATGAAGCGTGTGTTTCTACGGTATTGTAAATAAAAAAAGAATTATAACAATCGCAATACACAGGTGTTGTTTATTAGTCGCGCGTAATTCTGGTATTCGATTATTAGCGCGAAGTGGCTGCAGCTGTAAAGCACGATAGTCGTGTCTGACGAAAAGTTAATCGCAAGCATGAAATTCAATTTTCGAGCATAGTTTGCCAATTGAATTTCGCAAGTGCAAGGAAAGCGATGGGGCGAATTCGTACTTCGCACAGATGACGATTGCGTGTTGTTTTTGAAAATTAGATTGCATCCACACGCGAGAGTAATAGAGTTATAAGTTCTAGCGTCGAATTGTTCAGGCTGTCATGGCACGAGATTAATTCGTCTGCGGTGATTAGTTAGGAAAAATCGATCCAAGTAACTTCGAATTTTATTTATTTTTGTCATGACCATCGAGCTAAAAAGTAATTCGAACGACGATTATCAGATATAATTAGGTTATGTCTTTAACGATCTCGTTAACGCAAGTTGATTACCATTGATTATCATTTGAGTAGCGATGCTTTATGATCCGAGCAATAAATTATATTTTAAATTATATTTTCCATACGTGCTCTTGTTGTTTGTCTGAACAGCCATATCTTTTAACAAAATTAAAATTCGTTAAAAAATATTAATTTCTATATAATGTGTTGGTTGTTAAATCGTGATATTATAGTAGAAGAATGAAAATATATTTGGAAGTTCGGAAAGATAAATTTGTAATCAAGACACATGTTTTTTCTTCTATTTTATCTCCATTTTTCGTTTGCCCTTATTAAATGCGAATGTCAAATGCAAACAATTGCCGAATCTCTGTTGTTTGGTGTTTTTGCATTACATAATCGAGGTGAACAACAAAGAGCAAATACTTTTTGCTCAATAACTTCTCCTTTAATATAGGAATTGCAAAAAGTTAATCCAGTTTTTCTGTCGACATAATTGTACATAATTGTAGAGTTTTCTGAACATTTTCCATAGTATTCCCTGTTTTTAAATGGAAAAATAATTTTCAGTTATTTTCTGCTTACAACTTCTCTATGGGTTATACAGAATATTCGACATGACTTCTTAGGTGCAGAAGTTATCGTTGTTAAATCTGAGATTATTTTACAGGAATATTTTTATATTCGAACAGTAGGAAACAGAAAAATATTAAAATAAATTTATGTATTATCGTAATGTATTGTCGTATTATGTATTTACGTAAATAAAAATCGTATGTAAAATGGACGCGTATTCGAAGAATCTTTATCAGAGGTTCTATTTGGGAATGAGGTTGCATAGGAAAAAATATTACTTTACGTTTAGATGTCTCATGTAAGTTCATCAACAGCTGATTCTATATCTTACTCTTATTTTATTGGAAATATTGTCATCACGAAAAGAAATGATTTATTGCTGCACAAATAAAGCATCTAGCAATTTACATGCAGCGAATGAATGATCCGAATGCAATATACCAATAATCTCATACCTATAGAAAATCCTGCATTTTACAGGTCGAGTGCAGACTGTTCCCAGCCTAGTTATGGGTATTACCTAATACGTATCATCATTCATTTAGATGATGAACGTTAATTATCAGTTTTCTTCGCGAGAAGATTCACTTCGGTTCTATAAATTAACGTTTACAATAAGATCCACACTAATCAGATTACTGTTCGTGTTAAATTATCTTCTTTGCACCGAACCAAGCCAGATACAGCAGCATCGATGTTGTAGTAGGAAATTAATTTTTAATGAAAATATAAAATGTTAAAACGCGACGTTAAGCGAGTATTTCTGAAAGCGAGTTAGATCGTTGGTACTCGAAGGCATTCGATGCATTATGGACGATAAGATTCTGCGCCTCGCGCTACCTCTTGGAATTTTGCTTCCTTTCACCGGGCCCGAAGCTGGCTTTGCGATATTGCACTCTCCTCTTTTCAACTTATCGTCAAATCTGATATGTGGTCTAGTAGTCGCTACTTCTTCCCAGCGCAGTTATAACGGCGCTGTGTGCATATTGTTCCTCTCTGCGGCATATCCTAATGTTAGTTTAATTCCCTTAATCCTTTGTGATGCGCGACATTTTTCAACTTTCGTCAGTCGATCGTCGTCAAGCCAGCGTCATATAGTTCTCTGCTATTTCAATATTTTAGCTAATTTCAATAAACTGGTGTAATAATATAAACACTTGTATAAATACTTGTAGTAAATAATACAAATGCGATGTTGAGTCCTACTGCTGTATAATAAATAATAAATGAATGTGACATTGCACAGGGTTAAGAGCTTACTGAATATTAATTCAATTAAAAATTAATGAAATTAAATTAAGATTAAAATGAATACTTTTCTGAGCCTTAGAAATGCTACGTATACAGAAAGTGTTGTGCCAATTTTCTAGACGTTGTCAGATTTTCTCGTAATGTTGGCTATACATTCTCAAAATTTGTGTCTTACTGTAATTGTAATATCGGCTTGAAAACTCTCAGTTTATTGAAGATATGTCGGACGAATTGGATGCAGAATATAGAAAAGTCACGAACTGAGGTTATACGCACGAGTATTACGAGAAGGAAAGGCAAAGTCTTTGGTTTACGTTCCATTTCTTTCGGAAAATTGTAATGAAATCGATAATTCTATTTAAATACGCCTTAAGCGGGTGTCCTGAATCAGAATGTTCTAAAACAGCGTCTTTTTGTGATTTTTTTAGAAGGGAAAGAAACAAATGATGTTATTGAATTTTGAGGTGTGGTTTCATATATATTTAACGAATACAAAAAAACTTTTTTAAAGTAAAAAATAATTATAACAGATTTCTAAGCCTATTTCACGGGCTAGACTTTTCAATCCAAAGATCCACCTCGTAATTCTTGATCGAAACAAAAAACCAAAAAAGGATTAAATTATTATATATTTTTCATCTCAATGAACTGAAAAAAGAAAAAGGAAAAACAGAAAATAGTGTGAAATTAAAAATTCTAAACAAAAATCACAAAAAGTCGCTGTTTTAGAACGTTCTAATTCAGAACACCCCCTTAGTTCTCTAATTTTCATAGGCATCTGTAGGTATCATCTGCAGTTTATCTGTTCTATAACATGAACCAAATGATAATTCAATGATTCTGATATATTTTAGTAACCAGTCAAATATCCATTTCAATGTTAATTCACAATATTGCTTTATTTATTTTGCCCCGAGTTAGCATCTATCATAAAAATGATACGTTCTACTGACAGAATTTTTCGATTCATTTATATTTCAAGCGTTTCTAGCAGTCTTTTCTAGAAAAAAGTACGTATTGCATTGTTCGATCAGTTTATTCGTGTCTCAGTTGACATTTGAAATTTTACGTGCATCTGAATGCTAGCAGCGTCAATAAAATTATCAATAACCTTTGTACAATACGTTGCGTGGACGCGTTATATAAAACACGTTGTTAATTACGTTAGCACGGGCAATTTTTAATTATCGGTTCGAACCTTTTTATTGTTCAGCCGTTTTGTCGCATAAAATAACGAAATACGATAGAACAAAAATAATATAATTT
The DNA here is from genome assembly GCF_024516045.1 of Bombus affinis. Taxonomy (NCBI): domain Eukaryota; kingdom Metazoa; phylum Arthropoda; class Insecta; order Hymenoptera; family Apidae; genus Bombus; species Bombus affinis. The sequence goes on from NC_066345.1 coordinate 250,197, forward strand.
CTGATAAAGTAGAGAAATATATTTTATCCGTATCTCAAAATAAATTTTCGAAACCTGTTGTTTCACATTAATGGGGACAGAAATGAACAAAATTTCCAATGTTTTATCGTAATTACAGCTCATCTTCATTACTGCTTCTATCGCGCTCTCTGTTTCTCTTCGATATCTTTTTCTCGCTGAATCCGTATTAACATGATCTCGTATGTTTTTACTTCTCTTTATCGCTCTCCTAACACTTCATTATCGCGTATATCGATTCGAAAACCCATATTTGATCGACCAGCACGGCGGAAATTGTTAAATATGAAATCGTTGGCAGATCTGTTGTATCATTTTTATTGGAAAATTCATTGCATCCGCTGACGATTCTATCGAAATAAAATGTGTAATAACGTGGAAGAGAGAACACTTGCGAGTAGTTCGTGGATATTTATCGCATCGTGACCCTCATTTATATTGCCACGTTGCATTATTGTTTTATTTCTAGCGATGGGATCAAGTTGAATCTGTACTTAAGAATCCGCCACTCAAGGCTCACTTCATAGGATTCCAGTGCTATTCACTATGTATTATAATGCTTCATTCCTTCTACGTGATGACGATGGACACATGATACTGGATTTCCATGATTTCCAAAGGATGAAGAATTTTCGATGCTCGTCAGACGTTGATCGAGTTTCGAACCTATTCGACCAGTCCTACTCGATTCTACTTGCGACTGTGTAGTTTTTTCGCTTCTCAACGTACTCACAGAGGGTTTCACTCTGTCGCGCTTAAGTTAGAATCTACTTAAAAGTACCTATTTTTTTTAAAACACTTGATAGATGGTTCGAATCTACTTGCAACATACTTAAGCCCATCGCTATTTATTCCTTCTTCTTCTTCTTCTTCTTCTTCTTCCATACATCTCATACCATACGATCTTGTGCCATATGTCTTTTGATTTGATACATTTCAGCAGGTTTTCTTTATTCCGAACTGAATACTTCCTTGAGTTCCTTGGGGATCCTCAATCTGTTGCGTGGTTCGTCTAACGTCGTGCATTTTAGAATTACGTGTTGTACTGTAAGTGATAGGTCACAAGGATCGCACCACGGAGGAGCTTCTCTTTGTAACAGAAATTTACGCGTCGGTCTTGTGTGTCCAATTAGCAGTCTGAACAGCTTTACCCGACCTCTTCTATTGCATGGTGGCTTGGCGAGCAGAATGGTTTGCTATATATCCTTTTACACACATTCGTTAGTGACCTTCTTCAAGAATTTTGCCGATCCTAGCTCCTAATAAGGTATTCAGTGACAGAGCAAGCCAATATTTTTATCTTCGCCATTTTCCATCTTCGAGCTCTCATTTCCCTTCTTCCTCATTTACATATTCGCCAATCTCTCTGCTAGATTACCTTCTTACTTCGCTCTTCTTTTGCATGCTCAGCGGTTCTTTGATTGAAGGCACGAAGACTGCAGCTCCGGCGTCGAATTGAAACAAATATCAGCGCGCTGCTACCGGTGAGACATCGATAGCGTATCGTTGCTCTTAGAAACGGGTTCTTGAAGTCGCATTAACGTCCCCAGTCACGTGAAATGATGCCGATTTCTTTTTACTACTGCAGCGTTTCATGGCGGATGCACCATTCTGTGGAAGCTCCTAAGTACTTGGAAGTTAAATATTGAATCGGGTATTGGCTTGTTCGGAAATGTTTGATTATATCAGTCTACGTCGTTGTAACCTTTACGCGTTATATTTCTTTGTATCGTTCCTCCTCCTCGTATCGTTCACGGTACTTATTATTCGTCTTTAGGACTGTGACTTTAAGAATTATAATTGACAGAATGTGGAGTTTACGGTAGGTGGAAAAAGTGCATACAATGTCCAGAGTATAGTGCTTTCTATAACACTTGGTAGTACAATAAATAAAGCAATTTCCTATTCAGGTCCTACGTTTTTAATTATATTGTCAAAGATACGAATTTGCGTAAAAATCTATAGTGCAGTGATTAGTTTAATTTCGTCGAACAATATTGTGATTCTGACGAGCCGAATAAAAGAATATCGTTAAATTGCAAGATGAAGTCCATGTACGTTACAACTGGCTCAATGAATATTATTGACAGAGCTGTTGGGATGGATTTTCTCTGATTTAATGAGAGTCAATGATCAAAAAATATAAGTAACTTTTTCTTCACAAAACATGGTCATGGTCAACATTTTACGAAAAAGGTGGTCACTTTTGTCACATCAAATTTCCATGAATTTAGCATAAACTTTTCAAGTAGCTGAATGCCAAATATTCATTTTCTATGATATTTGGCAGCGATTTGTTCAGCAAAAGAAACCGTTAGGTCAGATCAAATCTATCCCAATAGCTCTATTGACTGGACTATCAATAGAATTCGCCATGTAATGTAAAATGCATTGGTTCTACAGAATAGCCCCTGTAATTGTGCTATAGCTTCAAAATGCCTCTAGGTATTCAGAGTGTAATGTAAAATTCATTGGTTCTATAGAGTAACTCTTGTAATTGAACTATAACTTGGAAGTGGTATAAGAAAGTATACGAAAATTTCATTAAACAAAATTAAATAGTTTCGAATGATGTCTTCTTTGGACGTAGAGATTCATTTCTATTTTTTAAAATTGAATCGACAACTATTTATGTGATTGCACTTCGTTCTTTTAAATATGAAAAGAATCTTTTTACGCCAGCCATCAGCTTCGATTGAACGCTTCGATTAAAATAAGGTGACTATATTCTTCAAGTGTCTGAAATATCTTGTAAAGTAGATGTATATAAATTGTTATGTACAAATTGCTGTGATTCAGCGCTTTAATTTCACTTAATGAAATTGTCGTACATGTCTTGCTGTCTTACAGATCTAAAATATCATATTGCACGTATGTTTGTAATTAGTTTCAATATAACTTAGTGGATAGAGAACAAGGTATTTATTAGTCTTGTCATTTGTTTCAATAATGAAATATATCTAATATTCTAGGAAATCAAAGAAACCAACAACTTGTATATAGGGTGGTTGGTAACTGGTGGTACAAGCGGAAATGGGGTGATTCTACGCGAAAAAAGAAGTCGAAAATATAGAGTAAAAATTTTTCGTTTGAGGCTTTGTTTTCGAGAAAATCGACTTTGAATTTTCGCTCGGTACGCGTGCACTTTATCACGTCTCGTTATAACGGATAACGGAACAATAGCTTGGCCACCACGCTCTCCTGACTTAACTCCGCTTGACTTTTATTTATGAAGCCATATTAAATCAATTATCTATTCTGAAGAAATCGCAAGTTGCGAGCAATTGAAAGAAAAGATTATTGTAGCGTTTCATACTTTAAAACGATCGAATACGTTAGTGTTCATAGAAATTTAATTAGAAGAGCAGAAGTATGTGTTCGGCGGAATGGGCAACATTTTCAGCAATGTTTGTAATAATAAACATTATGATTACTTCATATTATTTTATTATGTATTCCTAATTTTCCGTTACGGCAAAAACAAACTTAACGATCTACGGTGAGATCCGTTATAACGAGACGTGATAAAGTGCACGCGTACCGAGCAAAAATTCAAAGTCGATTTTCTCGAAAACAAAGCCTCAAACGAAAAATTTTTATTCTATATTTTCGACTTCTTTTTTCACGTAGAATCACTCCCTTTCCGCTTGTACCACCAGTTACCAACCACCCTGTATATTACATTTTACTATACGTATTTTTTAATAATTATTAATAATAATCGTAATAGTATCTCTTTCATATATTCTGACTAGCTAATATTTAACATATACAGACACACAATTTGGAGTACACAATTGATCTTTAAACAATATCTAAAATCGAACGATACAAATATTTTCATCAGATAGTGAACTACGGTGGTGGTCAAAAGGAAGTTTAACATTGATGTGTTTAATATCATGCTTGTACATATGATTATGTACTGGTAACTTTGTAATACACATTTTGTACAATATTAATATGTAATAGTTACCTGTTTTGAAGTATACATATAAAAATGTATGTGCCTTTGAAGCGTTGTTTTTATCAGATTCCATTCCAATATTCGTTTTTATTACATTTTGGTAGTCACATGAAAATACTGTTAATATGAAATTTAATATGTTACAACTTAATGAAATAGCATATAACTGCTGTGATCAATACAATTGTGTAGAAATACTTTCTATAGCCACTGTGTATTATTCTATTAATTGTTCTTGTCAGATAGATTTCTTTTCTCTAATATTATGCTGATATTTGGCATTCCCTGTAAATACATTTGGCCACTGTAAATACACCCTCGTATGAACAATTTGACAGCGTAGGACAAACTATAAAAGATCCATTTATTATACTATACTACTACTTTCTTTTTTTTCTTTTTTTTAATTAGATGCAGGAAAAAGATATTGTATTCGAAGAAAATCCACCAATGTCCTCTGTCTTCTTGATTTAACGCTTATCAAACACGAACGCCTGATATCCATTGATCGTCTATATCTTTCTTCCCTCTGCGCTTCCAGTCGATGTCGATCAAGGTTGATTTTTTTTTTAACTGTGAAGGAAAAAATGCTCGTCTGGGAATGTCTTGCGCACGCGATTACGGCTGAGATGGACACCGTGTGAGAATAGAACGACGACAACCGTGGCGGTTCATATCCTGTGCACAGGCGTCGTCTTCGTTCCTCTGGATTTCATTGCTTATCTCGTGTCAGTGCACGGTGTTCAGCAAAATAAATGACGGCTGTGAGACGTGTGCACAGTTGCACACAGATGATATAGAAAAGCTGAACTGTCACTTTCAAATATGCATATCTGTGTTACAGCGCATTTTAATGCGTGTGCTTCTTTATTTCTAGCGATACGTATCTTCGTGTAATGTTGATATTTGCTGTACGATCTCTTTTTTCATAGTTCTTCCTCTGTCATTCAAATGTTATGATTATCAGTCGCTGTCATAGAAATGATAAATTGAGTCTTCTGAGGGGAAAAAAGCCTGTAGTAAATAAATATATGGCGATTGAATATATATTCTTTGTCAAATGTTTGAATTATTTTGCAATATTTTTATACTATAAAACGTTCTTTCGAAGCCATTATAATTATGAACTCGATGGCAGTTGATATTAAAGAACTCGAACTGAAACGTTTGACCCAATTTATCGTATTTAGCATCTTGTTTCGTGGACTACTTTTATACAGTTCTGCTCAGCTCCTTTAATTATGTTACGTTTCGACTCATATATATTCATAAATAATTATATAAGAGAAATAGGATATCTATTCGTTATTCATTTGCATATACAATTTTGCAAGATCTTCATGTTTCAAAGTTACGAACATGTACTTGTCTAATGAACCATTTCACGTGACGTAATTAATCATTTATTTCAGAATCAGATAGTAGATCAGTCGTTAATATAAAACAGAAACAAATGTTAAATAAATTTCGTTTCTCATTAAATTCACCAATAAAATTAATTCGTTTTAATTCTAACAGTTGGAAGAATTTAATTTTCGTTCAATCCCTTCCCAGTGTTTTTAATTACTTGTACGATTATAATTAATTGCGTTGAATCAATTCATCTGTCGTACGTCTGTTTTTTCCTTAAAAAATACTTTAAAAATGCAATATAATCTTAAATGATTGCGTATAACTCTTTTACGTAATAGTGTAATTGTAATTAACTAGTACGTAATTAATATTTAGCTATATGTAATTATCAGAGTGCGGATTTTTTCGCAAATTTATATTTTTACAGACACAATGAAAAATATACAAGTTAAACAGAGATTCGTTTCACTTGATAAAACTTCGTTTCACTTATTCTACTATAACTCGTATATCTTTGTCTATTATGTGCATTCTTGCATTTTCAGAATTTGCATAAATGCGTAAAAATCCGCAGTCTTGTAATTATACATACTCTCCTTAGATACACTCTGAATTTAACATTTAGTAACATTTACTGCATTTAGTAACACACCATCGAATGAGCTGAATAGAAACCGCCATGTGAATAGGAGCAAAGCTTCAGATGGAAATAAATATTTCATTAGAGAGAAAACAAAATTGCACGGTAAATCCAATTGTTGCATATTAGAGCCAAGGAGATTGGCAAAGAAGAAAGAAGTCCAAGTAAGAAGAATTGTATTATATATATTGCTAATCCTGCTTTCTTCCAATATCAAACACCATAGCTAGAGATTCAATATAGCAAACAAAAGGTCGTTTTTTTAATGATAGCATTTTTAAAAAATTAGTATCACGAGAACGAATTTTGTTATCGAATGAATCGGTATATGCAGAAGTGGACGATACTAATGTTACGGAATTCAATCAGATATTGCAAAGCCTTTGACGGATTAACTCCACTGTCTATATATATATATACAGCATACTTGAAGTTCTTAAGAATAGATTTACGCAAGACAGACTTGATGTACGTACCTCACCTTCACTTATATCACAATACTTATCGAGTAGGACACACTGATGTAGTATTATGCAAGCATCGATTTTTCTTCTTTCGAATGAAAAGAATGGTACGTAATAATAAAGGGCAATGATAAAGCATAAATGAAACGTAAGCGTAGTGCAAATTATTGCTTGCTAAGGTCTACAGACATGCGATGAACTCTATATTACATGGCAATGGAATGTATTGTGATGTAATCGTGACATTCTTACATGCATCGACACTCTATGCTCATTGTGTAGAGAACGTATTGATGTTGATTTGAAAGTCACAGTTGAAAGCAATGTTTGATCATAGTGGAAGAAGAATAACCGCTATTGAAAATAAAAGCAATTAAAATTTGCAAATAAAATCAATTTAGTTCCATTTATTTAGAAGGAATTATTTGTTCATAGGTAGAAAATAATTTTTAATTCATGTAAATATCCAATTTAATACTTGTTTAACTTTAATCAAAACTACATCACGGCATAATGGAAATAATTTACTCGAAGTTAACGCTGCAGATACACCTATTTGCTTTAATTAACTGGCCTTTTTGTAACTTTTCTACGATACTTTCGTACTCGTGTGTTCTTCGCTTCGTATTATTAATTGGTAAGATATAACGGTACCTGATTCTACAGTCAATTGCAATACTTGGCTTAATCGAGTAGCAAAGGAGTTAACAGAGCGGAAGAAATAATTAGAGCTTGATCATTACCCTATTAATTACCATAGACAATCGGAATTACGTTTGATTCGGATGTTCCTTCGGTCGCAATCTTCTCCCAAATAATGATAATATGTAGCTTATACGCCTCTAATCAAGTAAGTACTACATATTAGCTGTCAAACAAGAAGTAATTGATTACGTGTAACAAACTATGTATAACTAATCTTGTTAATACAGTAGAGGCTCAATTATTTATCAGAACACTGATTAACCGAATGATGGATTATCGAAATGTCGATTAGTGGAAAATTTGTGGACGGTTCCTCGTAAAAGATTGGAACAGGAATAAAAGCTGACGAAAGAAATCGTTACATTTTTACTTGCGTCTAAGCACACAAGTTTTTGTCTGTATTTTTCAACTAATATTTATAAAACAGTTTGGAATAAAAGGTCTTCTCTCGCGTGGAAATCGAGTTATTCAATTATTCGTGAAACTCGATTGTCCGAACAAAGCGTGTTGCAATTAGTTTGAACAGAGATTGTTTCAACTTCCCGCGAACGGAACAGGAATTTGTACGTTTTCAAAATGCAAAGCTGCTGGCTCTGAGCGCAGTTCGTGGCGTTGTTCGTACAGCAACAAAAGTATGCTTGCAGCAACTACTATAATCGGATTGAAAGATTGAAAACAAAGTCCGAGAAGTAGAATCATTTTCCACTGATTTTGAACTAAAATGTTAAGTTCCTTAATATCGTTCCTCCAGGACTGTCTCAATCGATCTCGTGTGTATTTGTCAGCGGAACGTAGGATGATTCAATCTCATCGCAAGCCAACTTTTCGATTATGTGACATTACTGTGTTATAGAGGTGTTCCTGCAGATTTTACGGTCAATGCTTATGATTTCGTTTATTTTGAGTTCGTCAGGTACTTCGTCAGGCGATCTCTTTCAGATGAAACATAGCAACGTCCTGTTCTATCTACACGAAAGACACGATATTGCTTAGCCTATTTGGTTCCCTCTTCCCTGTCAGCCTGCCGGTTTCTCTCTCAGTTTCTTAATTAAGAAACGAATGATCGATTGGATATTTCCAGCTAACCTATTGTGTAAATGAGCAGTACTATATCGTATGTTTTACCTGTCTGTGCCTTAGTAATCTTCACGTATCGCGATCTCTGCGTGCAAGGTGTCTGAGAAAAGTCTCAACTCTTATAAAAGGCTGGTAAGAAGTGTCGCACGCCTTGTCTTTTGTCTCCTTGTTAAAGAGTCGACTCGTAGATGTTTGCTCTAACTTTCCTGAGAGTCTGCGATGATGTCGATCGCCGTTAATTGTGACATAGTGTGACTGAGAAAGTATCATCTCGATTCTCACGATCGCTATCGCATTCCAGCCGAACCATATTCTTCTGAAAAATGTACAATATTTGGATCCGCCTGATAACTCATCGCAGAAAGCAGCGTCGAGCATGTGCCTTCGACAAAAGCTATTACCAAGGAGCAATCTTTTCCTTGTCACTAAGTCGCTCCATTTTCTGGTTATAAATTGCCTCTTACACATACCTTTCGAGGTTCTTAGGGATATGCATCACTCGACTAGAAAACATTTACGCTGCTGTTGTTGAAGTGACATTTAATTCTTAAGGAAATTTCATGTAAAGTTTTGTATACACGCAAGGTGTATCGTGATATGTGGGACCCGATTCAGGCTCAGACAGGAGGCACAAAAAGAGCGAAAACAGTTCACGTAAACGCGTGTTCTACCCGACCTTGTTTCGAATTTGCAGCCATTTTTGTGCTTCGATGATCCGCAACTGCTTACCTTGAAGCTGTGAGCTTGCAGTCCTCGTATCAGAGGATTTCGCAATCTCTCGAAAATTCCACGTGCTTGTTGAATCTGTTGGCAACCTTGTCGTATACATACACGAAGTACTTCAACGCTGGCAATTGGTATCGAATACACAATCGTTTTCAAGTGCCCCAGAAATACAAATCTAGTGGACTTAAATTCACCTACCTATTTAAATATGAGCAAATCGTGGAAGTAATCAGTTGGACTATTGAAGAAGAAAAATCACTATAACGAATAGCTATGAGCCTTTTTCATTGTTTTCTTGCCTGCTGTCTATTCCTGAAGTGGGCCGCACACGTTTTGGTACATCCTGTACACAAATGCGATAGGACCTCGTATAACGCGATTAGAAAATTGCTACGTATGAGGCGATCTTAAAATTGCTTTAAAACACTCTATGTATCTACAGTTGGAGACAGAAATAAATAGCAATGTAGGTAACTTTTGTTCAATGTTGCTTGTTTGGAGAGAAAATGGAAATATTAAAAAGGCAGTGGGCTGATACGAACGAAATTGTAGCAGTGTCTGGTTATGTAAACTTTAGCTCAGCTTTTACCTGAACTGTCGCCGACTAAATCCACTTATATGAACATTTAACAATAATCATGTAAACGACAGAGTCACGCGTTATGTGACACACTCTTATGACAGTCTGTAACGTTATTATGTATTTAACAGCGAATGTTTCGTGGAATCCTCTTATATGAATATGAGCTTCTGTTATGTGAACGAACAATCATAAATGGTGGGGAGAAATAGGTGGACTCCTATTATATGAACGACCTGGTTACATGAACCAGCTTGTCTCTCGACAGGTTCATATAATCGTACTTCAACCGTAATTTCAATTATTTATTAAATAATCTATGCACTATGAGACATAAGGCTTTATAATAAATAAAAGTTGAGTTTATGACGCTGGTACTGGTTCGATTAAACTTCATAAATACTTATTTCCACTATCTGTTCGTTTACATATTTTTCCTTCTAACTGCATACGTATTTACAAGTATATTACGCGCTTAAAAAATTCTCAAGTTATTCTCGGAGATTAGCTTCTGTAATAAATTCACGTTTACGGCTGCGACATTAAGTTTATTTTCAGCATGCATTAAGTTTAATGGTCAATTTCATGTTGAACAAATGGTACGTAGGACGCGAGCCATCTCGCCAGAACCTAGCAGAATTTCACTCTATTCCGTTTATCAACGTAGAACGTTTATCGCGACAAGATTGCTTTTAAATCTGTACTTCTGATAAGACGAGGCCCAAGCTTCGGTCGAAAGGCGAGTAAATGCGCGAAGCGATATGCCTGCAATTTCGTGAAAATCAGTTATTAATGTTCATCTAGCTACGCAAATATTTATATTTAAGAAGAACTGCTTATCTTTCTTTCATTTTTTTTATCTTTCTTATGACGATCTTTCTTACGTTATTCAGAGATATTCGTGTCTTGAAAATACACAGAAAAACAGAAGACTATGATTCCCCTAAAGATTTCTTTATTTATACCACGTATAAAGCTAGAATTTTAATAATATGCATATATTGATTTGCGTAATATATTATTTTAAATATACAATTTAATCGTGTTTTATGAAAGCTATAATATTAAAATGTGCGTTTTAGTTTAGCAACGCAATAGTTTTCCGTAATTTCCAAAGACTCACGTTACAGTTATATGCATATTACATGCAAATGGTATTATTTAAATACAAATATAGCAGTATATGCGCAGGATAAGTCATTTTCTTAAAGACTGTTAGCTAATAATGCTATAAATAAAAATTGCAGGTTTTCATTATTATACGATACATATTTATCAGCCTTTTATACCGTTTGTGAGTATTTATTCGAATAGAATTCCCACGCAGGAAATTGTTTTTGTACTGTTATTGATTACAATGATAATATCAGAGTATTAAAAGTTCTACAGTAGTATTTTCATTAATTTTTCTTTTTACTACAGGTTTTTGGTATTTGATCGATACATAAGTAAAATTTAAAATGTTTATAGCCACAAATACTTTTACTTGTTTTATGTTTCTATTTTCTTTTCGTTGCTCTACGTTTTTTACGATATCAAAAAGAAAAATTCATTTAGAATTTCTAAGCGAGAAAAAGTTTATAAACGAAACTTTCGAGCAGTGAAACTGAATAATAAAAGTTTGTAAATATAACAAACCATCTCGACAATTTATTAATGAATTCGCCATGTAAATTAATTGTAAATGTAAATAAAATAATTTATCATTAATTAACACGAAATAACGGTATTTAATAAATATCTTTAAATATTTTCAGATCCCTCACTTTATTTTTGTCTCTTTGGTCAAAAATTTAAATACACAACGTTACTTACGATTTCTATCTACAAGCGATAAAAGCGTATGTAAAAAGAGCAATTGTTGGGTGATTATCGTAAAATTTCTTTCGAGGTTATCGCCGATTACCATAAATATCCATAGCCATTTACCATATACGTTGCCTTTATTCCTTCCGGAGTAAAGAAATTTGGTCAACCAAGAAAAAGTAAACGACGAATGTCTCGCTCAACGCGCTTTTCCGCTGAAAACCAGTCCGGCCTCATTAAAATTCATAAGTTCTACAACAGAAAAACAAATCCCTACTGACTGCTCGTAGGCTACTTCCTCCTATCGAACGATCAGTATTACATTGATTGTATCGAGTCTTCCACCGAAAGACGTATAAAACGAGACCAAAACAGGACAATACGATAGACAAGCGAAGGACAAGGGACCAGGTTGAGTATCGAGGTCTTAATCAGAACGGGACCATTTATCTTCGTTGTTGCAGTGCTTGAACCAGGTGACATAAAACGGAGTGGAGGTTGATATGTATGTGCCTATACACGTATCCCACGTAACGATCGCGATATGAGCCCAGAAACTCCTACGGGAGGTGGCCTAGCTAGGTGAACCAGATGCGGCTCCCAACCGCGGCAATTCATCTTCGTTGCTTGCAATACCTGTTTCGCTTGTTTGTCTCCGAAGACGAATAACAGACAATGACCGTGCCTCGTCTCTGACGTTCGCTGACGTTCACTCTATTCTCTGCTTTAAATTTTCTCGCTTCTTTCTCTCGGTCTAACGCTTCAATGGTCGGCACGACATTCATATCTTCATTGCATTCAGTCTGCCAACTGAAGTGTCCCATTGTCAGCTACGATTGACTGCAGTGGTTGAAGATTTTGTCGCACAGATTTTTGTTACCATCATTCGCCGAACCCTGTTTGCATTAGGCAAGTCCACTTGAACTGACTAGGTCATTCAATAATAAGTATAAGTGTATAGATTTTATTGGAGCTGTTTCATATAGCATCCATTGAACCCATAAACGTTAGGCAACTATAGTTGAAGTGACCAAGTCGTTCAACCAAAGATAAAAGAATGGACGGTTTCTTGGAGTTACTTCAACTTGGTTGACACGGTGTTTACACGGATGAATTTGAACGACCAACTCAATCGTTCAACTAAAAGTTGTCTGATGTAAACGAGGGCTTAGAAGCCATTCTCTCCTCTGACAGTGTAATGGAAAGCAGAAAAGGAAGAAAAGTGGAAGGTGACGCATCCTGGATAATACTTTCTATATGGTAGGTTTGTTCCTTATAGATGTTGGGACAGTGGAAGTCGAGTCAGAGGATACGTTTACGTAGATGGAGTGGCTAATACACCGACTGCCACACGAATTTAATATATTTTGTTGTGGCAGCTGTGATAGACTGAAATGTACTACACCATAACAATTAATTTAAAAAAAAATTACATTATGTTGTATATTTGTATGTTATTATATCATTGCAGAAGGAATATCTTATTGCATTTGTATTATAGTATTTACACACTTTATTACGACAATGTTATCTGAGTTATTCACATTGTTGAAAATTTGTTAGCCCATAAAATTTGTCTTATCTTTATGACTTTAAAAGAATTTAATAAGGTGAATCACCGACGATTACCGTGACGGTCAACGTGAGAAATGGAAAGTTTTGAACATATTGTATTGCTTCAGGTCCTTTTAATAGTTGATAGTTTGATGGAATTAATACGATTCAACATTTTCTTATCTTAATTATTTCTAATTTGGGGCCATTTCAAATTACACATACACACGTAGAAATTTGCTTTAATTATTGCAAAGATAATTAAAATAACTTGAATCGAATGTACGTAGCAACTAATCGTTCCAAGAATCCAGATAATTTCCTCTAATTTAAATTTTTTAAACGAGGGCGCAAAAAATTTGGCTGCTCTAAAGGATTAAAAGGACAACTTTTTCTACCTTTTCTAATAATTCAATATAATGCAAGCCAATAATTTAAATTTTGAAATTTATTTTTCTCATTATAAGTGTTTGCCCATCATTCTGAATATTTCTCTCTTTTTATATTACATTGTGGTGATTTTAATTGAAACAAGGAGTACCATTTTCAATTTGTGCTTTATATCGTTGTAATCAATGGAAGGTAAACAATAAACGCTAAATTCTTTCATTCCATAAATTGATCATTTAATCAAATATATAGTTAATAAAAATCATATTCAAATAAACGATTTGTTTTATGGAATTAACAGTATATAGTAGAAAATTATATAATTACATACAGTAGAAAATTAATATAATTATATCTGAACTGTTTCAGGTAAGTTCACAGTAACTGCATCAATGTACGCGTACAGTCATCCCCTGGCCTACAATGCTATTTTGCATTTGATGATAATGATAAGTAAGTTTTTACTTTTTTCTTGTAATTTCCTATTTAGTCTATGTGTTAGTTATTTTCGAAAGAAAATTTAGATTAATCTTAAGTTGCATCTCGTATATTGATTTAACTGGAAGTCTTGCAATTAATGAAAAGATACTACGAGAATAATAACACATCTCCTGCTTCTACTACAAACGTAAATTTATAATATTTACAATGAAATTATAATTGACGTTTCAGTAAAAAATCATAAAAGACAACTCATAAAAGCTTCTTTACTGTGAAAGTTATCGAGTTATAATTTAATTTTATTAATTTAAATTTTTATAATTTAGAAAATTATTGATTTATTATCCATTAATTAAAATTTTTGTAATTTATTAATCTATTATTTATTAATTTTAGTTTTTATAGTTTAGAATATTATTGATTTAATTTTCATTAATTTAGATTTTTATAATTTAAAAAATTATTGAATTGAATCTCTATTAATTTAAATTTTTGTAATTTATTAATTTATTAATTATTAATTTTAATTTTTATAATTTAGAATATTATTGATTTTGTACCCATTAATCTAAATTTTTATAATTTAAAAGATTTTTAATTTAGAATATTATTGATTTGGTATCCCTATTAATTTAAATTTTTATAATTTATTAATTTATTATCTATTAATTTTAATTTTTATAATTTAGAATATTATTGATTTTGTACCCATTAACTTAAATTTCTATAATTTAAAAGATTTTTAATTTAGAATATTATTGATTTGATATTCATTAATTTAAATTTTTATAATTTAGAAGATTATAATTTAATTTTATTAATTTAAATTTTTATAATTTATACTTAATAATTACCAAAGTTGAAATTATTAATGAATTTATTAATATCCATATTACGATATCCGTGCCATTATGCATTTCATAATAGTTCATTAGTATTAAAATATATCAAAAATAGAATATGTTAAGTAGAATATTTCGATTAAACCAGAAGAAAACGAAATCAAGGTCGAAACAGATAAAATCAAGACAGTATCTACGATAGTTCCCATGAAAAGTCAAAAAGAGATAGAAATTATTCGACCGCGAAACAATGTTTTCCTTTCAAGCTGATTGCTTTTGTTATAGCTAGCGTACTTCGACTAAAATGTATCCGACATAAATGGTTCCAATATTTGTTTCAATTTAATTCGTATTACCGCACATTCGATCGAGTGAATTGTATTCGAATAAAAATTTCGACTGGAAGCAAACAGCTTCAAACTTTGTATGTATTTTTTTCAATTGTTGCTTATGTTATCGCTTCGAGAATTATCATACAGATCGATCTGACACGATTATTTCGCTTTTGAACGCCTTGAACCATTTTTTCAGAGAAAACAATGTCTTGGAAAATTCAGAAACGTCAGTTGAATTCAGCGTGAGGTCCGAATTGTGTCGAGTCGAAACCGCAAAATATAAATACACCGACGACATTCGTTTAGTATCTTTTACTCATTGGTCGAATTATCAAGCGTTCATTCGCCAAATGACACATTGTCGAGACATTAGATCTCGTTACAGTAAAGCATAATGCTTGAAATGTTTACGGCTCGCTTCACAATGAAACAACGATGTATTTTTATTTGCAAGGCCCAGTATAATCTGAAAAGCGGAATCGTGTTTCAGTAGCCTTTTTGTCCGGTCGGCTGGCTCGTTTTTATTCGCTTAATCAGCGATATTTTAACGCATTTAATTCTCCTTAGTGACGCTACCTGTTATTTATCATGCTTTTTCGGCTATATCTGACCCCGATGTTTCATATTAGTTTAGATTTATAGACTCTATTCTATCGGATTGTAAAACTTCCAGCATAAATAGGTTTCATTTTGTCGTGTTCAATTTTTTCCCGCCTGAACGAGTCTGATTTATTAAGTATTACTTAATTTTTCTCTTAGTTTCATTGGAACAGGACTAGAAATATCTTTAACTTTCATAATGTTTGTGTTAGTGTAGATAGAAACATGTGTTTGATAATCAATCTTCTCAAGAGAATATTTTCAAACAACTGTGTATCGGTACGTGTATTTTAAAAATACGTTCACGGCCAGCCGTGGAAGTCTATGTACAGTTTTTAAATTTCAAATACTATAAAACATTTTTATCTTTGACATCAAAATTTGTATTAATCAATCTTACATATATATATTTGAAGGGATATAATTTATTATGCAAATAATTATGGAGAAGACACAGCACCGTTCACGCAGCGACATATATCAAAAAGAGATAAAAATATGGAAAGTGTATTTTCATAAAAATGTCCGTGTATTATACGTCGATGAAACCATAAGAAGATAGATTTAACATTGTATTAATATCTTATGATCCTAGAGTCTTGGTAAAATACAGAAGTTTCGTAATTTCTGGTGTAATTCCATTTGAAAACTTTTGCGAGCAAATGCTTTATATTTCCTAGATCCTCCTGCGAACGTGTTAATATGTTAAGCAAATTCAAATTCATTTTCTGCTGTTATGCAAATATAATGTACACGATTCTCTGACAAAAGCGCGAGTCTGTGTGGGCGCTTGTGGCTGATTATACGTTAAAATACGAAATAAAGGTGTTTATTGAGATAAGTAATTTTACTCCAACAGCTAAACCGCGAGAAACATTCCTTTTTGTGTAAAGTACGAGTAAACAAGGAGAGTCGAAATATCTTTTCTAAAATATCTTACTATAATATCAGTGCCGGTGCATTTCACTCAAAAAATGGGATAAAAAAGAAATCTACGATGAATAATGACCCGTGAATAAATACCAATAATGATTAACAGTGACCAGAAAAAGAAATCTGGTATCGATAAGGACTACTGGTAGCTTCAAAAAATTCCACCATTGATTATGGTCATCGGGAAGCTTAGAAACACATAAGCACATAATGATTACCAGTAACCAAACAAATTTTCTTTACCGATAATGATTATCATTGATAGCCGAAAATAAAATTTCGTCATCGTTAATGATTTGATGGTTTAATTAAATTAATCGGTTATGATATATTGTATAATTATTTTTTCTATTGTATAACTTGATTTATTGTATAATTGTGGTATATTATGTAACCAAAAAATACTCTCATCGCTGATAATGTTTATTTATAAGCAAACCCAATTTCTGTAATCGATAATGATTACTAGATAGCAAACACAATTTCATATTATGTATGATGATTATTTCAAACTGAGATCATTTAAATGAACAATAAGATACTAATCCTCGTGTTACATGTAGCTTTTTTCACTTGGCTCATAGCTGGACTACGAGTTTTTATGCAAATTCGTAGCTGCATGGATATAATAATTTAAAGAGTAATACGAAGAATCATCAAGAATCAGAATTTGATTTACCTGTTGAATATTATAAAGACCACCGAACTTTGGATATTTTATATCCAGGTTTTGCATATCGTTTTATGGATTCTCGTATGTTTAAGTTTCTCATAACTACATAGAAACGCGATCTTTAGTTGTAACTGTTATGATTGCTGTTTTTATTTTATTTTCTTTCTTTCTTTTTTTTTTTTTTTTGTTTTCAAGGCACTTGAACAGATCTTAGAAAGTCTGATAAAAAGCAATCTTGGGAAATTAAGCGCAGCTAATGCGAAATGAATAGAATTCTTAGAAATCATTGAGAACAATGTCGAGGGAAGTCGGGGCGTTACGAAGAAAAACTTAACAAACCGCAGTGCAGCGCTGCCGCAACGCGTAACTGGAATTGTGATTCTATCGGAAACTTAATTACCGTTTAAATCGTAATTAAGACCGCGAACGTACGTTGAGGCCCGATGAATTTGTTCTTCTGCCTCGTTCTATTGTCGATAAATTGTTACGACGCTACGTGAACAGTGTCAACCTCTTCGTGTGCTTCGCCCGTTCGTTGGAAACGACTCTAACGAGACCGATTTATTTGAACCTCGTTAAAGAAAAAATTGCGCGTGCCAGCAACAGCACCACGTATAGTAAAGCGAAACTATTTGGCAAATACAGCGATGGACAGAAGAAGCTTTGAAATTGCTATTTTATAAATGCCAATAACTTTTGCACTAAATGTTCTTTACCATATTAGGAACAGCAGTCTACGCTGAGATATTCTGTATTATATTTATTTATTACTTTCGTCGAGTATAATTTTTATTTGTAAAATCACTTCTCTTAAATTTTCTTTTGTCCGTCATTGTCCACGAAGTTCCATTTGCCGACAATATTATAATTAATTTTCAAACACATACGACCGCTCAAACACTTTTGCCACCTTGTAGACAGTACAGAGATATTGCTGCATATTTATCATCTTCTTATAAATGGAATCACCAAATAGTAAACTTTCGCTATTTGTCCCAAAATTGACCAATGATACGTTACTGTTCAATGTATAATTTATCGATTATTTACTGGTTTTCGATGAAATTTGTTAAATATTACTGTTTAAACTAATATGGGTAGTCTTTTTACGAGTTTGTGAGAAACCTTCCGATTCGATTGGTAACTTGAGAGACTAACAATCTTTTTCAGAATGTTTAGTTGTAAAAGTTATTTAAAAATTACTGTGCCATAATTTGTTTCTCTCCTGCGGTCGCCTGTATTTCAATGCGAATCTATTAGTTTCTCGAAACCAATTGTATCATATTATACTAATAAACTAGTAATCTAATTATTATCTGTTGTTTACGAAGCGCATATCTCTAGAAGATTAAAGAGGAAACACCCATATGACCTAGTTTCGACATAAATGATCGATTAGTACCGTCATTACAAAGGTATGAATGTGTACAGCATATACATATGTATATGCATTGATCTGCAATGGCATCTCGATGGAGATGGCCAATTCACATGCTACAAATCCCAACGGTTACATTAATCTGCCAAATGTCTGCAGAAATAAATTGTATAGGAAAAATATGAAAAATAAGAATTATAATTAATTATCTGTTAATTTTGTAGTTATTCTTCTTCAAATGCCCACCGATCCAAAGGTGCGCGATCTTACCGCGATAGTCTTTGATCGTTTTACATCACAGACAGATGGAAGCTACAGATTATTGATCGTCGATGTTGGCAATTTCTTCGTAATTTTTAATATGAAACTTCGCATAATTGATAATACCATCGATACATACTCGAGCGATGTGGCCCACAAGTATAGTCGTCGCGTCTACCAGCAAAATTCGGCATAGCAATTGCTATTCGATAGATGGCGACGAGGCTCTAAGTAATTTTAACGATTAATGTGCACTACCTCGTCCAATTGTTGATCTACTGACTCGCCAGGTTTTGGCGCGCAGTATTTTTACCAACGGCAGATATTTACGCGCGTACAATAAAATTTGTCAAGCGTTTCAGCGCGTATCGCCTCTCGCGATAAATGGGAACGTGAAACGGTTGTCAAGTTGGAAATAAAAACGGTGGCTGCACAGCGAGTTCAGCGCCGGACCCAGTAGCATAATCGAACGCGCAGTAATCTTCTTTCAGAGGAGGTGTATAATTACAAGAAACGAGCGAGCCAGCTTGATTCGTTTATCGTTGGTTAATGCAGGTGAATGGTTGGCGCGTATTTATGGTTGTCGCGAGAACTCGTTCGTAATTATCTGTTTTCTGCGATATTACGATTGGAACGAGGCTCTGACGGCTGGAGACCCTCCGCGCGTTTCCTGCGACCGGCGAGAAAATATCGCGATTACGTAAGCGCGAAATAAATTCTGCAGCGCGCGTTCTGAATTGTAACTGAATAAATTTCAGCCGAGGAGAATTTAGCGGGTGCGTAGTAGCTAACGGGTGAAAATGTTTCATTATGAACGCCACTGTTATTTATCGTCTGTAAACTGGTGAATTGTAACGTTGATAATAATTTAAATGCGTGATCAACGTCCTCGTGTAATCGCCATCCACGCATGGCCACTTCACGTTCCTGTTACCATTTTTTCACGACGCCATTTTTCATAATCCGTGGCAATTAAAACGGCACGCAACTTATCTGTTTTGCAGTATTCGTTTTCCCCTGTTCCTCGTTGTTGTTTCGGAAAAAATGTTCGAACACTTGCTCGTTTCAAATCAGATGTTCTTTAATTATACGATCACAAGAGAAACTGACGTGTTTATAAATATGACCAAATTCTGTATCGTTGTTCGTTGAGATCCTCTAATTACTACGTAATGCTTGGTAAGCTCTAGTCCTTGAGCATGTTGCAAGCTTTAGCTTCCGATTTCGCCATTACAACGAGTACTCGCGCACAAAGTTGCCAATTCGAAGAAAGAAAAAGTTAGAGCGAAAGAAATTTCAAGGATATTTCTTCATTGTCGTATTATTACGATATGGTAAAATTAATTTTAGTATGCGGTGGGTTATCAGCAAGGACGAGGCAAGTTATGGTACACATTTTTAGCAAAATTTATAACAAAATATTCAGCAGAAAATATTTATTCCCAAACTTAATTTCTAAGGACAGATAAGAAAGGTTTAGCTAAACTTACATTTAAACAATAATTTTTAAATCATGTTAATTTTTAATAATTAATAAGATAAGTGTTGCTTTTGATGGTTATTTTCCCATTAATTTGTACATTTTACTAGGATTCGTTATTTTAATAGAAATTGCGATAACAACACGATATCACATACTCGTTATTTTCAAATATTTTTACTTGCAAATAAGAGATTCGGGTAGTTTTTTGTTTCACCTATATCTATTTTAGATTCACCAGGTTAGTATTTTATTTTGTACGTATCTTTCTACGTTATACATGATTTAGGTTTTGAAACACATCCTTCTTTCAGCAGAGCGCAATTAGTATGACTGAATTTAATTTGGAGGCCAGATTTGTTCGTTAAACCGAGGTTTTCAACGCCTTGTGGTACTAAAAAATACGTTTTACGTTTATAATTATGAAATCATTAGATGCTTCTCGTGTAATGCGAAGCGAACTCGATTGAAGTTACGATGAGTTGGTTGCTTCAGCTTTTCCTTTACTGCTGACATTAAATTATTATTTGAATCAATTACGAAGCATTCTTAGTTGTCTTAAAGTTATCAGTCGTTGTTGCAATATTCATCTATATTAATAGGAATGTCATTATCAATTTAAATTAGGGAATTTATTAACAGGGAATATGGTAATTAAGAAATTGGATACAAGACGTTGGCACAAAACGTCTACTTGGAGTACCTTCATGAGATTAGTGTAAAAAATATCAATAGTAAAATCTTCAATTAAAGATAAGAATGATAAACATACATGGATATTATTAATTTCAAATACGAATTATATACATTGCATTAAAATACTGTAGAAATTTTATAGTAAGAATATTATAACAAAGAGTTGTAGATACATAAAAATTTACACCATTGTAAAAGTTTAATTTGCTTTATAATTGATTAGTTAATTAGAAAGACAAGTTGATACATGGTTTAATTAATGTATCGTTTCATTTGATATTCCCTTTTAATTTCATTTAATTATTTGACCTTTGTTTTTGATACAAAAAAATAGATGTACATACGTCTCCACATGGGACAAGCCCAATTAGAATAAGTAACTTGTTGAATGGAGGTTCACGTAAATTACATGTAAAATTTAGAAAAATTTGCTTAAAAATGTCAATCAGATTTGCGATTAAAGAGGAACAAATACAATACCTTAATTTATTTTCGCAAATAAAAAGAAAACGGTGGAAATATTTGCAGTAGGTATTTAATTTAATGTTATTATACACAAATATGGGATTTTTATTACAACTAGATGATAAGATAAATAAATATCCGCGTAACGTTGAATATTCTAGGCGTTAAAAGAGAGGATCGAAGACTTGAAAAAAAGCTTACAGCACCCAGAAGGACCAAAAAGAAACGTCTAATCAACATAGGTCCTGCAATCAATCCTTGCGACGTAAAGCCGATTTTTCTCATTCACCGATATTCCTCGTCACGAGTGAGTTTCGTCGTCGAACGTAAACAATGAGATTGATTCACAAGTATGTTGGCTCAAGGTTGTCAGCACGAACGACCCGTAATACGCAGATATGAGTTTTGTATTGCGATGGAAGCAGAACATATGGAATATTTATTATAGCAAAAAGGCTTTTCACTTCGTCTACGTTTATGTTAATCTCTGTTTCTATATATTAGTGATAGTTTTGCTTTGAGAATCCTGAGCTAACGGACTTCCGGAACAATACCTTTATTTACGTCGAACGAAGAAACTCGCTCACTAGGTGGAATGTTCATGAATGATAAATATTGATTCTACTACGACTTTACTACGTCTTAGAATCTCGCATCCTTTTCTTCGACACTGTGTATAGTTGCGCTGATGGTCCCCTTGCGTAACTATTTATTTATATGCAGCAGTCTATTATTTTACAAGAATGTAACATGGAACGACTCAGCAGCTTGGTACAGTTTCAATTCTCTTGTATTTGATAGATAACCAGGATGTCTTTTGTATGTCTTTTCTGCCACATGCGCGTAGGTTTTAATGTCGCGTACTGTGGCCTTCAAACAGCATCAATTATTTATTTATATTTTTACATAAGCTTCAAACCAGATAAGATTTTAATAATTTCCTAGTCATTTCTGAGATTTACCTTACTTTCTGTACGTTTCTTAAAACGTTTTACCTCAAAAGCGTTCAGTTTTGGCATAAATCTGCGCGTTTCGAATATTTACATTTTATGAATCTAGAAATTAGAAAAGGCTTGTCAATTACGCAACCGATGGAGGTCGAAATGACTCGATCGAGCAGTCTTTAATAAAAATTAGCCGGCTACAATTGTATTTGCCCTTTTTTCATCGATATCTGCGCAAGCCGATTGTTTAGCTGAAATCGTGCAATTTCGCTGTATAACAATTCGTGTAATTAATGTTTCGCGTAATGAAATACGAAGGTACAATTCCCGGGATTAAAATCCCGATGAGTTTAACATTCCATAATTCATTATCGCCAAACGTCAGAAATATCCAATAAATAACATTATTCGGATCACATCACGGACGGGTCATAATAATTATTGCTCTCATTGAACTTTGTCTTTTCATCGTCACAACTTCATCAGCTTTGCCCGCTGCAACGGATTTTAATTATTACGCGCACGACACAGCTGTACATGTTCTTTTGTCCGCCGTGTGTATTATTTTGTTGTTTGGAACGAAACTATTACGTCCCCTTGTTTTTCATCGAACGAACACAGACTGTTCTTCTTTCGTATTAATCATGCTACATTATCTTGCAGTAACAGGCGAGGCTCGAACGTGTGTTTCGTGTTTGCAAACGAAAAATGCTTGCACATGCTGTCACTATTACGTCCGTGCTATGCAACCTCCAATATTTGTTTTTCAAATTGCTTTAGTAAATTTAAAAAGATAAATCGTCGTGTAGAAGTAAGCATATGAAAGATAAATACAAATGTTACAAGATTAGAGATTGTAAGTGGCAATACGAAAGTGGATACAATTATTATTTGGCTGTAAATCTGTGCAAATTCAGCCATTTGAATTTTTAAGCCTTAGAGGAACAGTTTAACGAGTATAAAACGCTGCGGATCAAACTTTTTAATTCACACGGTTAAGTGGCTCCTGTTCGCGCAATTAATTTTGAATTTACAGGATGTTCCGCGCAGTTAGAACCGAAGATATTTTTCAAACGCTTACAGACAAAACAAAGTGTCGTGGAACGATATTAAACGGTTGCAAACGAAGTATACGTAACTTTGTATGTATTAACTTTACGCATTTCTATCGATGTATTTAAAAAATGAAGCTACGTCTTTCTTTTAAATTGCAACTTGTACCTCTACGTGCGAAAGTATTGGTCTATCTACTTATGCTTGAAAATTTTTGGTTCTTATAAAAATTATTACGATGTGAGATTTATAAATATCATAGGAATTTATACTCCAAGTAAACTGCAGACGATTATGGCATTTGTAAAAATTGTAATATTGAAAAATGCAAAGAATGCGTACAAGTCAGAGAAATATATAAAACAGTCAAAGTACAATATTCGTTAGGATATTTCTTAAGTAAAATGTATCTCTGCACAAGATGCAGTGTTTCTAGCAATATTATCCGTCAGTTGTGTTTATAAAAATATAAATTTGCACGATGATTGACAGTAGACTTACGAATGTTCGCGTAGCATTAGAAATATCGTGCTCCAAATACTTTTCCATTTTTTATTCACCCTGGTTGCTTGTTAAAACTATCAATAAAGATAAGGAAGATTTTAACCTGTTCCAAAATATTTTCTACCAAAATTGTGATTTCTTTTATTCATATTTACACGCTTGGAAATCTGTTTCCGTGGAAATTGAATGTACTTACATTATCAGTTAAACGTTACATGATACTGGCAGAATTTTAGGTTAAAGTCGGCAGGAAATGAAATATACAATTAATTCCATACCACGGAAACAATATCACGTGACTCAATTAAGTTAGTAATTAAATGTAAAATCGAAACCGCATATATGAGGTATATGTGAGGCAATGTATACGCTCCTTAAATTAATTTCAGACCATTGCGGTCAATGCATGGTGCAGGCAAACTATCAATAGTATTCAATGTAGTAGAAAATGACTTACTAAACGTTAATATGTCATTTCCTGTGAATAATCTCTAGCCGAAGCAGATTGCTAATTTTACGACCTTAACGTTATTTATCCCTGTATTTTCGCCCTTGTGATTCCTGTTACGCTTCTGGTTATATCATTTTTCTGCCTCTAGTTTGCCAGAGACGAATATAATCAACCGTGATTTATGTAATGAGTTGCTTGAATATTGATCTGTTTCGATCATTCGGTTCATTTGTAAGTCACTTTTAAACGGTCAGATTGAGTCATAAGATGCAAATAGGCGCTCCGACTGCAAGTTCTAAATTACCTGCTCGCCGTTATGACTTATGACTTTATGGCTTTGGAGTTGGCGTTGCCAGTGGTACGACAGCGAGAAAAAGGCTGTCAGCGAGTAGAGATCGAACGGTAGTAAAAGTTTTTGCGCGATTAAAACGAACAGAACAAAACGGTATATCGTACTAATTAGAAAACCTTGTAATTCCACTTTCATTAAAAACTGACATTTTGACGCCCGGTGGCGAACAACAGCGCGAACTACGTCGATTTAAAAATTCTCTCGACTCTGGGAAAATGTCGCCAGTTTTAGAAAAAACGAACTTCCATATCCATCTAATTCTAACATCGCACGTTGCAATCGCGCAAAACTCCAAGTTTCACTTCGCTCTATAATGTGGTGTGCTGTCTGCATCTGTTCGAACGCATAAATTCACGTGTCAGCAGTATTTCAACGCAATGATTCAAATTCTATTAACTGCATATTAACTGGCGCATTTGTGTATCGTTAACTTTGCACATTTATGCTGCTCGTGTTGCACAATTCTATAGTCAGTACTCTGAAGTTATAGTTTCATTCGGATATACTGCAAAAGTGTAAACATATTTGCAGGCCATACGAAACGTATTATATTTTTAATAAAATCAGATAACCTCGTATATTTCCTAAAAAAAATATGTTTGATAATTTTTATAATGTATTTGTGGTTCTTCGGGCTTCCTACTTTGAACCTGAAGTGTCAAATTAAAAATATGATGGAAACTGGAAGAATCGACATATTTTATTGCTACGTGTTATTAGATGGTTAATAATCAACATAAAATTTTAGAGTGGGAATTTTTATGACGTCGGTTTTAATTTGAAAACACAAATGCTCTGATAAAAAGGAGTTAGATGCGCAAAAATCGATTTTGATCTTCTTCTGCTTTTCATAAACGAAAATATGCTGTCTGCGACAAGACCAACAATAAATTTCCAATAATTGTTTACCTGAGAATTCGCGATTGCAACGAACGCACTTGTTGCATTAACAAGAATTACAAAACGTGTTTAATTGATCGTACAAGCTTCAGCGCTTAAAAGTAACGTGGGGCATACACATACACACTTTGATCAGCCTTAAACGAAGCAAAACACAGCTGAAAACGAAACGGACGAGCCGACTGCGTAACTTTAAAGAAATGCATAACTTTAAACGCGTTTATCTCGGAAAGTTATTTTCGCGCGTTAACTTCTTTTTGCCAGAGCACGTCACAAATATGCAAATAGCTGCGGCAAACACGAATTATACTTTTATGTAAAGAGAAGAAACGTTTCTTCTCTTGCGTGTCTTAAAATGTTTAAAGTCGTTGAAGTCTAAAGACTTTTTTAATACTCGGACTGGCGAAATTCGCATTATGTAACGCTGTGGAAATTCCAAAATCGCGATAATCACTATAATATAACGCTAATAGCAAAAAGAGTCTGTAATGAATATGTAAGTAACAAATCGCGCAATGGGAAATTTTACAGTTTCATAGCAGTGCGTTTAAAGTCGAACAACATTCGCAATAGAGAACCGGGATATTATGAGTCACGTGTAATTTGTAGCAAATATAACGTATTGTTTGCAAAAAGCATGGTCACCGTGTCATAATCTGCGAGATGTGAAATGATCTGTTTCAGGGACAATTGATTACAGGAAAAGAAAAAAGTAGGTCAGTGATATAAGAATATTATTCGAAGGAGACAGTCATGAATCAAAATGAAACGAAGAAAGATTCAGCAGCGATGAGCGCGATTGAGAATTCATGGGAAACTAATTTTCCGTCGAAACTAATTTTCTTAAATTTGAAAATAATAAGCCGATGTCCAATAACTCGCCACGATATATCACCGTACTGATAATTGAATTTCAGAAAAGTTATTCGAATATCTGCGATATAATACGTGTTTGTGTAATTGTTTTATGTAAAGTGTCAAAAAAAATTGATGACTTGCTTCGAACAGCGTTAGTAAGCATTAACGCATATATCTTTTAAAGGTCTGCACATCATTTTTTATCGTAACAAACCGATTTATTAATTTACAAATATAGATTTATTTAGCATTAGAGCATGATTAATACCAGAACGAGGTTAATTATCACAACGCGCGTAATAGATCTAAATTACCGATACAAATTTAATGAATAATAGATAATCATATTCTCGTTTAAAAATTAACAACCGCAATATATCCTGCACCTACATTTTACACAAACTATTCACGCTATTAATTCCTAGCGTTTTTTTCGTACATGGTAGATCTGCTTGAATAAAGTTCCATTATTTTTTATACCCAATACAATCAATTACTGCTATATCCAATAATTTTCTATTCCACGCGATGACCTGAATAGATTTTTTTTACCTTACCGTGGTTTTCGCGTAGTGACGAAACCATACACGGTTTTTACACTGATAGTTACATTTTTTTTTCTTTTTTGTCATATTACACGACAGGGGTTTCAACAAACGACATCCATAAAATGCGTAACGCAGAAAGGTATAAAATATAATGTTACAAAAATTACATACACGCGTTATACGTATCTACATGAAATCAGAAAAATAATAGGCTTAATATCGTATTATAATAATGTCCGTAAGTCAATGTCCTTGGCGGTGAGAAAATTGAAGAGTGCTTGTAGAAAACATTGTAAGTGGCAAGAAACAAGTTTTCCAGGGGGGGAAAGAAAACTTATGGAAATTCACGAAGAAGAAAATTATATCTGTAGGAAAGTCTGTGAATTTATTCCACCTCCTAGTTGTAAAGAAAACTCGATGTTCCATTCATTTAGGTAAATGGCATAGACAGAAGCCAAGAAACTATTAACTAATGTTTATTGGCATACTTTTCTCTATAGAGACGACGCTATGACACCATCTTCTAGCGTTATTAATAACCATTTACAAATGGGAGTTGCATTTTAATTTTATACCACAGTATTCTCACTAACATGTTGAGCATTTAACAATAAAAAATCAAAATTTCTCACTGTTCTATTAATAAGTAGCTTAATTTCTGATGTAATTTTATTTCAAGACTTTAAAAGTCTGAATTTTTAAAATTTCTTTTAGAAATAATAATTATATTGATATTGAGGATAAATAATTTCCTAACAGATTGCGTTTTGAATTTCGTTGGCAAATCAGATGCACAAGATTTATTAGCTCCATATAGACATTCGTGACTGTAAGTAGATCTTGCTATCTCCGTCGCATCTTGACATAGCAATCGCAAGTATTATGCGCATATAATTTCCCTAAAACATTCCTTATAGGAATTAAACCTTCAACTATTTTTGGTCGAAATGAATTAGGAAGTTTGCTGATTGACGATACGGGAATCCACGAATAACATAATAATAATTAGATACAAAAATACAAGGTGTCTCGTTTTAATCGATTCACGCAAATACAGCGGAGGAAAGATGAAAATTTAAAGGATATGCGGTGCCAAGAAACACGATAATTTTAAATAAAAAAATAAATATTATTCATTTCCAGAATAGACTGTTATCCACGTGGTAAAAAATGTTCAGTTCAAAGATATTATTAATGCAGATTAATTACTGTACACAAGTACGAATCTTAAATTTTCTTTTGCATCGAATGGCGTGAAAAAGCAAAGGTCATCTTGAAACGCCTTCGCTCGAACAAATCTGCCGATTATCATAAGACGTCCCCCTTGAAACAGAGCAAGTTTCATTTCAAACATTTCTTCGAATAACGTTCAGCTTGCAACAGCAGTCCTTATCCCAGGACTTAAGTGCAAATTTAAGCCCGTAACGTGGCAAATACGTAAAACTAAAGCACTCGTCTCAGCACCTTAACAGCTTCCCTGCAGGAAAGAGATTCGATGTAAGACAAACAAACAAGTAATGGTAGTAAATATTTCTTATTCGAGTAATAAGCAACACCTAGCGTGCGCGAGGCTTCGTGTCCTCCTGCAAAATCCGCTCACCACACGTTAAGAACTGCTTGACGTAAGAAATATGTTGCGTGGGTCGATTAAAGTGAGACGCTCTGAACAGCATGAATATTAATTAATTCGTTTCACATACACGTTGTACACCTTCATCGAGCCACTTCGTTTCATAACACAATAGGATCCGTCGAAAGTGTTCTATAGCAAACGTTGTACGACATGCTACGAGCACGTTCAACACTTGAGAAGTTCGCGCCACTCGAGGTAGCGTTTCGTCGGGGCCCGGTAAAAACTTGAAACGTTATTCGAGATCTGACAGATTTACCGCCCTCGGTCTACTGGCATTCGCGTTAATTGCGAGGTTTCACCCCCTGCTCCGTGTTGCGTCGATGGTTACAAACTTCAGAGCGGCGTAACTTTGCCTTCGCCGACGATTTCATGGTCCTCGTCCCCTTGCCTCGCCGTCGTAGCGGCAGCTGACTTAGTCTCGTTGAAGAGAGTAAGTCATAAAACAGCGTGACAAGTTTCATTCGACTGATCGACATTGGCCTTCGTCGATGCTGCGCTGCTGCTTTTTGGCAGCCACGATTCGCGCATTGCCGCAAGCCAATCGCTTTTTTATCGACTCCTTTTCACAGAACGAAAGTGTATCGATCAGGCGATTACGAGCGGTTCGATTTGTCTTTGACGACGTGTGTCGCCTTATTGTAGTATTTGATGGAATCACGAGTTGTTATTTTTACCTAGGGAATAGATGGAGCAAGTTGGAGTTACTCGAGTCAGCCGGGTTTCAACAGTGTAAAAGTCAATCTTGAACTTTGTACGAAAGAGACAAACCTTTGTGCGTTATCGAGACATTGTTAGTCTTTAATGCGCTAACGAAATAATGAGAATATGTTGCGTATGTTTGATCCCAATGAGAAAGCGTTTATGATACCTTGTGCAAGGATCGTTTAAATCATCGAGGAAATGTTAGACAAGTAAGAACTTTTTTTTTTTATTTATTAGAATATCTACAATCAATTCTCGTTGAGAATTTTCAGTAACTTCATTTGGCGTGATACAATGACATGGTTTATAATAGTTTATATCGTTGGTTCTAGTAGGATCTAAGGATTTAATCTAAAGGATATTTTCTTTTTAGTCTGCGGATCTGGTCCGTCGTGTCAAGTAGTTGGCTGACTAATGGGTTGTGGCGGTTGTTGACTCTTGCGTTGTATCTGCTTCTGGACTTGTATATTTCATCTTTGACTGTGGGTATCTTGAGGTCGCGGTGGATTGTTTCGTTGGTAACATACCAGGGTGCATTTATTAGGGATCTTATACTTTTTGATTGGAATTATTGAAGAATTTCTATATCGGAATTACTTGCTGTTCCCCATAGTTGGATCTCATAGGTCCAAACAGGTTTTAATATGGCTTTATTGTGAAAAATTTGACTAAACTATTTGAATTCTCACGCAGTTCCATGTTTATAATTGATGCTGCGGAGATATGCCACACGCGGCCCAGTTGATATTTGACCGGCGTTCATACTACACAGAACGTTTAGGAATTTCATGAACACCGTGACGAGACACAACTATCCTGATCACACTGATCAAGTTTGAAACGGATCTGAAAATGTGTATACAAGTTGGAAGATATGGGGTTAAACAGAAAGCGGCTTCCTTTTTTCGTAGCGAGATACACCTGGCCATCATTGTAAATTTATTTTTATTTATTATTACTAATTTAATTGGTAATACCGTAGGCCTGACTGTTCTAATAAATTTCCAATAAGTTTACAACGCAACTTTTAAAAAGCAGTGAAACTAGAGGTAAACGAGTGGCTGATAAACGCAAAGAAATCGGATGAGAACTGTTTTCGATTGGAAACATTGGAGTATTTCAATGTTGGAATTACTTGCTGTTCCCCATAGTTGGATTCCATAGGTATGTAAGAACTTGATAAGGAAATGATAAAACGTGGTTACGAAAAGTAAAATAATGTAGATACGATGTTGAACTTCGATACGTTATAAGTGAAATGAGAATATTAACAACATGAACGAACTTTTTATCTTCTGACGACGATTTGTAAGTTTTATTCTCATGGAAAACTAGGTTCAGCTGTTAATATACGGAATATATTTTTCAATTTGTCAGGCTAGAAATAGTGACGCAAGTTGTTTGCTACCAAATGTTCAATTTCCATCAAAAAAATTGTTCAGAAATTATAAGGCGAATTATTTGGCTTGATTGAAGTATTTCTATCTTATTCTTCATGCATCATGTAATAAATACAATTACATGATCGTATTTGCCTAGTAACTCTGTTTCTCTGTTACTTTCTAAAAAATATCTTTTTCACTTGGTTTGAAAATGATTTTCTTCTTTGAATTATGTATTTTTCTCATTCGTATTCATAAATATCTGTATTTACTCAAATTATATAGAATGATATCGTGTTTCAAAAAAGTAGTACCAATATATTTTTATCAGTATCTACGTTATTATTTTGTTTTCTTACAGACACTCGGTGCTTTTCATTCGCTCGATAAATGTCATTGTCAATTAGTCAAGTAAATGGTTTTTGTGAGTTATTTTATACTTGTCTGGTTCACTAGAAGTCATTCATCTTATGAATTTAATAATAAGATAGTTTAAAAAATGACTTTCGTCTTTAATAGTCTTAAAATTTAATAGAAAAATTAGTTTTATCTTTAATAAGCTGAATGATTTAAAAATGAATTTTATCTTAATAAACTAAATGGTTTGAAAGATTGCTTTTATCTTTAATAAACAAAATGATTTAAAAAGCGAGTCTTATCTTAAACAAATTAGATACGTGGTTTGAAAAATGAGTTTTATCTTAATAAACTTAATGACTTAAAAAATTGATGTTTTCTTTAATAAACGAAATAATTTAAAAAATGAATTGTATTCTTGATAAACGAGAAATTTATTTTTATATAATTTTGTATATTATAAAATGTAGAAATAGCTTTCGCATATTTCACGTTATTCCACTTATCGCGCACATTGTTTGCAAAGAAACCAGCGAAATGAGCACGTAAAGACTACAGATACAATATGATCGTAAGGATACGTTATATTTGCAATGAAAATAATCGCTTCTGAAACGTTACAGAAAAATAACAAGCGGGAAAAGCAGCCGTGATTTTTCTGCTTATATCGGTGGATATATTCGCGGCGGAATTTGAATATCTAAGAGTTTAAATCAGAAAATTGCGCTGTCTCTGAGATTCGTCCGGCTATTTTCGTGATTTTCTCGATGCAATTGCCGTGGAGTGTGCTTTTCGCGAAAATCCACATGCCGAATTTTATTGGAATTGGCAAACGATCGCGACTGCGTTTCGATATCGTTCCGCAATTTATAAATCGAGTGGAAAATGGCATCGTTGCGAATAAAAGTTGCTCGACGAATTTCGCAACGAAAGTAAAGAGTATCCACAGAAAATTTAGTGTAATCTTAACGCTTGGTGAAATCGTACGATGCGTTTATTGGTAATTTCCATTCCTCTCCTCGCGTTCTTCAAGTTGTAGTCGCGATAAATAGCACGAAAATATTTTATGTGTCGTGTTTTTCATGTTCTTCGACAATTGTATCTTTCGTAAAGAATCAAATTCGATGCTTGTGATTAGACAGAATTATACGAGCGTATATTTCTCGTTCGTAATATCGTAACACGTAAATGTGAACAGTTGCAAGATATGTCTTTACAGTCACACTCTTTGGTCACGTATAAGACGACTTTAAAATTGCCCAATCCTGAAAATAAAATTCTGAAAAATTAGAAAATTTAAAAACTTAGACAAGAAATTTCGTCAGAGATTTCGAAACCTTTGATCTTATCGACATCAAAAACATCGTCTCCCATTACTGAGTCTTCCTTGGACCCACAAAATATTAATGTATATGTCTTTTGTGAA
Source organism: Bombus affinis (assembly GCF_024516045.1). NCBI lineage: Eukaryota > Metazoa > Arthropoda > Insecta > Hymenoptera > Apidae > Bombus > Bombus affinis. The sequence continues at coordinate 282,691 of NC_066345.1, forward strand.
TTTAGTGAATTTATGGGGTATAAGAACTATTCGTTATCCTTTTAAATACACGTGTAAGTTGGATCAGTAGGAAATTTTATATCGCGACTTATACAACTTCCTTCTGCCAATAATTTGAATTTAAGAAGAGCACATACATTGTGCGACTGTTTATTATTTTCGGCATAATTTTCGGCCTTTGATCTTATCGACATCAAAAACATCGTTTCCCATTGCTGACTCTTCCTTGGACCCACAAGATGTTAATATATATGTCTTTTGTGAATTTAGTGAATTTATGGGGTATGAAAACTATTCGTTATCCTTTTAAATACACGTGTAAGTTGGATCAGTAGGAAATTTTATACCGCGACTTATACAACTTCCTTCTGCCAATAATTTGAATTTAAGAAAAGTACGTACATTGTGCGACTGTATATTATTTTCGGAATTACAAGCCGCACTAATGAATCCATAAATTTGAATCACGATTCGCAAATTGTCACATAAAATTTGCCTAAAGGCCCTTCACCGACAATAACGTCTCATTAAACTTCTAGTTACGGTTATTGTGCACGTCGTTGCAAAAATATAATACTTTATAACCGCTGTATCATAATAATTGACGACACTAAATCACGCGTCAGCATGTTTTCCACTCAACTTTCTTACGTAAATTATATATTACGTATCGCGGGCACTTGTCGCTTGGTGCTTTCCATTTTGTAGGATCTCGTACGTAGCAACGTTTCGCTCGCAAGGTGCACGTCACCAAAAAGCAAAAGTTACAAGCAACGCTCCGACCATGGATCGCACAGTCTGTGGCTACTTGAATCTGCACGCATGCAAACCGATGCAACACCTATACACGCGTACACTAGTGCACACTCGATACGAAATATCTCGATAATTAATCGGCCACCAGGTGCACAAGCCCGTGGTTACACCTATGGTACACCGTAAAACTTTCACAAATACATACACACTGACGTCGAACCGGTACATTTAGTACGGAATATCACACTTTTTACATATGACAGTACAGTTGTATGAGTAGTACAGCTATAGCATACTCGATAATCCTTCTATTTTCTAGCAATTTATCGATTAAGGCGTAAAGGATCAGACTCGAGTATTCGAAATACAATACATTTGAACGAAATATTAGGTTGTCCGAAATGTTTCTTTCGTTTTATAAGGAAATAATAGACGCGCAATGTTTTTTGTTTTATATTAGTTTATTGAACCATGCACGAATATAATAAGAGAAATTTTCTAGTAATTTGTTGATTAAGGCGTAAAGGATCAGACTCGAGTATTCGAAATACAATACATTTGAACGAAATATTAGGTTGTCCGAAATATTTCTTTCGTTTTATAAGGAAATAATAGACGCGCAATGTTTTTTGTTTTATATTAGTTTATTGAACCATGCACGAATATAATAATAGAAATAGAACGAAATGAGGCACACCTAATTCAATAAAATAATATAAAACAAATTGTTGTTCATCTATTATCATCTGATGAAACGAAAGAAACTTTTCGGACAACCTAATACATTTATTTGAAATACGATAAATGTAACAAATTGGAATGCAATAAATGTAACGCATTGGAACAACGAATACCTTTCTGTGATTTCGGGTTTAGGTCGCATCGACACCTGGCTCGTTAGCGACAATTTCCATTTGGTGTCTTTTAGATAAATTTCGTTGTAGACGTAGATTTCTTTGTGGTAATTTAGCGTGATTCAGGGTAAGGTAATTTCTTTGATCTGGTCCTTTGATATCTAGGCGATGTTTGGATTCAATTTGTACTCGAGCTTTTCTTTTATTTCGAAGCGATCAATTTATTAATTTATCAATTTATGTCGGGTTCTAAGTTCTCACGAAGGTTGATGGATGTCGCGCTTTTGACGAAACGCAGCACATAACACGATGTTATTATTATTTTATTTACTTTAACATAGAAAAGATGGCTTCGTTTTATGTGAAATTCGAATAATTCAAATAATTTCATCTTCAAATAATTTCTTATTTGAGCTAATTGTAATACACTAACGACGGAAGATGTTGTGACGAGATTATCTGTTGTTTTACTCGAATCAACCAACTTCTGTTTGATCACAGTAAACCATAATTAACTTAGAATCCGTGATCGTTAAACGTAATGTAATCACGCTTGCCCTTGAAATTATTCTTGCCAGAAATATTTCGTCAGAGACTCATTCATATTGCATACCATGTAATCATTCCATGATTATGTCAGTCAAGGTCGTTTCACATAAAAACAATCTTCGCACAGGAGCAGATGATGGAAGTGTATCATTATCATTTGCGTAATCCTGGCGAATTTCTACTTTTCCACGAATTGTTCTTTCCAACGCAGTTCAAAGTGTCGATATAAAAGCATCAGAAAATATTTATCTAATCATCGAAACAAAATAAAGGATTGCTTCGTCGTATGACCAAATAACGAAGTAATTTGAAGAAAAATTCTTCCAGGTTAAAATAGATCAATACGCAATTGTTCTCAATACGCTCAAATAATCCAAACAATCATCGTTCAAACATATTGTTAGGTTGTCCGGAAAGTGTCTTTCTTTCGCAAACGTGTTTTTTACAACACAAACGTGAAACCAAGTCCGCGAAATGTCGCGGTGTTTGTCTCAACAGAAGAAAATAGCTCGTACGTAATTCGATAAAATAATATAAAACAAAAAACGTAGTGCGTCTATTATTTCCTCATAAAACGAAAGGAACTTTTCGGACAACCTAATACATATTCGAACAATGCCAGGGTATTCGGTGTTCGCTCAACAATTCTTCGATTTTCTACTAAATTATCGATCAAAGTGGAAAGTATGGCGGCGTTCGATTAATTCGTTAGTTTCACCGCGGAGCAATGGCGCAGATGTTTAGCTTACAGTTCGTGAGCGTGGTTAGTTATTTCTTGCTTAATCACGGCAATCCTTTGTTTTTGTGGGAAATAACCTGCGCAGAGAATCGCGCTTCAATCGAAGTAGATCAGGAACGTGGAAGTGGTGCACGGTAATCGATCTGACTTGTTTCGTTGCTGCACAGACTCGTTAAAACGCCACGATCGGTGGAACACTTGCATAAGAAAGTTGGCCGATGTCTTCTTCGTTTATGATTTACATTCTTCCTCGAGCTTACAATTACTTTGCATTAACAGCATCGCCACTGATACAAGAGGAGTTGGTATAACGTTGGATAAAAGCTTCGTGTTTTTCGTTTTTAATAGATTCTTCGAACGTTTCTTACGATCTAGAAACTTTATAACGCATAGAAGTAGCTGCACTGCCGTTCAGAATTATCCGCGCACTTTGGTCTATTTGCGGTGTAACGGTATTTGAATTTGATCAAAGTGTAGAAATTAACGGTGAATTAGTAATTAGAAGCACCACTTGCTACTTTTTGTCGAATTAACGGACTATAAATTTGAATTTTTCGTTAGAACACAGCGATTATTTCTTCCTTGTATATTACTTTCTCTGTGCCAATATATCGTTATTTAATCGTTCAGTTTCATCTGTTAATTCAGTTAATTCGGTTCAGACGAACGATCTTAATCTGACTTACAGATAAAAAGCTGGCCAAGTAACAAAATAGCTGTACGAGGTTTGACAATTCCGAACGTTTTACTCTCCCATGTAGATTTTTAGAAATGAACCTAATTGCTTTATAATATTTTAGGACCCAGCTTCGTGTTTCAAATTCATACTTTCGTGTTTATTAGTGTATGTTAGGATTATAAGTTTAATAATTTCTGGATATAGAGTATGTAGGGTATAGCTTTGCAATTAAAGTACATTTTTAATAACAAGTGTCTGGATGCTTTTGAACAGTGTTTTAGCTTATTGCATTTTGCTGTCACTCATACAGTGTTCATCTTTAGTTTTTAATCTTCCTGCGGTCTTAAAATGTTTTACATTTTCATCTTGCTTTAATTTCAGCTGACAAAAGGACTTGCGATATTTGGTATTTCGAATGATTGATACACATTTGACGAGTCAGTAAACGATTCTTTCACATTTTCCTGGAATTTAAGCGATATCATCCTAATTCGATCCAAAGTAGTTGCAATGCTATGGATTGACTACAGAGATGATTTACATTGAAGCAGAATTCGAAGTTACGAGATACGAATTGTTTAACGTTCATTGTAAATGTAATTAACAGTGTTTGCTTGTAACTGAATCAATTAAATAGCAAGGAATATGGAAGCTGCAAGGACCGGCATAACGATACCCCATCTAATTTAATTTCCAAAATGCCCGGAAGCAAGCTAGCTCGAACGGCTGTTCCATGAGCGAACTTTGAAACTGTCATTAAAATTTAACAGAAAATCTACCTTCTGCGCCAACGGCAGTGTCGATATACGTACATAGATCTTGATGTCTGTCGCGTAGGCAAACTAGTTACTATTACCAAAACTTTGTCATTTAATCGTAATTAATTTATTTGATTAATCTTTTATTTCGAATAATAAAGCTACCGTAAGCTGGCTATGTAGAGGTTTATGTGTAGAGGATGGTTGTTCGGTGAGGTTTAATGGACGAGATTGCTCGTTGTTGAAACCATCGAATATATTTAAAATGATAAATTAGTATACAGATAATGTTCGCAAAGACGCTCGTACTAATCGATTCGCTAAGACAGTGTATAAGTCGTAAAGTAGGATCGCTAATGACTCGTTAATTAGCTCGCTGATAGTTCGTTGATAACTGGTTGATAACTGATCGACAACTGATTGTAACTCATTTCCTTGGGATTATGTTCGCTTATTTCTACTGGTCGGGGCAGATTCGGAAAATTCAAATTCGTCTTTGTTCGATGGTTGCACGTAGCGTCGACATTGTTTTGCTCGGAGTTTATTTATTCTTGCATTATGTGTATCCTAACAATCTTGATACTTCGAGGCAAAACAACAACATGATTTGATTTGTCCTCTAACTCATGTGCCGCTACAGTTACATAGTTCACAAAATAATACATTTACCATATATATACAGGGTGGTTGGTAACTGGTGGTACAAGCGGAAAGGGGGTGATTCGAGACTTTGTTTTCGAGAAAATCGACTTTGAATTTTATTTATGGAGTCATATTAAATCAATTGTCTATTCTGAAGAAATCGCAAGTTGCGAGCAATTGAAAGAAAAGATTATTGTAGTCTTTCATACTTTAAAACGATCGAATACGTTAGAAGGTGTTCATAGAAATTTAATTAGAAGAGCAGAAGTATGTGTTGGGCAGAATGGGCAACATTTTCAGCAATTTTTGTAATAATAACCTTTATGATTACTTCATATTATTTCATTATGTATTCCTAATTTTCGGTTACGGCAAAAACAAACTTAAACTGCGATAATATCCATCGAGACAACGATCTACAGTGAGATCCGTTATAACGAGACGTGACAAAGTGCACCCGTACCGAGCGAAAATTTAAAGTCGATTTTCTCGAAAACAAAGCCTCAAACGAAAAATTTTTATTCTATATTTTCGACTTCTTTTTTCGCGTAGAATCATCCCCTTTCCGCTTGTACCACCAGTTACCAACCACCCTGTATGTTGGAGATGAAAGGACATCGGGGCCTTTCTTTTGGAACGTTTGGGAAGGTCCCCAATACTTTAATCCAGACTTTTTATTATAGCTGCACTTAAATAATAAAACTGAGAAATAGTTGTCTATGATTTAATCCGAGTGTGGGTGAGATTTATGACAGTGGGCTTGGGCTCGAAGTGACATAACGGGTCGCTGAACGTGGCCACGGTCACGGGAGGGACGTGTACCTAACAGAGGTATGGAGTAATTAAATAGCTCTCCTTAAAAACAAAGATTGACCCGAGAGGTACAGAAAGGAATATATAAGGGCAGTTCCACTTGGACTGGAGTGCAGTTCATTCAGATAAGTTCTACCTATACGTTGAGTCACACCAGAGTCGTGTATCACATCGCATTAGTCATCCCGTTAACCGTGGGTTCGTTATCGAATCTAAATTCATTATCATCGACATATCTATCATCCAATCGCCATTATTACTTGTTAGACTCTGTAATAATCACATTTGTGTCAATAAATATCATCTATAGTACATCACAACGATGGCCAATTCACGTGCAGATTCATTATACGTCCCTAACTCTAATGATATATATATGTCGAGTTATCATTGGATTATGTTGAGGTTATTTGATGTATAAAGAGAGAAACGCGTGGATAAATTGTAAGGTAGAAAATATAATTTAATACAGAAGTGTAATTACAAGTAGGAATACAATTTGAGCTGGTTCAGATCCGCACGCTAACGGTGTTGCCCTATAACTGAAAACCCCGAAGCCAACGTCGCCTGTCTATTGTTTATGGTCTGCCTTCGTCCCAGTCTTTTGTCTATACGCTGTCGATGGCTTCAGTGCTTGAAGAAACTAAAAAGACCAGATGTAGAATTTTCTTAAAAGTGGTGACCACTTCAACAGGTTAGGGGCGTTTAACGAATCTTCATTTGGATTAGCCATTGTTGTACAATATAAATGATATTTAATGGTACAAATATGATTATTACAGAATTAGACAACTAACCCTGGCAATTAGATACTCGAGATGCGAATGACAATAATCTTAGGTTCAACAATACACGGTCAACAGGATGGCAAATGCTCTTCTTCTCCAAAGCTCAAGTAGAACTGAACTTACTTGTCTACAGTCCAAGTGGAACTCTCTCATGTGCTTTCCTCTGTACCTTTGTGTACCTCTCGGGTCAACTATATTTTTAAGGAGAACTATACAACTACTCCATACCTCTGTTAGGTAAAAACGTCCATCCCGTGACCGTGGTTGTGTTTAGCGACCAGATATGTCACTTAGAGCCCAAGCCTACTGTCATAAATCTCGGGCAAACATAATCAGATTAAATCATAAACGACTACTTCCAAGTTTTATTATTTAAATACAATTATAATAAAAAATCTAGGCTAAAGTATTGGAGATCTTCCCAAAAATTCTAAAAGAAAGGCCCCGATGTCCTTTCATCTCTGATATATATATATGTCGGAAATGTAGGGACATCGGGCCTTTCTTTAGGAAGATCCCCAATACTTGGGCTCGAGGTGACATAACTGGTCGCCGAACGTAGCCACGGTCACGGGATGAACGAAATGTCTTACAGAAGAAGTACCGATGTTGAGGGACACGCTGTATAAACAATCAAGTCTCGGTCAGGAGCAATGTTGGTTTACGCGGGACTGCCTAGTTACGGCGCTTGGGAATTTGTTGATATTCCCGATCAATATGTAATTGACAAATGTGACTATCTTTTATTTTGCAATCACCTTGGAGAGTTTACTGTCATCGTCTTGGCAGTCAGTCTGAAAGTAACCCTGCGTCTGAGTTAACGTGTCCGCGTGCTACCAAATATATTCTAACGTACAAAGAGTTTTCCCGTTGACCGTGGATTCGTTATTGAGCCCAGGAACATTGTCATTAGCTTTTGTTATACTTATTAATTATTACGCGCCTAAAATTTCTAACGAAAACCCGACATATATATATATATATATATTTATTTCTAATAATTAGATCGTGAACATTTATGCAAATTCATGTTTTTGTGAATATATTGAAAAATGGAACGCAGATAGAGGATTATATCAGGTGCCTGTTAAATATTATAGTCATTTGCATTCTATGCTTCTTGTATCTTCGAATTTCCAATGAAATAAAGATAAATAAATAAAATTTCGCAGTGTGCCAATGAGTACTTTAAAGAGAAGGTTTTTTTTATTATTGTTTGAAGTAAAAATATTACGTTTTCACTAGTGAAACATTATCTTGTACGTGTATTTTATACTCAAGTTTGCGTAAATTGTCAGTGCGGAGGTAAGATTTGGATTCTTCAGAACTACATAAAATCCTTCTCTTAATCTTTTAAACTACGTTTAATCCCAGTATCAAAAGAAAGATAAAGAAGAGCTTCATCTACTTAACAAGATCCAGTTTTCTCGGTATGGCGAGAAACATTCTAAGAAACTAAATTTCTTCCTACATATTTTATCTGTATTTAAACAAAATCTACGTACCAATGAAAAGAGAAAGAGAACGAAAAACCGATTAAGAAGTTATGGCTGCGATCGTGTTCAAGTATCGAAATATATCCCTTTCGATTGATTCGAACTTTTTTCCCTATGCACGACTAAACTTCGTACCGGGAAAGAAAAGCAAAGAAAAGAAAGAGAATAAAGGACTTGGAAAAAAGGTCAATGGGTCACTGCAGAGAGAGCTTTTTCTCGAGATTTAAATGTTACCGGATATTAAACTGGTTGGACGGAATAACCTTGCTCTTGGAAAATGTCAAATCGTTTGATTTTAATACCATGCCACTGTCACTTCCAAACAGTTTCTTTCGTATACTTCTCGATTATTATTCAGTCGACCGCGAAATTCTTTTCGACTGTTCCTCCAAAGGCTCCGATTATTCTTTGTGAGAAACTTCTGAAAAATCATATTAAATCTTGCTTCTGAACCTTCTCGGACCATCATTTTCTCCGTTTTTCCACTTGTTATTCATGCCAGACGTTTATAAAAATTAAGCATCACGTGGAGGAAAAGCAAATAAATCGCTGCACGGCGTTGAGAAACCGAAAGATTTCCGAACAACGACAGAAGAAACGAATGGATCTTGAGCCATTTAACTGTACTCGCGCGAAGGATTCTCGCGTAGAATAAAGAGCGAGGTGATTAATCGAGAAAATACGCTCGTGTTTTAATTGGACTAATTCGTTGTCGTAAGAATCTCCTGCTAATTATTTTATATTCAGAATGATAAAATCCAAGAAATATGGTATTGACCGACGAAAGAAAGTTTATAAGATGAGAAACGTCCAAAGACATGGTGATTTCATAAAATGGATTTATATTTAATTATGAGAATACTGCGCCTCCGCTTAAAGGCAACTTCCCTTTTTCCGCACAAGGCCAAACGAAATGAAATTTAAGGAACACTTCCGTCGCATTTTAGTTTGCACATTTACGATGAAATAAATAATCGAAGATTCGACGCTTTTCCATTGAACATGGATCAATTTGGGAAAAAGTTTGGAAAAGAAAAAAAGACACGCATACAAAAACACGTTGCAGATTTTGGCCAACATTTTCACATTTATAGAGTAGATAAGAGCGATGAATAAATATAATAGAAAGACTATGCCAGCTAAAGAAGGCCACAGCTCCTTCGTGTTTCATGACATGAAAAACGTTCATGGCACAGTTTGAATAGCCTCGATGAAGCAATATCCTGAAAAACCAAATTTTTCTTATCCGATCATATTTTCCGTGTTTTTCCAGGTCATCGGTATGTTTTATGTGGGAAACGTGTAGTATGTTTTTCTATTGCGTCTGTATATGTATGCAGCGAGCAAAAAGATACGTTTGGGTATGCTTGAATCATAAAGTTCAGATGACCTTGAAAAGCAACAATGTGATGAAACTGCTGCGATGATACGCGAACTTGCTGCGTATGTCGTAGTTGTAAATGATCAAAGTGATGTCCGCCGCCAGCTGTACGCTTGATGACACAAGTAAATACAGATTGCTCTGCTCTTTTTATCGTTTCCGGTGGGATAGCGTCACAAGCGCTAATTATAAGGTTCGTCGTGTGTTTTGGAGTACAGTAGAATTTCCAGTAACCGAATTAATAGAATTTTCAGGTAGCGCGCATCTTTTCTTCTGGCTATTATTCTATATTTCAAAAAGAATGATAAGGTTTTTTAAATTTATTTATGGATTTCATATCTTTTCTATCGCTAAATCTTTGTTAACGCATCGAGCTACGCTGAGTCATATTTCCTTCGTGACTCGCATCATCCGAGTCCTGCAACGCCACAAACGCATCGAAATAACAAGACACGTCAAAGTCATCGTTACCTCTCAGCACTTAAAACGTTGGTAACGATATTTATTCAAATTTCGAAACTTCTCCGTCTAATACAAATTGAAATATTCGTGTATTTATTGTCGACTGTGGGAATAAAATTATGATTGAAATTATGATTCATTATGGAAACTGTAATTGTGCAGCGTGGCCTAGTCATTTATTTCTCAAATCCATTAAAGTTCTTCTACTTCTCGATACAGCCAAGTAATTTTTAACTATTAACTACTAACTGTTTTCTGATATCATTAATCGTGGATCTACTAAGGTTGAAGATTTTACCAATTTTCCCAACACTGGCACGCTCTTTCCTAGCTTTTGAAGACTTGTATAAGCTTCACATTAAAATAATCGGAAAAATATGAAATTGTAGAGACATCTAAATATAGTAAAACTGCACGACCCAGAGATATTGTTCGGATAATAAATCTTCTAACGCTGTAGGTCCCAATGTAATACAAAAATTACTAAAATTCATAGTGTGTCAATAGCAAATTCTCTTCCTCTTTCTTAATTAAGATTCAAGGCCACACGAATTACCAGGCTCATTAGCGACACTATGAGAAGAGGGCGATGCCACGTGCTTTCTTTCAGTCCAGTTTTCTTTATAAATATTAACAAAAATCCAGACTTTTTCCATCTTCCAATTTATCCTTCAGAAAGGATACTAATGCGCGTTCCTCACGGATCCGCCACTATATCTCGTGTAATTTCATCGCTTTACTTGGAACTAGCAGAAGATGCCTCGCTGGAATACGCTCGCTAAATAGCTTGTTTCGTCGAAATCGACTGACAACCATGATTATGATATACTCGTTCCTTTATTTAAATGATGCATTTACATAAGCTGTTAATGTACATACGTCTGAAGCTCACGTTGCAAAGGGATCAAGACGTTCCACGTGCGTATCGCGTACGTGTCGTTTGCTGCGAGTATTTGTTTTCTTCGTTGCTGCTCGTTTAATCTACGCAGTTTATTGCACCAGTGGCGTGATGTTGACTGGCTTTTATATGACGAATATAGTACGCGGCAATGAATAATCGATGCACATTTGTGAATGATAGATCGAGTTAGATTACGAAGCTGCGTAACGTGATAACGGAACTACACTGGTTGGCAAAAAGACATCGTACGCAGACTATTATTAAGTTATAAGTTCTCATATACTTACTCAAAATTTTTCACATTTTTTTCATCAATGTTACTTCATGCAACGTATACACGGTGTCCCAGTTTTCTCCCGTAAAACTTCACCAGAATATTCTATGAATAAAAATAAGAACAAAGAATATTATGTAAACGTGGAATCTTAAAAATTCTTTATTTAAAAAGTTAGAATAAAAATACGAAATGACAATGGGCTGCTATCTTGCTCGCTACCGCATAACGATAGATCGTGGGTTCGCGTTCTTTTATTTTCCGTGTATCTCCTAATGCAATTTGTCTGTGGAGAATTCCATTCCAAAATGTTGTCAATTCTGGATGCAAAACCTGCACACATGGAAAATAGACTCTATTGCATTACTAATTCCTTGTTTATTTTACTTAATTACAGCAAATACGTCACGAGTCCTTCGCATTAACTCCTGACGTGTATTAATTTGTGTTTGATAAATTGTCTTTTTCACGGCTCGCCACAAGTAAAAATCCATTGGCTTAGCATCTGTTGATTCTGGAGGACAGGGAATTGGTCCTCCTATATTTAATGTTCCTTGAGGGCAATAGTCATTTAATCATTGCCGTATTGGTCGATTATATCAACGACCTGAGCAAGTAAACATTAGAATTTCTGTAAATCTATCAAACACACGTCGGCAATGTGTTGACAAAACAGCAATTTGTAATCATTTCGTATTTTTGCTATAACAATGTTTTAATGTTATAGTATGTTTTTAATAAAACAGTCAACAGCCTATGTTTATAGAACATTTTTTTACTGAATTTTGCTTACAGAATATGCCGGTAAAGTTTTGCGGAAAAAATTGAGATATAACTATATCGTTCTTCGTTTATATTTGTCGTCGAAAAGTGCAGACCCACGAAATAGCAAATATGAAATTTTTCGAGCTTCTGTGTATATACTTCTATATTATTATACACGTCATTAACCATTTTGTACCTTGCAATTTCGAATTTTTCTGAAATAAAGAAAAACATATTCCTGAACACATTTATCAAAATTAACACATCTTCTCGGAAATTAAAGATAGCTTCATTTCTTTCTTTATTTTACGCTATAGTATATTTTGTTTTACCATTTCTCATGAGATTTAATTTATGCAGAATAATTTTTGGGTGGGGAAAATTTTCAATTTTGCACGAACATTTTTGCATTTTCATATTCCTTTTCGGTAGAAATATTTTCTACTACAAAAAAACTCATTTCACAAAAATAAGGCGTCATTACATGTGTGAAAATTGTTTGCATATGAAAAATTTGAAATATCGGCTCAAGCTATTTGTGGGAAAAACCGCGGGGCCAATATTTCAGCTCTTGGGTACTGCGACGGCTAAAATATTTAAAATATTCGCTAAAAGGATGAGGTGTGAAAAGGAGTATAGGAAAAAGAGATTTTAATCATTCTAGTATTAAAAAGGGAAAATTTGCCGATTTTCAAGATTGTAATCTCCATAAACGGAAGCCAGTGGTTATTTATAATTTATTGACAAAGGGAAATAAATAATTAATAAGGTTAGCCAAATGGAATTAAATAATAAATCATTCGATATTATAGAGACAAAATTGTAAAGCTATTGCACGATAATTTATTATATTAATAAATATTTATTATTTTTGTTGCAAATAATAGCACGATAATATAAAAACAAAGATTCTCGAATTTTTACCTCGCGATAGTCTTCGAGTGTTAAATTAATTCAGAAAATATTTCTCGTATACTCGCAAAGGGAAGCTTATATTAACAGCAAGCTATAGACAATTGAACTTCGTAAGAGAAGATGTAGGACAAAAAAGAAATGACTTTCTGTAATATTTGTACAGAGGGGAGATTCAATCGAGATAGTTCTACTGACCTTATATGCCATTTAATATCATTACGCTCGAAAAGAAGAATTAACAAAAGTACGTGATTAAACATGTGCGAAGTGCGAGTTCAAATGACTCGAGATGGTATTCGTTTAAGAACCACATGAATAGCCTACTTACCTTAATTGGAAACGAGAACAAATTAGCAAGCGCGTCTGGCATATTGTTGGAAATAATTTTATTTTTACCGAGATAATGTCACCGTTCACACTATAGAAATTCTTAAAGACTATTTCTCACGAGAGAATATTCTACTTCTGAACTATCTAGCATACTTACCTCATTCAAACATCGTTCAGAATCGTTGGAGACATCTGATTCGAATCGTTTACTTTAGGATATCACTGAACTAAAATAATCCCTTAAAAGAGTATTTATTTCCTATCGAATGAAATTATCGAAGTCGTAGACTATTACAAAAGAGAGTAGTTTTTGTCAATTTCTAAGAAAATAAGAATTTCAATACTAAAACTGTATCGTCGTCAAATCGTAAAATTTTGTCGTATCAATTTTAGTAACTTTGTTGTTAAATCCAACGAAGAGGACAAATTATAGTTTGCAGTTACGAATAGATTACAAGCTAATGCTTACGTCGATCATATAAATAATGTTATCTATCTAAAACTAGGTGAATTTTAAATACTTTTTTTTTTATATTTGGTAGACTTTTTGCAATCAATTTTCATCGAGAATTATAAGTAAATTATTTTGACTGTAACTTGAATCATAACAGTTTATAGTATGTTTGATTGATAGTATTGTCTTTTCAGTCTGCGGATCTGATCCGTCGTGTCAAGTAATTGAGTAACTAACGATTTTAAATATTTGCTGCCAAATTTAAAGCTAGTACACACGCGAATGCTTGTTGCCTAAGCATCATGCCGTTTAATATCGGAAGTAATAATTATTCGCTGTCATTTCGTCATTGTTATCATTTCGAAAATCCTTGCGTATACTTCAATCACGTCGATATGAATTTTAATCGGTAATACTGCTGAAAATTACATAATAAGGATCCCTTGTTTATTAATTAAATTCGTACGATATTCGATCGTGCAATTAAATGCGACAAGCTGGTAGAAATTGATATATTCAAGTGGAAGCCACGATAATTAACACATTTTTGATTTACATATAAGACATACGTGTCAACTATTATGTATTCCGCTTCAGCTCCATTAAGGAAATAAATAAAACGTGCAGCAATAAGTGATATGCAAACGACCACGAGTTCCGCGCGTATCCACGTTTCATTCGTACACGTGGTTTCGATAGCCTCGAATTTCCATATGCTTCGTCGAATTGCAAATAAGAAGTATTCGATTTTCCAGACAGAAAATACAACCGCTAGATTTCTAGCTGATTTTTGCCCCCTCTTGCCTCTTCCATTCGCCGAAGTTGCTCCATCTATTTTTCAGGACAAGTCAATAGCAAAAGTGGTAGGTTGTACAGCGCATATCGTTTCCTGCTCTACGAATATTCGAAAATAGCCGAGCTATTTACTTCGGTGTATGTATCGGCGAGATTCGCTGAAACTTTTGAAAGGAAAGCTATTTGAAACTGTGTAACGTGTCGAATATAAATGCGTTCGCTCCGTAAAACGTTATGAATCAGCGGGTAACCGGGACGAATGCATCATAGCGCTGACCTGGGAAAATGATCCCAGGAGAAGCCAATTTATCGATACACGAGCTGAATACAATGGGATGCTTGATTTCATCCTTTTTCTTCTTTTTTGTCCATTTTATAACTGCTTTTTAAAAAATTGCGATTTGTCTTGCCAACATTCGGCAATTTCGCGCGGTGTGTTTGTACTCGTAGCGCGTAGGTATTTCCTCCATTCTGTACAGTTTCTCAGATTGTTAAGTCGTCTCGATGTTTTCTAATTAATCTGCTCGGAATAAGTTGGCTGTGTAGATTGTTTGCTTGACCATTTGGGTGGTTGGATAGCCACTGTTTGTGGTTCTTAACAAGCTTTACGATCATTTTCTCAACTGCTTCTATTTCCAGATCTTTTCTAAGGTCGTCGTCATTCGAAGGATCTTCGTTTTCGTTTCTAACGTATAACGAGGCGTTTATTCTTGTCTGTAGAATAATCAATTATGATTTTTTTGACGCGACTGCTGACTGTCGTATCTCAGAGCTCACTCCAACAGGTCTAGATAGATCTCCTAATTTTGTGGCTTAAACATTTATTTTCTGTTCTTTGAGTGTTTTCCTGTGTTTCTAGGTTCCAATGCTTTCTATGTAGCCCATATGTCTTCTTTTGCTTCTAATTTGTTCTATGTTCTTTCGAATATGCTGCTTTCATGTGAAAGCTAAACAATAAAAAACAATTTTGCACTTCATAATAAGATGTATAACCGTGGTAATATTTATAATCTCATGCGACTCTGTTGCATGTTAATTACAAGGGATGTTAATTACAATTTAAAGGGATTGAGAAAATTGTTGTAACTTTATGACTTAAGTTTCGTAAAATCTCCGTCGTCTTTATAATCTGAGATTAAATCTGCATTAAATCGTAGCATTACTATGTTTATATATTCGTAATCAAGCTGTAATTGATATACTAAGTTTTATTCAATACTCGTCCTATCAAAGTAGCATAAATTTGCATTACTAGTCAAGTATAATATTCTATAAGGAAGTGGAAAGATTGTCTAATAGCGATGAAATGAATAAAAGTACGTGGTTGTTTAAAAATGTTTTGTATAATATATTTAAATGTTCGACACAACCAACATATTCAACACGAGCTATAATTAAATAATATTACATGATCCATAATCGACGCTTCAAATTGTCCTCCGAATTTTCACTCATCCGTAATTACATTCATGGACAAATCACCGTCAGATAGTCGATAACGCGATCAGTATAATCGAATTCGTCAATCATACGATATTCATACTATAACAAAAATACTAGAAAAGTAACTCGAAGTACAGGAAAACTGAGATCAGAATACCATTACATAATCAGAATGAGTCTACTATTTTGTACGAAATAAAACTCTAGTTGCGTCATTTGTGCCATATGTAAGTACATATTACGTATAGCATATTTCTACATGTCAGATGATAGTAATTAAAAAAAGTTTTTGTGGTTATAAAGAGAAGGAGATATTTTCGATTTGATAAATGGCTAATACAGTTTTTATACTTTGATAGTGATGAATAGGCGTGCATACACATTATCGTTCACAACTGTTGAGGCATGTCATGCCACCTACGGCGACGCCCACCGCTTTAGGTTTCTAAAGGAAAACGTCCAATGCCACAAGAAACGAACCAGCAACAGTTCTTTCGGTTTCGGACACTTAGAGGACACATGGCTGCAAACAGAGTCATAAATTAGGTACCCTGACCTTCCTTAATTTCAAGCACACTGCACCCAGCCACAATATACGTCGTCCCCTTTCTCATCCTTCGCTAACAATTTATAGGAAACATCTAATAAAACATGATTCCTAGATACACCTCTTCTTCTAATTTAAATAAATGCAAATTATCTGTGTGGATTGGCACAGCTCTTTGATGTTGATTGCGTCGTATGAAATTTTCGATATCAGAATAATTTAAATACTAATAGAACGCGGCTTTTTATGCATTTCTGCGAGATCTGAAGATACAAAGGTGCACAAAACGCGTATACATAGTAGGAAAAAATATATAAAATGTCTAATGTATAGTGTTTATTATAATATCTGATAGACGAAATAAATTTCTACTTTCTTTATGTATGACCATTATTGTATTTGATTATGACCATTTATGTATGAAAAAGATATAAACATATATGAAAATCCACAATCCACTAATAGATTGTGAAATTCTGCATTGATATTTTTAATTTGCGTGTATATGATGCAAAGATTATTTCAACTCAATGTATCTCTGCTTTCACTGTTTATTAATATACTCGTTAGTGTGTTTCACAGCTATTTAACTGTCAAGAATACGACATTTCCGAAGAATTTAATACTTTCCCGATATGGATTTAAAGTAGGTCGCAACGAAGCAGAAACGCACTGAAATGTTAATTTGGTCTTTGGGAAATATTCCGCGAGCGAGTGGATGATAAAACAAAATTTTATGGAGTTTAAATTAGGATGAAATATTCAGTAATAAAATGGTTTTAATAAATGTCATGTCTGAAAGGTATACTCCTTCTTTTATGCGAAACAACAATAACAGCATAATATATAACAAATTGAAATTACGCGTCAAAAATTGATTTCGAAACGATCAATTAATAAATACGATCGTACGTTTGTACACAACAGTTTACTCGGCTGTACATGTTATAAATCACTGTAACACAATTAGCTGAATCGAGGTATGAAACGACCAATTAGAACTATTTCTAAAGACTGAAAGCAAAAAGGGATAGCCGCAAAATTTCAATCATTCATCGAGTCAAAAGAACGGAATATATCGGCTGATAACTCGTTCCGAAAAATCCATTTATGCTAGTGATGCATATTTTGATTAAATAAAAATGATTTATTTGTAAATATCTTTTTTTTTCAAAAAAAAAAAAAAAAAAAAATGTTATGAAATGAAACTTAATCCAATATCATCCTTGCGAATTTAACAGCTTCACGCATGAATACAGTAACATAGTTTGAAAACGTATCTGTTGGCATTTTTCTTTTGTAATATTCAAAACCGCGCAAAATTAATGTGGTGTGTAATATACGCAAAGTACCTAGCTCTATCCAAATTTCGAATATACGCAGTAATAATAACGATATTTATTTCAAACGACTGTCCGCGATAATAATAATCAGTGGTAATAACTTCCCAAATCACACAATAATGTCACTCATAATATCGGAAGCTGTTTACAGCCAGGAAATTTACTACACGTGAAAGTATTCATTACTCGATTTGTGATTAATAGACTGCGGATGTTTATGCATAATTTGCAGCTGTAAAAATGCATGCGATGCACGTAATTTACAAAAATATATAAATCACCAAAATTCGAGTTTAATGCATAAACTAGATCTTTCCATTTACCCACCGTTTCTTTAATTGTATTATATACTCCTAAAAATAGCCTTACGCGAAAATCCTTTGCCTAGCGATTAAAATCGACGTCCAGTTATCGACGATAATAGTGCAAATTCGAAGCAACGAACGCGTTTCCAACTCACCCCCTGCTGTATTCTTGCTCAGTGAGGTTTGTTAGGATTTAATTAACAGCGCATTATGTCACTGTTTTCAATTCATATGGAGGGGCTTGGCGTGTTTGCGTTTCTGCTTGATGCATCCTGAAACTCGGATGATCATTATAGCGAGCAAACGGGGGATTTCGCGTCTTCGGCACAGACTCGCTTTGTCGTTGTCGTGCAAGTGCGTCGTCGGTTCGTTTGCCATTCACGGATCAGTGCAAAGGGAAGAGCCCTTCTCGATGTCACTCCCTCGATCCTTCGTCTTTACGTGGAATTTCCCCACGAGCTAATATCGTGCCACGGAAAAGTAATGGGGTCCTCGCCGTTGCATGATCCCATTAACGTTAGGTGCAGATGTTTACGCGTCTGCTGCTTGAGCACCCATCTCGAGGCAAACGCACGATCCTCCTCTTCGTAGACTGTTTTTCCGATTACTTCATCGACGTTGTCACCGCGGGTGCATGTGTGAATATAATTCCTGAATCTAATCATTGCATCTGCATTACACGTTACTCGTCTATCGGTTGAGTATATAAGTCGTAGATGGCTTTTCTCATTATTTTACGGACTTTGTTGTCAAGTAGTATGGGTGAAATTGTAGCTTAGGCAGTAGAATATTTACTGCAGTTATTTACTGCATTTTCCATTTATTTATTTGCTTATTCATTTATTGAAACTGGAAATTGAATAAGAATCGGATAACAAAGTAGGCAAAGGTTAGAATTATATGTCGTAAATAATTATAAACACAACTAAATTTTTTGATCTTTCATAATAATCAAATAAAAATTGATAGGGTCGTTTATATTAGGTCATCCCTTTGTGTATACATTTCATATTTTAAAGAAAAACAAGAGAACTTTTATTGAGACGGAATAATGAAAAATGGGAAGAAATTGTACAACGAGAGAGGGATTACATTTTTTCATGAAACTGAAAGGTATGTAAACAATCTTAACATATATAACCGCTCGAAAAATGGCACGAACTTATGGGATGACCTAATATAATTCCATATTATAACATAAAACAAAATCGAGGGTAGGACGAGTAGAGATTTTCTTCTCTCCAAGTCTAAATTTTCTCTTGAAATTATTATGCCTTTGGCTGTGAAAAAATATAAACTCAGTATTAATTCTGTTACCTCTTCGTTCAATATTTAGTAACTTTTTCTTTATTTTTTATTACCTTTATTAATCTGTTAGATACACTATTCACTAACTTATTTAACTTATTTAAAGTTTCGTCTTGAGTACCTGGCCACGCGGATTTTATACTTTTCTTTCTTCGTTCAACGATATTTCCTATATAAGTGGCTTCTTCTGATCCTAAACTTTTCTCACTAGAATTCCCCACGGGTTCTCGATCGGTTTCAGATCGGAACTCAATGTTGTCCATTGTAATAATTTTATTTCGAATGATACTAACACTACCCTGCTTCTGCTGTATGAAAAGGAACATTGTCTCGTTGGAGAATTGTCTTTTTATCTTCTATTTCGGTTATGAAAGACGACAATTCGCCATATGACAGCTCCTGATATCCTTTAGCCTTCAATTCGCTCTTCACGAAAAATATTTCACTTGACATATCCGAGCATGATCAGTGGCTTCTTGAAAATAATGAAAAAATAACGCAGAAAATATGTTTCAGTTTATAATTATTCACAGCACTATATACAGTTAAAGATGTAGATATAAGCATAAAAATTAATTAAAATATACATATACAAATATACATACATATAAATATATATAGAATTGATATGATCTAGCTCACGATTAAAAAAATTGACGTAACCATAGGTTGTGCGATGTTGATTAATGTGGAACAAATTGCTATTTCTAAGACATCTCGAAGGAACGTTTTCTCCACACTGAAGCAACATAATCAGAGGGAGACTGCGTTTTTACCGAAGCAACAAAATATTGTCTGTTCTTCCTGCATGTCCCATATGCTCAACAAATACCAACTTGTAAAAACATTTGTTCCCAACAACAAATTGTTTCTGCGCAAATACGTTCCTCCGCGTGTTTCTCAGCTTTTTTCGTCTTTACCACTCCGAATGAAAACACTCAACAAGCAACGATCTTTGTTACCGGAAACAAAAATATGAAGAAACGCGAAGAAGCTTTGGCCAACAACTGCAGCTTCGACAAAGTTTCACTGAGAGAGTTACGAGCTAAATATTACGACGTTATCATAGAAAAGACACGTGTGAATATAATTTCCAACGGAAATCATCGGTTCTGCACGGGTTTACATTGTGTTGGATGCTATTCGACAAAGCAGCGATTCACGTCAAAAGTGATTAGAGAGCTGCAGTATGCTATTTATTGCTCTATCATTACATTCGGCCAGCCGATACATTGTAATCGTCGATTTCGCGATACCGCGTGGCTTCATTGTTTTAAATTGCAAAAGCATTCCACACTCTACCCGTAATAATGGTGCTCGGTCATGTTGATTGTTGCGGCTGACAACAAGTGCAAGCCGCGAGGAGCAAACGTTCACAGCACGATTTCTCATTTTTACGTTCTACTTACGATTCTTCGCTCGCCGTGCAAAGAACGTCTAGCTTCTGCCTGCAACAGCGATCGAACGTGCAGCGTTCGAAAATAAAACTGGCAATGAATCTCCATAGATATGGTTCACGGACGAGGGTCGGGATGAGTCGGTATCGAGGCTGAATGCAAAGGAAGAAACGCGGTGAACGGTCGCATAACGGATCGTTGGTGAAACGCGTAATTGCGGTAGGCGACTGGTAACGAGCGTCCTTATAATAATCCTGCTTTAAGAAACTGAGTGCCCGGAACGGTAGAAAATGCAATAAAGCTAAAGCACAAGAAGTGTGGGCGGTTCGGTTTGGTTCAGCTTGACACGGCGCGGGCGCGTTGTACATTCTCGTCCATAAAGCGAAGTCCACGCTCGTACAAATAGACCTGGACGCTCGTATACCGTGACATGAGGAAACCCGTAGGAAAATTCAGTCGTGAAAAATCAACGTGGAAGACAGGAAGGTTGTGCGTATGCGTGAGACTTGCTCCGAATGTCTCAGACAGAGACAAAGACACTCTACTTATCTGTGTCTATGTCGAAAGGACTAGAGCTTTGTTGTCTTCCACGTTGATTTCTCACGACACAATTTTCGGACGGATTTGCCTAGCGATGGTCCACGCCTGTTTATGCGATCGTGGCTAAGCCTACGCTAACAAGCAAATCTCTGACTTCAACTGAGTCTAATGCTGACAGACTTAAGCTGAGACTACGCTGTCAGACAGTTGTCCGCAGAAACGTGTCACGATCAATCAGCATCTGCCTTTCGTGGAAAATCTGCGGAAAGACAGATGCTGATTGTCTGTCTGCGTAGATTTAGCTTAAGTCATCAGACGCTTGCTTATTTTGGTTAAAATGATTACCAGAGTGTATTAGCTTGGCCAATTAGACCGTTTCTGATGTTTTTAAAGCAGAAGCTCGTAAGTCATAAAACGCATGTACTTATAGTCTAAAAGCTGAGATGTGGACGTGTAATTTAAAAGAAAATTCGCTATATTCTGATTGTGACTGTTCTTTTCGGCCAAGGTAAAGGTACGTTTCTGATGTGCATGACGACGATATGTACCATGAATGAAAGAATGGTGCAAAGATGGTTCTTCCTAGGCTGGTAAGGATCAAATCTCCAGTCTAATTCGAAATAATCCACGTTACGCCATATTTTAGCAAATTGCTGTATCATTTGTATCAACGTGGTGTGGTTTCCTGGCGAAGATTGCTTCTTAGCCAACCCAATGGACGACTTTCTAGGTTGATTTTATCGCTCATCCACAAGTTACTCAGCCGAATCGAAATATTTCACGATCTTCCACTACGAAATAATCTATACCACGAAATACAGGCGTCATGTAGGTGAAATGTGGAAATTACGCAATGCCAAAAGTATGTACATTCCAACAATAATTTTGCCCAAAGTAGGCAGGTGCCGGATGTCTTGTAGACGGGAGTATACACTGGACCAGGAAGTGGCACGACGGTACACTAACCGCATGGAGTTTTTCTCATTGCTTGGTACTTTACGTAATTGACTTCCTGGTAGCGGCGCGGAGGATGGCACGGGCATGGGCCCGAAAGGAGTCAGGCTAGGAGGGCAGTTTAGCACGCGGAATGATCTCGCGGCGAGTGGCGAGTGGCGACCGGCGAGTGGCAAGCGACTCGAATGTGCGCGCACGTGGGGAACGCCAGCTCGCGGTGCCCCTTTTTACAGTAATCACATAATAATGGGAGTGTAAAATTCATAAAGCGCGCCCGAGCCGCGGTAACACCCGAGGAATCTTGCTCGTTCGCAGCCGGGCTCTCTCTCTCTCTCTTTCTCTCTCTCTGTTAGCTCACGCTTCGTCGGAGTCTGCCTGAGCGTCGTTCGCTCGTTTCCGTTCTCTCTTCTCCGTGGCCGAGCCGAAACGGGATGACGGGCATTTAGCGCAAAATAAAGAGCGACATGCCGACCGTTTTACGAGGTTTAAGTATTGCTGGGAACGTTTGACTCCGCAGGCGTCCGTTATGCTTCTTAAGGAGCACCGAACAGTCTGCTGTTTCGTTTCATTACTCCGCGCCGTGGTATGTTTGGGCGGAAGAAGACTATTAGAAGAAAAATTGTGGGATAAAAATCTGTTGTGCCGGCCTCTATCCGTTCATCGTGGAAAAAAGGCAAGAGCTCAATTGTCTTTTTTTCTGGAAAAGAAAAACTTGTTTCTTTGAAATGGGGTTTCAAGTTATTACCGTAAAAACATAATGCAGAGAAATTAATCACAACCCTTGAAGTTTCATCGTTACTCTAGTCAATCTTACAAAGTTTTAGTTTTAGTTGCTCTTGAGCAATGGGAAATATTTATACTTACCGAAACTCTCTTCAAACTATTTGCATCTTTCGTGATTTTTATGGTTGGTAATATGAAACTGCCTAGCATGATCATCTTGTCAGCGATCTAAGGCTATTTACTTGTTCGCAGTATGCAAATATTTAATTGTTTCAGCGATGTAACACGAGTGATCGTTGCAAGATTTCAGCTACCTGAATGTAAATTTAATTATGGTGATTAAAAGTTTATTTTAACGAATTAAAGTTAAATATTATATAATGCAATTTCGTAGATTGCAGATCCAACAAAAATTATTTGTACTACGGACCGTAATTAAACGCGAAGTAAATTAAGCACGGTATTTATTACAAAATGAAATTCTTATTATCTAAAACTAATTATTGACGTGAAATATATATTTATAACTTAGGAATGAAAGGAGATCCATCTGTTTTTTTAATTTAAGAAAAAGTTTTGCGGAGGAATTAAACGTAATGAGTGTAGAAGGAATTATGATCACATGAACGACAGCGCGGCTAATAATTATTCGATAATTATCGAGTCATTCCTCTGCCATATCACTCGTGTAATCGGCCCCTTAATTTCTCAATCCGTCGATCTTCAAGCAAACTGCGAGGATCCGGAGTTTAAGACTAATTGGCCTTGATTCTGACTAATTGGTGCGCACGATATCGTTTGTGTTTCTAGTCATCCGTCTCTAATAACGCATCATTACAAGCGATAAATTTACTCATTCAATGGAGATATCTCGCATTCTTCTTTCTCTTTCTTTTTCTTTTTTTTTTTTTTGTAATCGTCAAACTAAAGAATACGGGGAAATTTTTACGAAGAAAATTACATCGAAATGGACTTTGATATAATGTACGTTTTTTCTAGCGTAATTATAATTACGCTTAAGATATACAGGGTGTAACAGAACACGTGAGACTCAGTTCGACAGATTGTACACCTAGAAACGATGAAAACGGTTCGTATAAATACGCGTTCTATCTGCATCCGTTTACGAGATGTAACGAATTTTGTGAACAAAGCGAACCTATTCGAATTATTAAAATACCAAAGTTCAGAACGAAACAAGCTTTTCAACGAATTTGAGAGAAAATACTTCACGATCTCCTTGTAGTCGATACGATACATTTCAGTATTTATTACGTCACTAACAACGAGTCAGTTGTCTGTTCTATAAATAACTGAATTTAGCGAATTTCAAGACGAATTAACTAGCTTGAATTCTGACATATATGTCGGGCTTTCGTTAGGATTTCGCGTGATAATTCTTCATTAGAATTAGCCATCGTGATGCATAACAAAGATTGTATTTACACGTATAAATATGTCTTTACAAAGTTTAACGAATAATTAGTTTAACGATTAACTAGTTCAACGAACAATAAGTTTAACGAATGCTTTTGACAATGTTCTTGGGTTCAATGACGAATCCACGGTCAACGGGAAAACTCTTTGTACAATAAAATATATTTTGTAGCACGCAGACACGTTAGCTCAGTCGCTGGGTTACTTTCAGACTGACTGCCTAGACGATGACAGAAAACTCTCCAAGGTGATTGCAAAAGTAAAAGACAGATACGGCCACATTTGTCAATTACATATTGATCGGGAATATCAACAAAATTCCAAGCACCGTTACTAGGCAGTCCCGCGTAAAGCCAACATTGCTCCTGGCCGGGGCTTGATTGTTAATACAGCGTGTTCCTCAACATCGGTACTTCTTCCGTTAGACATAACATTCATCCCGTGACCGTGGCTACGTTCGGCGACCAGTTATGTCAGCTGGAGCCCAAGTATTGGGGATCTTCCCAAACAAAGGCCCAATGTCCCTACATCTCCGACATATATATGGAAAAATAAATATAAATATAGTTTTGTGTTCGCAATAAAAAAAGAATCCGTTTGTAATATAACATTTCATGTTGTTTTACTAACAGCGTTATGTACGATGGTTTGCTCTTTAAAATTACCTCTTGACAGATTAACATCTAAAGAATGTTAACTATGAATATGAAAACATGGATTTTGTTTTCTAGAACACGTGTATAATTTGTTGTTTTACATTTTACGGTCTCTTAATCGAGGATTAAATATTTTTCAACATTCTTTGGTGTCGTAATGCAAAGTATGAGATTGAATTCCCAGCTTTTATTCGTTTAGTCACTTCCCTTTCATTCTTATAAGAAGGTTTTACTATCGTGCAATGACTCGTCCGCAATAGTCAGGAAGATCGTTCAGAGCCAACGATGCATCGAGATCAGGTAACGTGAAGATGATGATGTGATTTATCGTCGGCATATGAGCTTGCTATTCAGATATCGGAGATGACGTGTGACGGATCATATTGTGAGTAAGGATGAAAAATCGACATGATGTCGTTCAATTTGAGCTGTGCTGAAAGTGTAGTACAACGTCAATATAATTATACCTACGTATCACGATCTTGCTCGCGTATTGTTCTTGATTACATAAAAAAGATAACGTTCTAATGTACGTTTATTGCCGCGTTCAACAAATTTTGAGGTAGAATTTATCCAAGAAATTAATTGAAAATAGATGATTTACGTTTCGCATCTAATATTAAATACATCGATAAAATTGTATTTATTTGATCGTATTGATTTTTAGAATAAACAAAAATGTATTTGTAAATTGCGTGATTTCTTTCAACGACAGTTTTTCAAGGATAAATTCATTTCTATTACTTGTACTAATAGAATTATATTTATATATGTTTTTGTGCATAATATATACTTTCAGATTATAATAATTATCTTGTTAATTAATCCAGGTCGTTGCATGCGTTTCTGCACGTTAATCAATTTTTTAATCACGACAGACAATAAAACGTAAACTGGAGATTAAGTGCGCTTCAAAGCGATCAAAGTTGCTGAAAGAGATACAGCATAGTCGTAAAACCATTTGCCCAATAAGGTGAACGTGTTCTGATCATTGGAACAGCACTTTTAGAAGCTCGAGCTTCATTTAAAGCCGTACAATATTGACTCGAAATTGGTTTGTTCATTGAAGCACAGAATACACCACAGTAATGGAAGTTCTGATGTTTAATGTGCTTCTGTCAGTTCGTGATACTTCTATTTCGGCGAAGTAATTACAATAGATATGAAGTTTAAAATATCGTTCTGTTCAAAGCTTCTGTAAAATATTTTGTATCAATTAGTCAGATGGTAAATCGATAGTACAAAGACAAGTAAGATACAATGTAAAAAATGAGAGGACAAACGAATTACTCTGCAGTTTTTTAAGCATTTATATTACTTTTACCTTAAATTGTTTATTCGACATATGTTAAGGCAGACTCATAAGAGTTTTCCCATTTTTATATAGAAAATTTCGTCATATTATACATTGGCTACAAAAATTACGCTATTTCGTTTAAAGACCGATAAAATTTATAATGTAAGATAAATTGATCATATCGGCAAGAACAAAATTAATTCACAAAATATAATTCATCGTGATGTAATGTGTCATGTAGCGTAGAATTAATCACTGATTTTTATATGGAATTATACGCATATATATTTTTCACGCTATATTAAATATAATAAAAAAAATTACATCGTAAAATTAGGCTAACTAATAATATTTCATTCGCACGATCGATCGATATCGTACAATTTATCGACTGTGCCACGTTCTTTTCGGCCAGTTTCGACCCAATATGTATACTTACCTAACGCAAAAGATATCCACACACACAGTTTGTGAAAGTGAAGAAGGTCTTATTGGTATGCATGGTTTGTCGCGTCAAGCCTGCATATGTTAAAAAATATAAACACCTTTTGAAAACAGAGCAAATTCTTTCTGCTCGCCAAAATGTAAACAAGATTGGGACATAAAAATTCGCGGATCCAACAAGCAATTTTAGCGCAATTGGATCGGCGAATTTTTTAGCCGTTTTAACGCAATTGTGCGTTACGTAATAATTCCACGCTTCATTATGAAGTAGGTTTTAATTCATATGATTTTATGATATCGGAGAGTTTAATGAAATTATCAAGCAGATTTAACATTATAACGAGGTCTTGAATAAATACTGATTCAGATTGCACGCTGAATGTAGTATTATTAGCAATCAGATATGTCATTCTTCCTCTCCATAATTTGTATGTTACGTGAGACGCAACGATCGATGAAGAGTCAATTGATGCAGGTAATTCGTAGAATTATGAGAACGATTTTACCTCGACTCGAGTGACTCATTGTCGTCGACGATTCATGTTTATGATATAATTGCGTCGGCTTGTAAGCTCGGCTGAAGTATCACGGTGCATGTTTACCGTGTCATTTAATTTATAATACTTTTTGAATATAAAGTGAGCACGGAAGAATAAGAAAGAACGCCACAAAAGATTCCATTCGTTTCCTTCGAATGGGAATATTATATAATTATGCGAAACATTCAGCTACTCGTATTAATTCCCCTCAGTTATTTTTTTTCTTTATAATATTTCTCGTGATTATGTTCACGATTAACTGATGATTGTAAATTGAAAACTATTATCGGAAGAATGGAAAAGGAAAAGATGCTCTGCGATTGTTTACAGCAGACTTAAAATTTGCAATTATATTAATTTCATATAAATTACTATTTTTATTACTAATTATTTATTACTATTATTAATTAATTTATATAAATTACTATTTATGATTATACATTTTTCGTAAAATTAGTCGATGATTTTGAAACGTCATGTGGTTTTACTTTACCTTTGTTCAAATCGTTCGAAGAAGATCAAAACTTTACAGAAACTCACACGATACATGAGAAAACCTTAGAATTTCATATCGCGCAATGATAGTTTTATTTGTTCGATCCGCGAAACCAAAAGCTCAACCAAAACTCTAAATCAAGATGAAAAAATTGATCGAATTTCAAGATCTTTGGCCTGTGAATGGCTCGTTTCGTCAACATCGTAACAGGCATAATACAACTTGATTGTATCGATTATTTGCAACAGTATCGAGCTACATGTGAGACTTGCAACTTACAAGCAACCACTGCGTTTCCTGGAACTCGTTCCAAACGCGTTCCCCTTTCTACCAATCGACAATCGACGATAATAAGCGTCTTTGTATTATTGAATTTAACAAGCAGCGAAAGCCGAGGTGCGTTGACATATTCACAGATGAGACTCACATCGCGACGACTGTTGCGTTTATTACATAGCAGTGAATCGGCGATACACAACTGTAATGGAAAAAGAAAGGACGAGATCGCTTGTCGATTCAACTCGCGTTTGCACCATCGGTGGTAAACTAGACGCGTTTTTGCCGGAGCATTAACCTCTCGGTAACCACCTTTTCTCCATTTTTAGCCTTGTTTTCCTTTTCTCATTCCAAATCTCTCTTCCGTCTTAGTTCTTCGCTGTTTTCCATTCCAAGTTGTCTCTTCTTCTTTGCGCTTTCTTACTACACCTTTTCCACGTTTCTTCCGTTTATTCCTGTCGAGAATTCCGAATCGGCCAGGCCTCGACGCTTGTTTGGCAAAATAAAAGAATCCCGATAGACTTTACGCTGCAATTTCTACGATAAGTACGCACGCCGCATTACATTTGAG
Source organism: Bombus affinis (assembly GCF_024516045.1). Classification (NCBI taxonomy): domain Eukaryota; kingdom Metazoa; phylum Arthropoda; class Insecta; order Hymenoptera; family Apidae; genus Bombus; species Bombus affinis. Next base: position 311,318 of record NC_066345.1, read on the forward strand.
AGGAGGCGACAGACTGGATACATTGGAGCTTCGCGACCAGCGCAAATTCAAATTTAAATACAACGTTTCTTCTAACGATTTCCCACGATACAACAAATGAAACTGTGCTGATTTTATGGCCAGCACGCGTCCATAGCGAAATTCTGTCTGCAGAGATTGTACAGACGCAGAGAATTTTAATAAAAATTATAAATTTGCAAGAAAGGTAATATTAATCGACGAAAGCTACTTCGGTTGCAAACTTAAATTGTATTAATAAAAATACACATTTAGAGGAAAGATTTGCGGTAATTTAAAACTTAAACTACCAACTAGATTTCAAGAAGAGATCTAAAATTGGGGGTCACGTTACCACTTACTTTTCCATTCCTCGATCTCTCACTCGTTAACCTTTCCTCGTGTCTCTTCTCGTACATTAATCTCCCAGTCTTTTCCTCCTTATCAACGCGGTCCCTCTTTCGTCGGTCTCGCTTCGCTTGCCCGCTCGGCGGCTTTGTTTCCCGCTGGCTCGTCCTCCCTTCGTCGTAGCATCCGCGCGCCGTGCTAACGGCGCGAACACTTTCTGGTTAACGGTCCCTCACTATGGGATTATGTAAATTAAACGAGCGTGATGTCCGCGCGAGAACGTGTTCGCGTTTGCACGGTCGGCCGATTGCACCGGACACGATGCACGCCAGTATGTTATCTTTTTGATTGCGCGGCGCGGCAGACGCGGTCTTTTGCGCGGCCGTCACAGGAGCCTTGAGCTTTTTTTCCAGCCAACTTCCCTCGGCGGACCATCGGTCGACCGGCCGATAGTAACGACGCGCGGCGTTATCCTTCCCTTTTCGCTCTGTAATCTTCCGCTGCTTCAGGGAGTCGCAACTATGCTTTCGCGGTCTCGCTCCGCTGTGTTTTCGATTCTGCAACCTGAACTTTCCATTTAAGGTTTTTCATCCGATTCCCGTTTTATGAGCACCGGCGCTCTTACGCTGCGCGTTTTTTCTTCATTCTAATTGGAGTCCTCTGCATGCCTGCCGACGGTTTACGAGCTTCGATTTCGTTGCCGCGAAAAACCTACTTCTTGCTGTGCTCTATATCAGAGTCGTGCAAACTTATAGTTGAGGTATAATCGCTGAACGATTCGATTACATGTCAATTCGTAACTCGTAGCTCTCATTCCATTAACGCGTTGACGCCGACGCCGATATTTAGGGTTTTCTCTGTGAGGCACGTGTGACCCACCGGTGGTGCACGCCGGCGTTAACGTGTTAGATCGCAACGCAGTTCGTAATTGCGATCGAAATAGAATTACAAAGTACGAATACGAGACATTGGTCTATACAAGTTACTGTAGATTCGTTTTGTCCCACTGATCGTTCTTAACACATTGACTGCCACGACACCCGTATTCGGGTGGCGTTTATTTGACTACTTGCGAAGCATCGTCGTAGGTATTTGAAAAGATATTCCATAATAATAAAACTGTTGAATTGTTATAAAAGTAATACGAAAATGGTTTATTAAAAAGTTATTTAGAATGTAAAACTTTAAAGCATTCTATACATAATTGAGGTTGGTCGGGACAATTTGGACAATAAGTTGTTGTTTTCTTCAAATTCTTCTGTGCCTTTGTTCGGCCCATTCGACGTCTTTTATTCGCATAACATGGTTTGCATGCGCGTCTAATGCTTCTTCCGGAATCATTTTTCCGAACGGCGATATTATGCCGACTCCGTCGAAGAGAAGGATTTTTTGTGTTTTCAAACAACCCTAATAATTTTGCAACTAATAATTGTCTAAATATTCTAATATTTATATTCTTCCTTGTTGCAATTTTGTAAGCCGTCAAAGCGTTTACAGCAGAAATTCCCAGAAGGAGTTGAATGCCAAGTTTTCCGTACCATTTGATTCCTTTTCTAATTGCGGTGATGTAAGAAACCATTTGGTCGGAATAATCTATACCACACTTTCCTTCATTATATTCAGCAACAGCTAGTGGTTTTAATGTTGCGAACAAACGAAACGGAAGATCGTTCTTGAGACCACCACATGAGCGACTGGGAGCACCTAGCAGAGAACGCTTGGTACTGCTACACGCGTGGCCTGGCGGAGATTTCTTTAGAAACACGCGTGGCAGTCAACGTGTTAAAGGAAGGAAAAAGTACGATTGCGTAGTGTAATTGAAAAGCATCATTGAAAAATATAAACGTAAGATTGAATGGCGTATGAGCGAGAAGGGGAAGATACGCACGAAACGAGTACAGACGTGAAAGACAAATATAAACATTTCTTTCGCTTCTTCAGAGTTCCATGCTGTAATCCAGTTACATCCTATTATTCAATTACATTCAATTGCATTGTAATTCGACTGCACTCTGCACAATTCGACTGATTACGTTAATTAGCAATTGAATTGATTGAAAAGTTTGAATTGTGCAATTGAAGTACAGCGTAATTCAATTATCACAACTGTGCTTTGTACACATTTTGGTTCGCAAGTACTAGGACTCTTTTTCATTTCAAAGGAAATACGACGATTAATCTAAATCATTAAAAAGACCATTAACAGTTACGAGTTTTTCGGGAAAAGTTTTTTTGAGTTAATAATAACAACAGAATAACAAATAGAATTTCGTGCAGTGATTACTAAATGGAATGCTGGAAATTGGTTTCAGTGGAAAGTTTGGTCCTTGTAGTTCATACGTATAGCGATCATTCAATCGTTTTAGACATTTCGTTGTTCGCATAACAGCGAATGAACAAACACGAATAGCGAGAAGTTAAAAATTCGTGCTTTTTTACTTCACGAGTTTAAACTTGGAAATATGGCAACGAGTGCGACAAAATGCATTTGTAGCACGTGAAGAGACGTTGTTAGCGAAAAAATGATTTAAACGATTGAAAGAAGGAAATGCATCGTTAGATAACGAGCTGCGTTCAAGACGCCCATCCGTCATCGAAGATAAGAAATTTGATGAATATATGCGTTCAAAGTCAGGGAAAAGATGTTCTGTCGTCGAATGAAATTGCGACTAATTATTGAATTAAATTACCAAATTTTTGAAAAAGATCAGAATATTTGAATTCCGTTTTAAAAATTCACACAAACTTATTTTTTTAATCTAATATGTGCATGTAGCAAAATATTTGTTGAAGCCAGTTGCAAAAGTTGTGACAATATAATAAATTGTAATAATATCATGTCATAATCCTATCGAGAAATTCAAGATGAATCCGATAGGAAACTTTCATTTTCGACAGTGCTATTTTTCGATGAGACATTTTTGACAGGCATTGGCTATTATATAGCTTGGAAAAATCAATTTCGTTCATTGAATAATTGAATAAAATCTCCATCTCCGTGAATTACATTATTTAACCTTATATAATTTTTTAATTTCTATAACTGTATGCCTTCAGATACGAAATTGGTTTCGCAATTAACGCATCTTTTTAAAGGATTAGTTGCAACTTTACAGTTTTCAGTTGAATATTTTTAGCTATAGCGGAAACGTATTCTGATTTTGGTTCATTTCCTTCCTGCAAGCGTGTCGTGTAAATATTTCATGCATCGTCGGTATATATATATGTATCTGTTTGGGAAAACGGACGTTCAGCTCATATTTGATACAGCGAAGAGAATTATTGAATTAACTTTTTGATTGACGTGACTAATTCAATATTTCGAGTCCATTGTTCAACTCCAGTGACACTATTTTATCTGGCAAAAATATGCTTTTGTGTTACGTATTTACTATCCCATGCTTCGTGTTTCATTTTTTGTTTTATTGAATGATCGCGGGCATTGAACCTTTTATTGGCATTTTACGTTAATGTTATTGGAGAGAAACTGAATGTCATATGCATATTTTTTTTTTTTTTTTTTTTAATGTACAGTCTTTCAGAAAATATTCATTATAAAATTCATTATCATTGTGGTAAGTTAATTGCTATTAGGAGTAATGTTATATCTTATCTACGCAACCAGTAAGATAATTTTTGACACTTCGAGAGAATTTTAATTCTTTGACAAAAGGTACATTTTCTTTGACGTACAGGTTGATCCACGCTAATTAAGCGGAGCTGCATACCTGTATTTATGAAACAGAGGCAGAACAAATTTTCGAAAATAAAATGTTAAATTATGTATAATCTTTTCATACATCGATGCTTCTGCACAGTGCAGTTGTTTTCTAAATGGAACGATATGTAACTTTTTTGACGGTTAGACGATTGGAAACTAAATAATTCATGACATTTATCAACTTTTGTTGTAAAACATGTTCCTGACCAGCTTTTTATCTGCACCGTTCTGCTCGCGTACTGTAAAGATTGCATTATGTTTTTAAATGACATTCGATTCTCATTCTTCGTTATCTTCAAGCGTACAACTGATTTATCTATATAGGTAATATATAAATATGTTATAAATATAAATTAACTGTTTTTACATTTTCGCCTATCATTGAAACTAGAATTATAAATACATAAAATTAATGAAATTAAAGTAATTAGATATATATATATAGAATTATAGTTTTATAAATAAAGAGCATACAAGATATCATTTATTCGACTTATTAGTTGCGTCTCTGTATAATTTTACATTCACGATACATATACTAGATACACGGTAAATAATTCGCAATTGGAGAAATAATGGTGTTATTACACATAATAATAAATTTACTATGAATATGTATTTTATTGTAAATTATCTTAACCGTTTTCTTTTCGTCACGACACACATAATGCATAATTGTTCCAGTACAAAATATCAATTCTACGCGTTTAAACACCATAATCGTTGTTAAAACAATTTAAAAATACCGTCCAAAGCAGCTCTCTTACAATTATGTCATCACGTCTGCAATCCATCTGTTCCATGCGAAGTGTGCGTCGTCTATTAATCAAGTCATCTCCGAGCCTCTTTCGAGTTTCTCTACTTGGCGGATACAAGCAGGTTAATTAGTATTCCTAGAATACTCATTGCTGGCCACGTTGAACTGGTCGACGTATTAACAACGCGCATTACACGCTAATTTCGGTCTCTTTCTCCTCCATCACCGCCTCCGCCACCTTCCTCTCTGTGCCTGTCCGCTCGTCCTGCTGTTCTCACCTCGCCATGGTTTTACTACCTTCTGCCTGTTCCGCGATATTTTGCACGCACGATTCCCTTTTTGTGCCACGCTAGTAGCACGCAGAGAACAGATTTCTCGATCGTTGCATAGTTTCAACGTGCAATCCGTGTCCGGTTAGCCAGCCAACATCGATTATAATATGTAACGTGGTTTTGTTGTCGCGATGTGCTTTTCATCCGTAACGATCTTTGGAATTTAAAATACAGTGGCGGACAAAAAAAGATAAAAAATTCATACTTGTGTAACTTTGGGATGAATATTTTTTACCTCGTCGACGACAGTCGTCTATTCTGCAGATGAATAATTTATTTGTATATGTCGTAATATAATTCTGTTTTCTAAAACTGTGGTGCTTTTTTGGCAACGCTTATTCTTCAAATTTCCTTTTCTCTGTCATTGTACTTGGTAACTCGTTCATCTTCATTGATAAAAAAATTATTCATTTAGAAATAGGTCTTTTACTTTTGGAGTTGAATATATTCGTAATTTAAACGTTCACGTAAAGTACAATACTGTTTTCTAAAACTATGGAGCTTTTTCGTCACTGTTTATCCTTTTAATCTTCTTTTGTCTTTCGCTGTATCTGGAAGCTCATTTACTTTTTTTTTTTTTTTTTTTTACGTAACGTAAAAATCATTGATATAGAAATAGGTCATCCATCATGGAGTTGAATAATATCTACTCATAATTGAATCGTTCTTGTCAAGTACAATTCTGTTTTCTAAAATCGTGCTGATTTTTCGTATCGCTTATTATTCAAATTTTCATTTGTCCTCCGCTGTATTTACGAACCAATTCATTTTGATTAATGTGAAAATTATTCATTTAGAAATGGGAATTTTGTTCGTTCTATTTAACGCAGAAAAAGTAACCCAGAAATTTTGTAACGTGTACTGCGTAAAGTAATAACAATAAGTCGGTTTAAAGCGCGGTTTAATGTAGAAAGAAGCAAAAGGGAAAGGAAAATTTGACATTTACCCATGATTATAAATCATGACTGGCAAGAAATTTACCTGAAAGGAAGGTTATTGTTAAATCGTATAAAGAAAGCGTGGTTTTTTTTAACAGAAGTAAATCAGCAATTTATCTTGTAATAGAAAGGTATAACATAGCGGAAATATTATGAATGAAGTTCCAAGTGGGTAACAAAGGAAGCTAACGTGAAAACGAAAAAAGCTTATTCTTCCCGAGATAAAAAAATTCTTTTACGTCTGCACCAAGCGAAATTATAGCAAGTAATTTTATGAGAAAATCATGCTCGTAGGAAAATTACGTCTACATGCATCTATCTGCGGATTTGGAAATTTATGATAAAAATTAGTTAGTCATAAAAATTGTTAGTGTCAAAGATTGACTAAGAAAAATAGTATATCGGATTATTTATGATATAATAACATAATTATCCTACTGTGCCGTATTGAAATATTTGTATTACGTATTATGCACGCTTTGTAGAAATAAATTTTACAAACTTTATAAATAAATTGCAAAACTTGTTTGCTTTATATGCATAATGTTCGCTTAATTATACAAACATTTTTTTGTAATTAATGGTCACATGCATTAGTAAATAGTAAATCGCAATATATTATACAATCTTCACAATGAATTAATTAATACCTGATTAGTAGAATATTTTCATTATTCATTATAATATCTAATTTAGAAAGAGAAATAATGTTGCTCTCGAGCATAATAAAAATTTAAAATATACCGTCACGATAAACGATACTTCATAATAAATTACATTATATGTCTCATTTTTATTTGCCATTGCTATCATTTAATATATCAGTAAGATTATCAAAATTTCTGTCAACTTACAGACGATTTCGATAAAAAGATATAAACGTTAGGTAAATATTTGAATATTATGTAATAAAATGATACAAGTTATCAGGTATGATAATTTGTCAACTAGTTTAAATGGGTAATTTATTTTCAAAAAATTCATTTATCATGGAAAAAAACTATTTATAGTTTTTTTGATCCATAGATACAGGAAATTGAAAATGCATATAAAATTTTTACATTCAGCCTACGTTAGCTGTGCTCCAAGCTTTTATAAGCATCTACACATTTTATGTACTAAAAATCACTAATCACATTCCTGTCTGTGGTCATTTTTCTCTTCTCTTCTTTTCTGATTTCTTCGCTGCATACTTCATCTATTACGCACGCATTCCATGCGTAATTACTCATGTATAGAAGTGTTATACATTCAAAACTGAACACTGTATTATATGTTCTTATCGCTATGACGAAGGCTTTCTTTATAATGTAATGATCGTTCATTATTAAGTTTTAAACTTTGCAGATAAAAGAGACATAGTAATATAATTATCCATAAACGAACGAGTACTTGTATAATTTTAGAAAGTTTTAATTTTATACTTATAAAACTTATTAACACTAAAACTACCACACCAGTCAAATTCCCTGGTTTTATAATGTTATTTTAAAATTCCTACTTCATGTTATATTTTCTTTCCGTAATGATGTAATGACTTTCGCAACGATAACTAGAAGAATAATATAATGAATTTTATTTTGCTTTTTATGTATTCAAACTGAAAATTATTTTGTATCAAGGTTACTCATACCAATACCAGTCAAAATGACTGGTACTTGTCAATGTATAAAAGGGTCCTGCAATCTGTTTATCGAATCCCAATTAACCAGTTTCCTCGTTTTCTACAACTTGCCAAGCGTTTTTTAAATTTTTACCACGTATCATTCGATATGATGATATCAATTATTAGGAAAATTTCAGATCGATAGCTAGATGCTAACGCTAGAAATACCACAGCAGTCAAAACGACTGGTTCTACAATTTTATAAATATGTCAACCCTCGTTTAGGGATCCCAGATGGATTAATAATACCAAAAATCTACTACACAACATTGAATTGCTTCTGTAGGAAAGTAATAAATCAATAAATATAAAAATATTTTATTATTACGTATTTTTTTAAAGACCAGTCATTTCCATTGGTTTTGGTAGAAATAGCTTCGTGTTAACTATCGGTAGTTCTAGTGTTAAAATCTGCTTTAGGAAATTGTAATTCTACATTCTTCAAATTTGTTCGACTCGTTTTTAGCCACTGTCAGCTGTTATTCTTCTTTGCAATCGAAATATAGGTGATGTTTGATCGTTTTACAGTAACAAATTTTTATGCAGAGAGCCAAGTAAATATCGAGAAGATCTAATGCACTTGAGAGTAACGATTTCGAAAGAATTATTATAGGAGAGAAAAAACGAAAAGAAAAGGCAGAGATTCAAATTAAATTGAAACAGAACGTTTTTATTTTAAAATATAATCACCCACGGTGCAATTTATTAATTATTTCGTTACCTTTTGAAAATCATTGTTCCGTACACGGTATCGTAATTATAATGTTGTTCATTATGCGAATAGACAACACATTAGTAGTAGACTTAAAATACGACTGATAAAAACTGCGCTATCGATGCTATTCGAACATATAAACAATTTGTTAACTAAAAAATCGCTTAAAAGTGATGGAAAGTGTACAAAACTTATTATGAAGAAATATTGTATAAAATTGGTAATTTATTATTGTTACCTTGGTTATTATTAGTTCTGCGAGTGACATACATAATAAATTATAAGACTTTTTAAATAATTATTATTTTAATCAAAGAATATATAGATGCTTACAAAGGTAGAAAAATTAAAACATTTAGAAAAACATACTTGGCACTGATATACCGAACTTACATATTATTCATACCGCGAATCGTTTAATTCAGACTGTCTAATTTGTTAAACACACAGAACATTTTCCTGTGGCTTTTGAAAATTTCCCGAGTCCGAATCAAAAAGAAGGAAAACTTTGTAAAATCTTTTCATTCGTTCTTTCACGTTGAAGAGCTTCCTAAATGAAAATGTATTGTATTTTTATATTATTCAATATAAAATACTCATATTATTTTCGTATTAAATTCCAATTCTAATATTAAACTCTAATAATATGCTCGTAACATATTCATATTAAAATTTGTAACCGAGGATTGTATTTGTAATATATTCGGTCATTCCATAAGTGACAAGTGCAGGTTTCCTAAAAATTCAGTTTGAAACAACGCTAGTTGTTATCATCGGAGTTTTAAAAAATTGCAATCAGAAACTTAATACAAGTCCGTCAGTTTGCACATGTATATTCATTTTTCATGTCCGTGTTGATTATGGGTTGTGCTTTTTTTTTTATTTTTTAAATTCATTCCGCGTTATCTGTAACTAGAATAGAATTAAATACTACGTATACATCGGCAGGTATGAATTTTCAAGTTGTAAAAATGTAAATGTACGAAAGTATAATGAAATATAAAAAGTACTCTAAAAGGGAAATTCATCACTGATCGATTGTTAACGGGTAACTTTCTATTTTCATCTGGTATATGAAAACCAACGATCGCGTCAGTTACAGCATGCCCTAACGTAAATTCGAGGAACAGACATTTGCTAAGATTCTATCAATCATCGTGGAAACCTACCATTTTATCGCATAATCTGTAAAATCAACCTTTGCCTTAACATTCTAACCATATCAACTGTTAAACTCACGAAGTCAAATTTTCCTGCGATTGCCGAATTCCGCATCAAGTTTGTTCGCACCTACACACGTATAGCTCTCAGTAGCTGTGCGATTTTGCCCGGGATTCGTCTATGAAAATTTAATCCTCCTGCAGCACTCTACTATTGAAACAGGTTCGTCTGCTTCCTACGACTCTTTGATTTTTGCATCAAGATCGTCCATACATTTTTCAAGCTCCAAGCAGCTCCTCCACTCGCATCGCGTTCGTTTGCCTATTTTTTCCTCTTGGCCGCGCGTCCAGTTCATCTGCAAATTTTCATCCTGGTAGTATCATAATTTCGCACCCCCTGCGGTTCCCCGATACGGCAAAACGTTCAACCGCGCGTAATTTCTGAAGGCTTACTGATAGTCGGGATCGTCCTTGTGCTCAATATTCCACTTGATTTCCTTATTTTTATCGCGTGGAGTTTATACTTTCTCGGTAATAAATTAATGAACCTTTTTTTTTTCTTTCAGTAATGTAATCGTCGTTAATCTCTCGCCACACATGGCCTCATGACAAATTACATATCATCCGTATAGGCTAACAATCTACGTTAATTTAAAAGTTTAAAAAAGTTGGCCCGAAAAAGAAGCAGAGAGAAAATGGGAAGAATACTTTCCCTTGTAGAGGATTTTCCCTTTGCTATCTCCTCAATTTTTAAATTATGAAATACTCTTCGCACTGTCACAGCCGAAGGAAATAATTGGCTTAATTTAGCTATACATTCGCATTGCATTCGAAATAGCCGTACAAGTGTAGCGGTGTGACCTAAATGGAACTGAAATTTAATAGTTTAACATCTTTTGAATTATCCGAACAATTTTTTAGTTTGAAGCGAAGAAATTGATTTTCTGTTGGTGTATTATATCGGCGAATATTCGCGACTCGATTAACCAGAGTTATCGCTCAGACATCAACATACATACATAAATGTTTAAATTTCAATATATCGAAGATTAATTGAATCGCGAAAATCCTATTGAATAGCAAGAAAATACATCGCTTGATATATTTTTACCGATTGTTCGTATGTTCTTTGACTGAAAGCAAATTCTTTATACGACGTACATATATTGAAGGATAAAATCGTCGATAATAACAGTCAAAGGGGATTCGCATAATGCCGTGCTGTAAGAGCTGCGAAACCATGATAAATGACAATACTGAAAGCGTTCAATGCCATCTTTGGCACGTACACAGCTCTCACGATCGCTCTTTGTTAAGATTACGCTATTATTCGCAATACCTACGATCTTTACCCGTCACTCTACTTTTTTTCCTCTTTCGAATAAAATGACATTGAGTCAGAAAATGTCTATCGTTTTCCTGTATCAAACGTTACGTAGGAATGTTACACGCGAGATAAGAAGTAATGGCCACAGCAATTGCTTAAAAGATCATTTCGAGATATAAAACTACAAATGCGTTGTTTATAGTTCAGCTTACTGCTCGTGCGATTCGGGGAAAACCTGCTTTCCGATGTCGTAAATATATCACGCACTTTTAAATAATAATAAAAATAATAATAAATAGCGTAATATATATAATACAAAAAATAAATAATAATAATAAAAATACAGCAGATACACGGAATATGTATATGTATATAATAAACAAAGATATGCAAAATAGAATATTCTCTATAATATCTTGTAGATAAAACGATTTTTTAGCCAAGTTCTACATTTTTGAATTATAAAATAAAAATGTGAATTTGCATAAATATCAGCAGGATATTCATAAATGATTGATCTATACGAGATGACTAGCGATTAGTGGATGTAGTGATTCGTGTGTGTTCACGAGTATTTTTCAATTATTCGTTGTTATTCTTAGGATTTCCAAGCAGAGGTACATTCTTTTCTCAGATTCGTTACACATACATACATACACACATACGTATCGAATAAAAAGTAAAAATCATAGGGATTGATGAATAGTTTTTACTTGGACCACAAAACTATAATTTCAAATTTGCTTCTTTCTTGCTTATAATGTAAGGTTAATTAAATTCCACAATTCGCTCAGCAACAGCTAAATTGTATGGATTATATGCCTTCATAGAGTCTAAAGCTTGCATTAACCACGCTAATAGTTAGCATTCTGTCCTGACTGTTACCCAGCGAATTAATATCGAGCAATTATTCCGAACGTCGGGTAAGTGGACGATGATCGAATGTGTTCAATCCAGAATGATGGATCATAGATTCTAATGTCTCGAATGCCGGACTATTGTCGAAGAACCATCGTGTATGAATTGCAAGATTGCAAGATTAAAACGCTATAATGCAGAACTATATATATGGTGTAATTGCTTGAGAAACTGCAAAGACTTTCAAGCTTGAAAAACTCAATTAACTATCTTTTAAACATTTTTCAAGCGCAGTGCCTGGAAAATGCATGTTGATTGGTTCGTATCGAGGGCAGATAATATCCAATCAACATGCTTCCATGCACCCTTTGGTGAGGATAAAACGATAGCTGAATCTACATGAGGTTTCCGAAAGATTGCAGTGCTGAACACACTTTAGCCATGATCCTCGACCATTTTTAGTATATTCCCGATGATATGCAAATTAAATTTTATTCCAGTTGCCGCACAATTTTGAAAAATATATATCGAATCAAATAAAATGAGAAACGTCGATTTAATGTCTTCGACGTTTATACAATCGTCAAGATTGATTCTCTCGTGAACGGTGTGTTAATTGACCCAAAACATCGAATATGATGTTACACAGTTATCGAAAATGACGAAAAATTCACGTTGGCAAATTAAAATTTTAAAAGATATTATCGTTAGATTATGAATGTTTCTACGAATGCATAATTTTATGCACAGAACTGAAGAAGTACAGATTTGTATGAATAATTTAAATATCATAATGAGTGTATACTTTCGGTATTTTACATGTTTTTTAACATGCTGCGCATTTTGTTCGTTTTTGTATCTGTAAATTTTCATGCAAATCTACGATGCACACAAACCTAACTATCATTATATCGCAAATAAATATGCCAAGCTTGCTTTTTCCTGGATTCCTGAAAAAGCTACCCTTTCATACCTCTTCCACAACTTTCAGAAAGTGTCTCTAAAATCCACGGGAAATATGCAACAAAGTACTGTTCCAGTTTGGCAATTACGTGTTTTATACTGTACTATTTATCGTTGAGTTCACAAAGTCAGAAAGACCACGTGCTTTGGATGCCACGTCTAACGAATCAACAGAATACCTTTTCATTTTTTTCCCGGAATACTTTCTTAAAAATGACAATTTTTCTACATTGCCAAACAGTTTCGTTTAATAAAGCAAAGCGAAAGAAACAGAGAGGTATGCTTTTGCGGCCCTTGACTGTCAAATTATAGTTACTCAAAATGTTTCGTATCTTTGTCCTTTGTGCAAATTCTAGTGGCAAAACTTATTCGTACGTATTAACACTTTGACTGCCACGTCGAAATCACATGTTTCGCTCAGGACGCCACGGGAGTATTTTTATTATTCAAAGCATATAATGACAAAATAATAATAAATTGTAATACAACATTCTTCCCCAATGAACCGTTTATTTTATTGATGGTCACGGGTGACCACCGTGGCGCCTTGGTAACAGTTGATAGCGACATATTATAACAAGGCTTCGTTTATTTCAACAAACCATTCGCATTCGTTATTTCGTCGTAAGCAAAACGTCGAGAATATATTGTTGAAACGTATAGAAGATATTAGTAAACGGTATTTGCTCATTCTATATGTAATAGTAAGGTATGTTCACACTTCTAACTTCGATTATACGATTATAAAGCAGCATTTACGATTATTTTCTAAGCTTTGTTTATAATAATATTCGTAGATTACCCTTCAAAGATATGCATGCGAACACAGTGCACAGCTAGATGCAAGATTTGTTCTCATTTTTTTTTATTGATGTTCTAATAAAAATGTTTAATTGTTAAATGGGGCACTTTTTATTTCAACGTATCTTCTATTTATCGGTTATATTCAAAATGCCCTGACTGTCAATTTTCATACAATTTTTACAATCGTAAGAAGTTCAAGCGCTCCGGTCACCAATGACAACGTGACAGTCAAAGTGTTAATCTGTGAAGTCATTTTCTCCTTATTTTTTTCCAGTATGCTTCGTGTGCACCGCTTTTATATTCACGTTATTTTGATAAATGTTTCTCAGATTAGGTGCATAGTGATCATCGCCATACGACTTTCAAGTCGAATGAATCGCCCGATAGGAATATGGAGATGTTCTTCATCAAATTTAATTAAATTAATAAATTAAATAGTTGTATATATCGTCAGTCATAAGTATTAGAATATTTATTGCGAAATTCTAATTTTAATTTAGTTTGCATTACGTTGTAATTGAACGACATAATTCAAGCTTTTCAATTAATTCGATTGTCAATTATCGTAACCACCAGCGTAATTGAATTACAGTGTAATTGAAATGTAACTGAATTACAGCTCAGAACTTTGAAAAACTGAGATAAATCTTTATCTTTCGTGTTTATACGGCGTATCTTCCGTTTCCTGCTTCTACGTGACTCAATCTTATATTTATGTTTTACAATTGCATTATGCAATTGTACTTCAGCGACAACTACGAATTGCATTATACATTCATTAAATCAAAAATGTGAATTACGATTTACAATGTATTAATCACGACGTAATTGAATTATTTTACAATTACAATTCATGCAGTAATTCGATTGCCTAATTCTTATGATCGGCAGAGTATACGCGAAAAGGGAATCATAAGGATTATCATAAGGATTATATTTATACAGACTAAATATTTAAAGTCAGTAATATTCACCATGACAAGTTAAAAATCTAAGCAAAAGTGAATATTAGTAAGGAAATAGTGAAGATCTGAGAAAGGAAAGTAACAATGCGGAAGGAGTTACAGATAAAAAAAAAGCAAAGACAAATAGTAGAAGTATATTTATGCGACGGAGAGCGAAATGGAAATAAAACAAGAAGGAGGAAAGGGTGAGAAACAGGGTTAATGGTAGAAAGGGGAATTGTGAGAATTCTCAGCTTGCCACGGTGCCACGTGCTTTGGTCTCACGACGTAAATCAGCGCACGTGCCTCGCCACTCATGGAGTTCCCTCTGGCCAGGCTCTTTGAATCGACCCGCGGAATGATTGATGCTTTTGCCCATAAGAGTCGAAATTTTTTGCTTATTTTAATGCAACTTTTTACTCCAGAAAGGCACTCATTATGAAAATTAGAAATTAATTAGCGCATCTAAAAAAAAAAAAAAAAAAAAATAGAAAAATGCCGAAATTGAAATTTAGTAACTACCACTTTTATCACTCCTTTTTACTTGTTTTATGTATATGTACATGTGTGTGTTTAACGTTGCCTCAACAGCGGAGCCCATTAGCAACGCAGCGCAGTTAACAGTCTATAATTTCAGGTACAATGTTTGCTTGTTGTACTGGCAACATGAATTTCTGTAAGTTTGTACATGTGTATATTCATTTTTTATGTGCGTATTGATTATGGGTTGTGTCCTTTTTATTTTTTAAATTCATTCTGCGTTATTTGTAACTAGAGTATGATTAAATACTAGGTATACATCGGCAGGTATGAATTTTCAGGTTGTAAAAATGTAAATGTAAAATTTGTTCTCACGATGTTTCGCCTTCGAGGAAATCGATTATGAAAGGTCGCAGGAGTTCTTTAATTATTCGTTGTTAACTGTAATATTATTGTTCGTATCAATATTTGTCAATAGTATTAATAATCTACTTTAAATAATACAAGATTTTAGAAACCATATATCTATACATAATTATGCATAATTAATTACGAAAGTGTGAATGTGTTTTAGTATGTTTGCACTTTCTTATTCGTGAAAACAGTCACGTATTGCCTTCATTGCCATAGGATGTCATAACTAATACATAGATGCAATGTCTGATAAATTTGCAAGGACAAGTATAGAGACATGTTTCATAAATAAAATTTCTCAAGATGATAAAAACATGTTGTATTTTTATACGAAGAAAATTAATGTTATAATATAAAGTTATGGTAGTGTGACTTTCAAGATTATTTGATATCGAACCTGTGAATCCCCTCAATCCTTGATATTTTTTGCGAATAAAATTACGTGTATTTCATACGATAAAATATTTGTATTCCGACAGAAACATTTATGTCATAGGAAGCACAATTTAGAAAATGTATTATTTTTTCGTACACACTACGTCATCGTGTATATTTCAAATTATTCGCAGGGGTAGAAGAATAATACGATAAATGCCACAGTCAAATTGTAGTCGATCAAATACGAATTGCAGAAATTGTGATCGATTTGCATGGAAACGAAATACAGCGTCAAAAGATTTTACGACCTATCGTTATTCGTTTTAATACCGGAAAAGATCATCTTTTTCGATTCTAATATAAATCACGTCTTTCTCTGTTTGAATGCACAATTGAATTTTAATTGAATACACTGTCCTTCGAATAATTGAAGTTTAAGCTGTTGTACGGCTGAAATTCCAATTCAAATATACAGCCAAATACCTATGACATGACAGCCGATTCACGTTCATGAAGCCCATTTGCTTATCGGAATAATCCAATTTTGGCTATGATGTTGCATCGCGATTCATCTTCTCCACTTTGCTCGATTTCGAACACGTAAAGCGTTGCAATGTAATAACAGGCTGCAAACAAGGCGGTTAAATTGTTACGTTCGCCTTCTACACGTGCGTAATTGCAAGAAAACACGCCATTCTTAATCAATTTTCTGCTATTCCATCGATCCTCTGCATTGCGTTCGAACAGAATTCGATAATCTAAAGTAAGATTAGATGTAATGGAACTTTCATTTTTTAGCAATTTAAAGGCCAGAGATGTATATAGAGGTTATTGCTGTTCTGAAAGCCACTTTAATCCGAAATTGCGTTATGATCTAACGCGAAAAATATTTTTATAGATAAAACTCGAGTCTTTTTGCGATAACTGCCAGCTCTATTAAAATTCATTAAAACTCAACACTATTCTTCGTTTCTTCTTCTTTTTTTTTTTTTTTAATTTCCATCGATTAAATAGCTTTTCTTAAATCTACATATATATACAAGGTGTTCTTATTTTTGAACGACTTTCGATAATGTAACAAGGAAATATTTCAAACGAAAGTTGATTCGTTTCAGTTACAAATTGCGATACTTAAAGTTAGCAAACGATGCCACTCGTCTGTCACTTGCCACTTGACATTGTCACACACTGTCTTGGTAATGCCACTTTTAAATGGCACGATGTACTTTTGTTTTCATAGCATTGTAGTCGATGTAAAGACGAGTTCGATGACTTATAATGCTATCTATGACCTTTGGATGACCTCGAGTTGAGATATCCTACATTTATCGATTCATAGGAACATTAACGTGTGAAATTTGGTTCAATAGGGCGTCAGATCGGACGTTTACAATAACATTCGTGCTTTCAACAAATGGCAACAGTAAAAATGACCATAGTACTTTTTATTCGACAAAAGATAACAACCACTTTAACTATTTCACAGAAAATTGTACATGGTACCTCGATGAAACGATCACATTTTGTTTAAAACATCTTTTTGTGACATTACCGAAAGTGCTTCAAAAATCATGAATACATTTCACTGTACACCCTGCATACTATATATAAGTCGGGTTATCGTTAGATTTAGCGGCGTGTAACGAATCTTCATTCGGACTAGCCATCGTTGTTGTACAACAGAGATTATATTTACTGGTATAAATATAATTTTTTACAGAGTTTGACAAATAACCGAGGTGATTAGACGCTCGAGATGTTAATGACAATGTTCTTAGGTTCAATAACGAATCCACGGTCAACGGCGTAACTCTTTTGAAGCACAAGGTAACGTTTGCTGTGACGCTCGGTATAATACTGCACGTAAAGACGATGCGAAAATTCTCCAAGGTGATTGCAAGAATAGAAGACTGATGGAAACTTTCCTCTCCTTACGATCGCGTTTGTTCGTTGTATATTTGCCGGGGATACCAACAAAATTCCAGCCGCCGTTGCTAGGCAGATCGCGTAGAGCTGACATTGCTCCTGCTCGGGGTTTGATTGTTAATACAACGTGTGTCCCACAATATTGGCACTTCTCTGTTAGGTAAAAACGCCCATCCCGTGACCGTGGCTACGTTCAACGACCAGTTGTGTCACCTTGAGCCCAAGCCCACTGTCACAAATCTCGGGCAAACATAATCGGATTAAATGATAAATAAGTACTTCTAAGTTTTATTATTCAAGTACAGCTATAATAAATAGTCTTCCCAAAAATTCCAAAAGAAAGGCCCCGATGTCCTTTCATCTCCGACATATATATATAGTATAATTGATCTCTTAGTACTATATGATATTGCTCTTTTATTGTATTATATTATATCGCTTAATTCTTTCTTAATAATTGATATGTACTTACCTAATGCTATATTACAGTACAAATGCATATTAATTATTCAGAAAGAATTAAGCAATATATAATACAATAAAAGAGCAATAAATTAGAAATAACCCAACAATCGCTTTGTATAAGGTACAAGTAAAATCATTATTATAAATAAATCTTGCCACGTTCTGGAAGAATCAATATTCTCATATTAGCTGCGCCGTATTCCCAAAACACGTTTTGGTTTCATAAAATATGAATTAACACATCTATTGACACATTTCTGTTAAATTAAATTAAATTACTATATTACTATACTAAATTATCAATTAAACTATAATGCAAAAGAATTTTACCACGCTCTAAAAAAATCAAGGGAATTAGAACATCGAGTTCAGTTCAACATAAAATCGTAAAGGATCCTAAGATTCATAAGAATTCATAGTTATCGGTTCGTTATCAATTAGGAGAATATTTCCGTGACTCGCTGTAAATTATAACTAAATTGCGTATTTGTAAATGTTTATACGAAAAGTACAAATTTGAACGAAATGTACGTAACGTGAAAAAAAATATTATATTATTTTAATATAACAATTAAATAAATGAATAAACTATATTAATAAATTATTATAATTGTAAATTATAAATTAATTAAATAAATTAATTAATACAATAATTAAATAAAATATTCAAAGTGTAGTACTTGTTCTATTTTCAAAAGTATGAATTTGTATAAAAATCCATAATGCGCAGTTGTAACAATGTCGATTCCTATTACAGTGTGTTAATTCTTAATAGTTAATAGCTGGTCCCACGTGTATCAAGCGGAATGAAAAGGCAAGTATATACGGTCGTTGAACGAAGCGCAGGTTGCACGTGCGGTGCATGTCGCCTGTGGCGCGCTTCCCTCGAGCAGCCGCAAATGGCAAGAGCAATGCTAGCACGGTTCACGACAGCACAGACTGTTATGTAAGAGATGTGTCAGGCTGGTAACATGCCGGGGGAAGAAAGCAACGGTGAGAGACGTGAGAGAGAACAAGGATCGAGCCACGCAGAAACGCAAGGACATAAAGTGGGCAAAAGGCAGTTTAAAAGTCGCCGGAAAATAAAATACATTGGCTCTCGAAGAAGCAACTGTCGTTGCTCGCTGTAATCCTCCTTTTGCAGATTGTACATTTAATACGCTTAAAACCGCCCTCCATTGCGGTGTAAATTGGAAAGTTTTCGGTTGCAGAACGCACGTGTTTAAATTTGCAAATAATCCAGCGACTGATTTCTGATTTATACAACGAATCCGACGTATCCGTAAGATATAGGAGGATGAAAGTTATTATAAATTTT
This sequence comes from Bombus affinis, assembly GCF_024516045.1. Classification (NCBI taxonomy): domain Eukaryota; kingdom Metazoa; phylum Arthropoda; class Insecta; order Hymenoptera; family Apidae; genus Bombus; species Bombus affinis. The sequence continues at coordinate 330,829 of NC_066345.1, forward strand.
AACGACACGATATACTCGTTCATAAGCGTTTGGACGCTTGCAAATTGTTGCAAATATACGTACGAAATATACTGCTCTACCAAATGGAACTCTTTGATCCAACTTTCGTCTTTGATGTTATTTCCGACGACCATATTTAATATATCATATTAAATCATGTACAGTTAGCAGATATATAGTTTAAGAATGATAGTTTTAATATTAGATGACATAGATAAAAGAACAGTAATGGAAACGGATGAAAATTGCTGCAACGAAGATACTCGAGTGAAGTGTCTGTTCAATGTTGGAGTTTCAGAACGATTGAAATATGTGTTTCTACTCACATCCTAAGAGTTTATATAGATTTCATGAAATGCCAGCCATTCATTACAGATAGACATGGAATTGATATACTCGCGTAGATGTACCTCTTGTTTCAGCTTAAATTTAGCGGAACGTCTGGCCCCAGTTACGGTACGAGGTACAAAATTAACGCTAAAGAAACCTTCTTCGATTATAACTTTTCAGAGAACAATAAAACATATCATACTTTTGATCGAGTTGCACCAGCTGTCCAAATACTTATAGACGGTAGGTTATTTTGGGAGAAACTAAAAAGTTTACGAATTCAAGTGATAAAATATTAAAACATAGAATGTTATACAACGTGTCAGTTTGGCATGGTTAAAAGGACATTTCAACTATTGTAATTAATAGATGTGCTCGTATCAAATACTGCAGTTAAATATTAAACAAATTGGATACTGTTAAAACTGATTAATGCATTCCCATTATTTGCCAATGATTTCACCGCTTTATTCCTCTGAAAAATTGATTTCCCAACCAGTTGTGTCGCGAGTTAAACAAATGTCTATCCAATATAAATTAGATAATCAAATTTACCTCGTCAAGCTGCTGCTCGTACTTTTATAATTTAACCTTACTCCAACTTTACCAAGGATTTCTACATCTTCAACGAAGATTTGTAATGGATGAAGATGTTTGACACGAAACTAAAATCACACATGTCGGTTGCGCTCAAGCTCGACATACTTTTTAACGTTGGAAGAATAAATAACTGGGTCGAAGATGACCGAAAGAACATCGCAGGGTTAAACAGCAGCGAACTTACGTCTATCTGTAATTCTTATTTTTGACCCATTTAATTCTTATTGCTTCACCGCATGCAACATTACCGAACATTGTTCGCGATCAGAAACTTTAGTGCTCTGCCCTGTAACAGGTTTCAACGTGCTTTTTACGAACAGTGCTGTTAATAGAATCTACAAACAGCGAGCGTGACAGCAAGAGGGTTGAAAGTAGCGCGGTGTGTGGTTGAGAAAGAGAGAGAAACTGAGCGCGCGTGCAAGAGAGAGATACAAAGAGATAGAGATAGAGAGAGAGAGAGGGATTGGAGGGAAGTGATTTACCGCAAATTGCTCGTTCCTTGAGCAGCATTAAGCATTGGGCAATCGTGTGCATGTTGCAACGTCATGTGCAACCAAAGAGCTTGTGCGTCCTAAGGCAGAAGGCAAAGGTACGTTGGCGCAAATCGCGGCCTGTCTGCGTGTAAGACGCGCCGAAACGCTTCCTACTTATGTACGTTGCTGGAATATTCCCTGGTGAGAGCAGTGTTCGAGACACGTCGATGAGCAGCCTGGTTGGCCGATCGATTCGATCGATTCGCGTGGCGCAACGCGCGCGAGGGACGTGCGAACGATTTCCTCGCGTAATCGTGCAATCAGCGCGGCGCATCTTATTTATGTAACCATAAGTGTTCCGTTCGGCGATGGGCCGCGATGCTCGCACGGCATTAACGCGATGAGAAACACACGGGAGATTGGAAGTTGCGGAAACCGGGGCAAACCGCGAGAAGAGCAACTACTTTCGCACTCGTTTCACAGGAAAATATTTAATTGCTAGTGGTCGCCTATGCGCTTGCTTTCCTTCTTTCTTTCTGTGCATCGCGGAAAACTAATGAAACGCAAAGAAACGATAACGGTTCTCATTGGTTTCCCGAGCTTCTCCATAACTGAGAAAATGAGTCGCATTTCTTATACTTGTGGTACTAGAATCCGAGCATTCGTTTGTTTCGTGGATTTATCTTATGGAATTTCTTATATAATAATGGTGGATCTATGTATTTAATAATGTACCTTGTACGTGGGTTACATTTAACGAAATCAATGCATAGAGAAGAAGCAGAGCTTTCCGTAATATCGATGAACGTATCTTATTTTATAGAATTACTTAAGTTTTTATTATCGTATTCACTTTATTTTCATCCCGTGTTTCTTTGGAATTAAAAACATAAGTTACATCCCTTAATCGTGATATCAGAGGATTTATTTGCTCTGTGGATTTATTTTGTGGAATTTCTTGTATTTAGTTTAATAATATGTATTTTATATATGAATTATATTTAATAATATCGATACTATGTAAAAAGCAGAGCTTGTAATATCGATGAAAATATTCCGGAATTGCTTGATTTTTTCTTGTCGTTTTGTTTCATCTATTTTGATTTGCTTCGATTAATTAATTTCAGTATTATATTTACAACAGGAAGTTATTTTAATTTTTCTACAGATGTAGTTTATTTTGACAAACAAATAGTTGCCTACTATTGTCTACTATACATATAGCTATTGTAACAGCATAATCTAAATTTACGAACTTCTAGTTTATTGCTGATTAATTCGTTCAAAAGATCAAGTAAAAATTAGGCGAAAGAAAGATGTTTTATCATGCAGATAAATTTTAGCCCAACGATTTCTTTTCTTTTCTTTCAATGGAGGTTTACATTTTTTATATTCGGTAAAAAATATTCGAATATGTTAAAAAAGATGTTTCCATGATATTTGTAATTATTTTTATTTTACTTATAATCACAGGTTAATTATTAAACGATGATTACGTTCTGTATCATATATGTTAAAATTATAAAAAGATATACAAGGACAGATACATCATTTGATCCTCAAAATAAATGTCTCCTATGATTTTATTTATCAAGCAACCTTTCAAAGATATAGGAGGGATTCGAAAATACAAATAATTTCCTTTATTTAGCACACAACAGTTATACATACATCTTATACTCTGAAGACCTCGAAAACCTACTCGCACGCACGCTTGTTGTCAACCGACTCTTCTAGATGCTTCTAACAACTGCCAATCGTCTTTTGTCCTAACTAAGGTTTAGACGCTCTCTGACACTTACACACACATTCACATATACAGTATAAATGTATCATCTTCCTAACAAAGCTAAAAACGATTTATTATTTTAATGGCTTGAAAACTCGCAATGCACCAATTAGTGCGGAGAGTTTGTCTTTAACATACTTAAATTTATATCATGTTGGGAAAAGCTTATCGCACGTGATGATGACTATTTCAATGATTAAAGAGATTGAAATGATATCAAGCCATGCAGCTGTTCCGATGCTGCGGAAACACCAACTTTCTGGGTCATAATACTTCAATGTGTAGTGTGTACGTTGCTTGAAAGGACTTAACTTTATTTGATTTCTTTCTCTCTGGAAAGAATAATATTGACATAAATTAAGACTATAATTTGAAATGTTCTGATTCATGTAACTGTTTATATAACTAGCAATGAAAATAATATTAACAATTCCTGTAATATATTTTTAATATATAATTTAATGTATTTTGTATCAACTATTATAATTTCAGCACATTTTAACAGAAGTGTAATTAATTGCTCGATCATCTATCTTATCTTTTATCGGAGTATGCATCTGCGCGTTTTACTAATTGTTTGCCTATCGATTAGATGCGCCAGCTTAAACGATATTACCTTCTATATATTTTCAAAATCTCTTTTTTTCCTCTATTAATTATATATTGTATAATTACATCATTTCTTATATTAAAAGAGATATGTCTTACCATTGACCCTCTATAATTCAAGGAAATCGATGTGGACGTATAACTACATATCTATATATGTATTTAATGAGAAATTCCAATATCACATTAATCTTTCAAACACTAGAACATTCACCAGCTGACTGGTTAAATTTATTATAAAATAACAAGTAGATTTACACTGTTTAGTACTTGGTGTTCTTGTAAATAGTTACATCAATAATATTAAATTCGTTTTTCAAGTCTCTTGTTTAATTGAGATTTGTTCAGTTTTCGTTGAACGATGTGTAAATCAATTTTGACTATTATAGAATGGTTTTTGATAGAATTGTAAAATTATTTACAAGAACAAGCTGTATCACCATTTTCTTTAACGATATTATTCATCTCGAATTAAACAGTAAATTTTGTTGTTTCTTTAAACTAACTTAAACTAATTAATTAAATTAAATTAAATTCTTCTTTATATTAACGTACATGCGATTTTTAATTTATTATTTAAATCTTGTACGGAAATTAGATGATGTTGACCTGAATCTTGCTTCCTTCCTAACTGTATTTCGACTGGAATTCTTTCATATCTCTGAATCATATTTCTCAACACTCGTTAATAGTCATAATAAAAAAAGGAAAGAAATTTTAATAATTTTCTAAATAGAAGCAAATTGTGCCGTTTATACACGTTTATAGCATACGTTTAGATTAATTTGGCTGAGCATTATAACGGAACTAAGGCAACAGTGGAAACGTTAACCCAGTACTATTATTTTTGTGCCACTTTTATAGAATTTATCGGTGTGTAACATTTTCTGCCTCTTATTAATAGAAACTTACAAATTTTAATCAACATTTAAGCCTTGTCCGAAATTATATGGTGACTGGTACAGTATCTAAACGACTGATCTTCAGCATCATTACCCCGCAGTCTACGAATTTTTATATCGGAATCACGATCTCGCTTCAACAGAGAAAAAGGTGATTAACGTTTTACCAAAGTCCCTAGAAACAAATTTCATTATGTGCTGCGGTCTCCGAATTTTTATGTCTAAATCACGATCTCGCTTTAACAAATATAAAGTTGATCAACGTTCTACCAAAATTCCTAGTGTAAAATTGAAACAAAAAATCACATATACCAATTAAGGACTATTTCATGTTTTCTTTAAACGTAAAAAATTTATTACAACTAGTGCAACATTTATTATCAATACAATATAGAACACGAAATTGGTATGAAATTTGTTGATGATACAATATAAAACGTATTGTATTGTATTGTATTTCGTTATGTGCTTCGGTCTCCGAATTTTTATATCTAAATCACGATCTCGCTTTAACAAATATAAAGTTGATCAACGTTCTACCAAAATTCCTAGTGTAAACTTGAAACAAAAAATCACATATACCAATTAAGGACTATTTCAGGTTTTCTGTAAACGTAAGAAATTTATTACAACTAGTGCAACATTTATTATCAATACAATATAGAACACGAAATTGATATGAAATTTGTTGGTGATACAATATAAAACGTATTGTATTGTATTGTATTTCGTTACACGTGGTACGCTTTTCGAATTTTTATGTCTGGATCACAATCTCGTTTTAACAACTACACAGATGATTAAAATATTTTATCACGATTCCTAACAAAAAATGGGAACAAAGAATCGTACATTTTACATTACGACTACCTCAATTTTTCTTTAAATTTAAAAAATTTATTTACAATACGATATAAAACATACAATTGATATAAAATTTGCAATATGATATAGAATGCGAAAATCGTTTATTGTACCGAGATCCGTGCCTGTTACAATCGTTTCGTATACGTAGCCGCTTGTTGCATTTTGTTTCTATTTTATCTCGTTCCTTAAAGCTAAATCTTACTTCCCTATTTGTTTGAGTACATCTACATCTTCATTTACCATACAGCTCACTGTACATATGTCACTCTTTGATGTGTCCTCCTCGTTCGTTCTTCTTTGGTTTCTCCATTCGTTTATGGAGAAAGCTTTCAGCTTCGCGTTTCCCTTTATGAAGTTAGCCAGTTCCCATATTTGTTTTTCTGTTTTTACTGTTATTATTCCTGTCTATTTCTTATTTTTCAATGTGATTGGTCTGGTTTCTCTATATAGTCTCTTGCTGTCTAAAATATGTTCTATTTCCCCGTTCTTTGATTTCTAAATTCTTTCCTATTTTATACTCCATTCCTTGTCATATCGTTACATTTCAAACATAATTTGTCAGTTAATCTTGCTTAGGCAATAATTCTTTTCATCGACCGTGATATACTTAAGGTAGCTTTCTGGTTGCAGTTTGATTCTCATTTCTTCTTTCTTCTTCATTGGATCGCTGTTCAAGTTTATTAATCATCACAGAGCGTATCTATAACATTCTAAAAATCACTATCTTCCAGAAAATCCGAAGAGGTTTGTTGCTCTGTTTTCGTCGTCCTCTCATACTTTCCTCTATCTATTTTCTATCACGATTTGCTGCGTTTTCTATTCCCTGGAATGAATTGGTAATTTTATATCTGATTTACCGTAATCTGCACCGCAGCTGGGTGGTCCAGTTTCTCTTCTACGATAAAAAATATAAAATCGATATAAGATTTCTCAATAATATAACACAAGAAAAACACAATCGGATGGGGAATCTTTAGAAGCAATCTTTGTCCCCTCGAGACCAAGTGGCTCGCAGAAAGTCCATCTATAAAATTCGACGAGTATATCGCATAGCATATTCATGCGGTGTTGATCGATCGAGCAGCTTTGCATACGTAATCTGCAAGTTTGTAATTCGCGCGAACCTCTTTCTTTTCGGCACGTATGATGTATATTGCGTGGGCATGTCCCACGAAATAATTCAGGTGCCGTAGGCGTCAGGCAAAATGTAATTTATAACTTCCGAGTATATCCGTCCGCGCAGCCGAAGCGTAATCCTCGCGTCAACGAGCGGCATGCAACGCGGATGTAGAACAACATCTTGCTGTCATAAAGATAGCCAGCCGTATTGATGCAACCGGCTGTTGCTTTAGAGTTCGTTCTCTCCAATTTCATCCCCTCTGTCTTTTGCATTTCGCGTTACAACTGATATCGCCGACGTAAATGTCCGCCCTCGCGCAATGACGTTTTCCCATTTTACTGCGCCTCGCAAGCGTATCGCTGCAGTTCTAGCCGTTGTTTCCGTCTCAGTGTTTCCGAACGACACGCTCCATGGTTAATCTAATCCGCGCTATCGATCCATTAGTTCGTTTGCAGCGAAATTTATTGCCGCAAATCGTTTCTCGCTTAAACCGAAACTGTCAGCTGCGTTATATCCTTCGCGAACTGTACATCGGAATATATATAGGTTCATAAACGTATCCGGACGTTTGTGGCTACGTTTTATGAATATACACTGCTTGACATAAGTGTTGGGACATTTGGTCATGTTAATTGAAATTGAATATCTTTCACTGATTTTATTTTCCATTTCGTTGTATATCTGTGTTAATACGTTCGTGTGTGTGCGTCTTATATAATACGAAATACCAAACAAAGTAAAATGTATTATGCTTCTGCAATTACTGTAACGAGTAGCAGGTGTTCTAACATGTAAAACGTGTGTTATAAGAAAAAAAATCTGAAAATGCGTCGAGAAATTGCAAGGCATTTGGTACGAGCGTATACTGCGCAGAAATTATAAAAATGTTTAAACGATCAATTATGTGCATTATGTTAATAAATCTGAGAATGTATGTACGTAGAAATTACAAGATATTTAGTACATTTCGCGGAAATTACAAAAATATTTAAGCAGGCAATTATATCCATTACATTATTGAATCTCAATGTTCTTTTAAATTTAGACCATAGTTAACACATATTATACTCTTAAGATTGCCATTCATGCTGTATACTAAATTTTTACTGAATATTTTATTACTTAACTTACAAATGTTTTATTACCTGAATTGTTTACTAAACATGTTGGTTCCAAATGTAATCAATATAATCATGTACAGTAGCGTCTCATTACGTTCTTATTGAAACTTCAAAATGTTATTAAAATTTCAAAATTTATAACATATATAATAGAATACATGTACAATATACAATAAATGTTTTCTATGTATACTTATATTTTTTTTTTATTATTTAATTTGTACTTTACAACTTGTCCAACTGGACATTCGGTACATTTTTCTAGCTTTATTGCTAATTAACATGTGGATGGCTACTCTCAGGAGATACCATCTTCCAGTTTTTTTTTTTTTTTATTATTTAATTTGTACTTTACAATTTGTCCAACTGAATATTCGGTAAATTTTCCTAGCTTTATTGCTAATTAACATGTGGATGGTTATTCCCAGGGGATAGCATCTTGCAGTTTTCTTTTTTTTAATTATTTAATTTGTACTTTACAATTTGTCCAACATTACTTATGTATATAGTAAGTATACATACGTAAAGAGAATTCGTGGATATTTCAATGGCTTTTATAAATTATTTTCTGGTTACTGATATGTTCATAAACACCATGCAATATTTCTGATTGATACATATGTTTGTCCATTGGTAACATGTTTCTCCTGTTTAAAAATTAGTCGCTACCATCTATTCGCTTTTGCTGCGTTTTACCCCTGCCATGTAAATTCTAAGCATTTTAATTATGGTCGCCGATGACCATTATACGATGCGACAGTTAATAAAATAATAGTAATAATAAATTACTTCGTGCTGTGGCGAAATCGGTGGAAATTGGACGCAGGCGAATCAATTTGTGCGGCAATTATATTGTTTGCATATTCGACTTTCCATTTACATCACGACAACGATGTTTACCGTTTTCGATTTCATACGGCGTGCACGCAGCTCTGAAAAGTATTACTTTGGAAACACCTGTGCAAAATTACTCGATGGACACTGTAATTATCCAGGGAACAAACAAGGATAAACCTACGAAAGCTCTCTTTGCTCGTCGTTAATCACACCTTCCCCTTGTCCGTAATTATTCATATCCTGTGCGTGAAATTCCTCCCTGCCAACGTGTTTTCGTTTTATTCCGTAACCGAGAGCATGTTCATTTCGCAACGAAGGAATTTCGTATCTTCTAGCGAAAAAGACGTCGTCCCAGAGTCTCGGCGTGCACGTTCCGTGCGGTATCGTCGGCCGGTGTTCGCATTCCGGCGTAATTGCGATTAGAAAGGCTTGACGAGGGTTCGAGCAGCGCTCGAGAGGATTAAAAAGTTGTCGCCGGGAATGAAAAGGGGCAAGGATGAGCGTAGGCCGTAGAATGAAAACTGACAGCGGAACGAGCCGTGTAGGACCGCGGCGCAATTTTCCGCGGTTCGCCGCCGTGGACCGCGCCATTATCCTGAAAGCTTGATATATCGCATGGCATAATTACGGGTAATTAGCTGTTACGCGCAATTGGTAATAATGGCCCATGCTCACCGTCATTCCGCTCTTTTCAGATGTACGCGCGGTAAAATATCGACACTTTCGAGGAACATTGCGCACCGATTTTGCCTGCTTTTTACCTCGTTGATCCGACAAATTAGGACTTGGATAAATTAGCATAATTAGAAGAGGAATAATAACGTGGAGTTTTCGGCGAAATTAAATTTTTATATCGCACCAGCATATTCATCCTCGAGGTAGACATTGTACGATCATAGTTGCGATAAAACAGTGAAACGACGATGATTATCGAATGTTAAAATATTTCTCCTGCGTTTGAACGAATCTAAGAATTTTAATATTTTTTAATTGAACTTTGACTTATGACCTGTTTACTCTTATCGTGTAATCTAAGTGATATTATTCATTATTTATTGTTTTTTTTTATAAAGTAGTAATAAAACGAGGATAATTATCAAGTAAAACGTAAAAATAGTCGAAGGTACGATGAAATATCTTTTTGAAAAACTTGTTCGTTTGAACAGATTTAGGAACTTAAATATTTCTTTATTGGATTTCAACTTATCGCGTAGTGCAATATAATTAATTGGAAGAAGAATTGTTTTATTTATTCGGCCGTAATTACAGGAACAACAGGAAAGAAATTGGCAATAAACGTTGGCGTGCCGTATCAACTGCAGTACTCGATAATATTGCCAATTACCAGTGCTTTCTAGAGTTGCCAACTTTTCGCGAACCAAACGCTCGAAAACTTTTGCTCCGTAGTTACGCTACTGTTCTTGCTAATTGTTTTAACGGGTTTCACGAAGAAACTTTCCTGTCGTTACAGACATTGTCGAAGATCGCACGCGCCAGAAAACATTTCGAACAAGCAACATCTTCAACCGAGAAAATATACTTTTCTGTGAAAGATCGCAACCAGCTTCGAGCGTATCAGGTCAAAGTAGTTCTGCAATAATTATTCAGCTCGTTTAACGCGTACCTTGTGTTATGGCCGGCTGAAATCGATATTCGCGATTGAATTTAATTCACCAAGAAATTATTTCCAACCTTTAACAATCGATAAATAAACGCATAAATAAATTCATAACGGATAGTAATTAGTGTTAACCGTTGTTGCTATTTCTACGCGTGCATATATAATTACTGATCATTACAAATAATTAAATTTGGTTTACAAATGTGCAGATGCAAGCTGAGGCACGTTGATGAATTTATGAGGATATAGTAATTCAAAAGCGTGAATGGAATGATTCAGGAATACGGAAAAAGAATGTAACGTGTATTGTAATAATTTGTAATAGATAATATCTCGGTTCCATTTTAATGAAATGTTTTCCTTTCCTTGTTAGAATATTATCGAAGCAGTTAAAAATTATTCTGTCGGTCGAAATTTTATCGTTAAATTCAGATAGATAGGGATCGTAGAAGCTTAGGTAGATGTATAAAAGATCCATATACACATTCAACACCGTAATACAAATTTCAGCTTTGTGATAATAAGATCTTTTCCCTCTTTGGCCAATTTTACCACTCGAATTACTCATTTTCTTATCGTATTTATTATTTAGTTCATCTTTAGTAGATCTTGGGTACGTAAACTGTCTGAATCTGGACCGTGAAGAACAGCATGTAACTCGAACGACCAGTTTATCGTATTCCTTTTGTAGCTCTCGTAAATCTGTATTTTGTATAAATTCGACATTTTGATCGATTTTAATCGTATCTTGAATAATTTGATGCAATTACTATCTTCTGTGTAAAATACATAATTACTCTGTATATACCAGGTGTACAATTTACGGCATAATAAAGCTCAGAGTACAAAGTAAACGAATTACTAATTCAGTAAAAATTATTTGTACATTACCCATGAAGAAATAAAACAAATCTTTCGATATTTATTTTTACAAGTATCTTGGTTTTGCATGTCATTATTACCGCTGTCAATTACTTCGTAATAGCAATAATAAGGACCCAGCAACTTTTCTCAGGGAGAACAAGAGTAAACGATAAACATTACCTTCTTGAGGGAGGGAGAACCAGCGGTGAATGTGAAGGAAAATGTTATCGGTAATCGATATGCAATTAAAGTGTCTCCCTTCGTATTCAAAGAGCCATACAATTTAAAACAATTTATCCTTCCTGTGCTATTATATCGTTTACTGTGATTCAGAAGAAATACTATCCTTGTAATATATGTATCTCTTAAATGAATAATCATACGTTTGCTACATCTAGAATCGTAAAGTTTCACGCAACTTTATTTCGGGAAACGACGAATATAAGAGGATATTTGTTTGTTGACACGGTTTCCTTGATTTTTATGTAATTTCTATTCAACGAAAATAGATAGTTTCTTTTGATCAAATCTCTGTAATCGTTCAACGATTGCGAGCACATCATAAACATCAGGCTCATCTAGAATATATAATTTCGAATATTTTTTTAGAATATTTAATGCGTTTCATTAATCTTTACTAATCTTTATGGTATAAGATATAAAGAAAAAATTCTGTTCAATTCGTACTTGTTTTTAAATCTTCTTACGGAAACATTTGTTTGTTTATTATTGGGAAGTTTTAGATTTATTTTGCATTTTAATCTCTATCCGCGCGTAATGCAACGAAAAATACTACGAGCATATATTGAACATAGTTGCACGTTAAATATATTTTACGAAAAAATCCACGACGAACATTTCCATTTCCAAGATTGCTATTTTATTGCTATTAATTAAAGCTGTGGCAGGCAGAAAAACCTGAAAGACGGGTCATCTGGTTTAAACGGTATTTAAATTAGTTTGAGGTTCGCGTTAAAAATACTCCGGTGTCCAAAGCTCAATTGCGAAAATCGATGCAACAGCGAGCGAATTAAGATCGATCGCACTTTCGCAATTTCGGCATTCCTATCGATTTAGAGTGGCGGCGACTTATCGGCTGGTATGTAGGTCGGCTCAGGTAATTAGATGACATCAGGCACGTGCGTAATCTGCTTATGAGTGAATGTACACAATACGTCTTGCAACACAGTGTCAGCCGAGTTTCGTGTCATCTATGGCGTTTATTGCATTATTCGAACGCCTCCTTAGCTGCAAAAATATATTATGTATTTCACGGTCCCCCATTACCGTTACATCTTGCTCCAATTCGTATTCCTTTTTCAGCCGTATTAATTGTAGCGTGGAAAACAGCAATCCATTATTTCCGACCGGAGCTGTTTGCGACGTTATTGTAGCGGCCAAGTATTCTTTCTCTAATACATGTATTCTAATTAATTAAAAATGGCTTAGGAAGTCGGAAGTTGCTCGATCTTTTTCTACGCTTTAATGATGCATTTTAGTAATCAATTATTTTTTACTTAGCGGTAAGTTTCCGTTTCTAATAACGTATAGAAATTATTAGAAGTTCGAAGAAGAAAGGAGAGCAAAATCGATGTACGAGTAGAGAAAATGTTGTAGGAGTGGTTAACAAATTTCTCTGATGAAAAGAAGGATCAAAGGATGAAAGAGATTTTGGATGGCGCAAGAAATCGTTTTAAGTAGGTGTAATTGCATAATAAGGAAATGTGTTTTGCTTTTTAAAAAATAATTTGCTTCAGAGGGAAATAACTTTTTCAAAGATATGCAAATACTTGATTTTACCAATGAATTGAATTTCATTATATGATTTTGATTTTTTAAGCGTGTGTAATATTAAAATATACTACTTTTCTATGTTTATAATTTTTTTCCAATTATCGAATAATATTTTCTTATTGTTTGGACCGTAAGTGTGCTCTGATATTAATTGCAAACATTATACATGTAGTAAAGCTCAGACAGAATTTGTCAATAATAATCTTCTCTGCTAGTTTACATTTCTTCTGATAGAAAAGTAAAAAGGTGTATGGTTTTTAAATAACTTCATCATCTGACTTTGCCTAGTTCTTCTTGAAAAGCGAAGATGAAGTTGACAAATTTGTATACAACATATTTAAAGTAAGAAAATATTCTTCAAAAGTATCTCATAATTTCTTTCAAGTATGACACTATATTATCGTCTTATAGAGATTGTACCAGTTCAATTATTTATTTTCAGAATAATTATACGTCTCTTTAATTATTTCTTTCCACATTGTAACATATCTATTGTTACATCATCTATTAAATGTATTACTATTCACACTGTACATTTTGAATATTTTGTTACAATAGAAATACGCATATATTTGCACGATGAGTTCGTACATAATTCTCAATCAATTAGAAATTTAATTCTCGTTGAAAATTGCTAACAATTACTTTCGCATTTATCCGATGAAATTCTAAATTATCGAAGAGATACTAAACGTCGTGTCAAACGTGTCTACTCTTATAGTATCTGTTTTCTAGCACATTTGTCGTACTTACGTGCATCATCAACTTTCTTCTCTTGCATGTTACAAATAACATCGATTCGAATGATACTGTTCCGAATGATACATGGCGATGTTTTCTTTCACTCTCTCTATTTTCTTTTCCATTTTCTTCTTCCTCGTCCGACGAGTTTCTGCTTTTCTTTATTTCGTTCAATCACTATTTGTCTGTCTGTTCTCCCGTCTGCCGGATCGTTTCTTTCTCGTTTCACTTTTTATCCCCCCTCGACTCTCTCTCTCTCTCTCTCTCTCTCTCTTTCTCTCTTTACACGTGTCATCTTTATTTTCTCTTTTATTTAACGCTTCCATACCCGCGGCATAGACGAACGAAACGCAATACGAATTCTGTACTACGTGTAAAAATACTGAAATCGCGTTCTCCTCGTATTGCACTGTAATAATTACGATGAACGGAGCGAGCTTTTGCTACCCAGTTTTCAGTAGCGCCATTCTTTTTCCTTTTTTCGTTACTCTGCTCTTCCTCTTATCTTTTACGAGGATCAATTTTTATTATCCCGTTTACCTTTTATTTCTCTTTATTCCCTTTTCGTACATTTTCTGTAAATAAATTGAAAAGGACGAACGTTCTGCAACTATAACATGTACATAGAATATTTACACTGGTGCATATATTACTAGAATTTTTATTATTTCGAAGGACAATTTTTTTTTTTTTTTTTTACATAACTTCTCTCAGATAATTTTCAAGCGAGTTTGTCCTTACGTAAAATTTCTGCTAGCGAGTATCATCAAGTTCGCTGAAATTGGCATCCGTGTCTGTAACTGTTTTGTATGTTTGCATGAGCAACGATGGCCAAGCGACGACGTGTCCAATAATGATCAATATTTTTTTCTTTTTCAAGTTTCGTTTATAATTTCCATAATATTAAAGTTCATATCTCGATAGCGAGTTTGTAGTGTTTTAAAAACGTCCAAATGTTAGCAAGATTATGTAACAGAAAATGAAGGTATCCATTTACCTTTACAGGTCACCTTTACAGAACGTTTTAAAGTCATTGCAAAATGGAACAGATAAAGGCATAGCGTATGCATCATATTTTATTCATCATACGTATTACGACCTTTGTCTGAATATCTTTCCGTGTCGCAACAAATAAGAGAATAATTAAGAATGACAGAATTAGGTGGTACACGCGGTGTTAAGTCTTAAATAATATAAGGAAAATATTGAACATTCCTAATCAAATCCATTTGCAAAATTCGAGAGAATATCTTCCATTTGGTAAATTTCAAATGCCAGGGGTAGAATTTGTAAAGAATTTCAGAAAATCGGTAGAGTTGCGACGATCTAAATTAATGACACTCGAAGCGGTAGTGATATTTTAAGGCCGGAAGTGTTGCGGTAAAATGAATTCTTAAAGGATGTGGCTATAATACGACGCTGGAGGAAAATGCTACACGCAAGACTAGAGGGTCATGTTCGCCGCGATGCTACTGCGCTCGCGTTTTAAACGACAGTAATATAAATTTATCTCGTTAGTGTCACCATCGGAATTCGCTTACGCGTTCATTTCACACGGACTCGTGTTAAATACAAACCTATTAAATGATTTACCTCTCCTCCCTTCTCTCTATCTTTGCGCTTGGTTGCTTGTTCATGCACACGTCATCACGCGCTACGTAAAAGCCAACACGGCAAAAATGTAGGCGCTTTCTTTTCTGCGATGAGAAATATTCACTGATTATTTTCATCGAGTTAATTATACAGGCCACACCTACATGATTCAAGCAATTGAGACAAGTGATATTTGAATTTGGTTAAAAATAGAAAGCAATTCAGGAGAAAAAGATTATGTTTATATACGTACAATTTAACTTTTTCTTCTAGAATTTTTTTCCAGTGTTTCGGATACCATATTTTATCCTAATTTTTAATAATATTGCATCCGATATTGTATGTAACTAAGCACTTAGCATTGCAACAGCTATCTTTAGACGTATGCCGTTAACGGTATTCTCAAATGGTCACCGGTAAATCAGTTTCAAAGTTCTTAGATAGAAGTTTACTCACTCACAGCTTTTATCGATAATTTGATCAACAAGCTCCCTTATATCGGTAAATTGGCGTGCAGCTTTCTGGTATTATCTTCTTCCAGGCAATCGTCCGCCATCAGTTCCGCAAATATTGTTTATTTCTCTGTAAGACGCTCCTCCTCTCGAACTAGAGTGGTTCAGTGGTAATATAATATAACTCGAATCAAACACAGACTTTCGCAGTTACCTATGATTGGAGAAAACTAGAAAATTCATATAATGAAGGGTCCTTCGATTATAATGGAAACCGTAACTCTGTATTTTCAATGCATCTACGCATTAAACGCGTTCGATTATGCATACGCATAATACATGCGTTTTTGCATGTACATAAATTATCGTAGGACATCAATTATTGTCAGCAATTTCTCTTCGTCATTCTTTGCTAATTATGTTCATCGAACGCAACGAATAGTAAATTAAGTTATGAAACAGTCGTTTTGATTTCGAAGAAAATGCCTAATCATTTTAGAGTCATTGAATTGAATCACTTTTTGAAGATTCTATGGCTGTGCATATATCGAGCAGAAGCTAGCTTTGTATGTAACAGATATTACAATTATTATATTACATGTATTTATACGGGGTGGGCCTAAAAGAATCGTACCAGTCATTTGAAATTACAAATGGAGAAATAGAATTTGTTTGCTTAAAGTTTTGTCGCATGTTACGTTTATTTCTCGCATAAATTACAAAACAAAAATCAAAACAAAATTCTTTACATATATTTTCTCAAGTTGATAAACTGAGAAATTTCGTACGTACTAACAATAAGCAAAATGTGTTATCCTATATTTCTCAAGAATGATATATTTAGGTACACAGATATATACATTACGTTTAATATCTAATACACACACATAGATTCAAATCTGCAATGAATCTTTGAAAAATTATAATGGAATTTTGGTCGTTCCAAATTTTTAGAAAAATTAATTGTTCGATTAATTTCTGTAGTTTCCACGGAGGCATAAATACTCAAAAATACATACAAATGTGAAATATAAAATATAAAATGTCTACGTATAAATGAAAATTAATTACATGTTATTTTATTTCTGTTTTAGGTAAGCTGACCGTTTCGGCAATTGCACAGCTGAACCTTATTCGTGATATTTTTCCCGCCACTGGGCGTTCTGTAAGTTGCAGCAACTATTACGACTAATTAAAGTTTATTATCATCTGTGCAGTTTCGTTGTAGGAATACAAACTCTGATTCGTAACAAGGAGTTATAACTGTTCTAGAGAAAACTAACAGTATACACTAATGGTGCTGTGCACGGTTCACTATATGCTTACTTTTACGAATTTCTGATAAACATTAGCGACTCTAATCACGTCACATTTGAAATTCAATCCTTCCTTCCTCCTTTAACTTGCTCAACAGTCCTTAATGGCCTGTAATTATTCGAGCCTGGTATTACGTATCAGATATTCTTATGTATGAGAAGACAATCTTCGCATCTTTTTTCAATAGAAATTTATATGAATAACAAGTCATTTAAATTTCTGATGGAGCTGCATTAGAGATAAAATTGTAACTTTTAAGTTGGAAGTCAGAAATTTGAATACTTTGTCTAATCACTTTGACAATGATAAGCAATACATTAAACTTTGTAAGATCAGGTCATAAATCTTCATACCATGTTTATATTATTTCGACTGAAACTTCTTTATGCTTTTAAATGTCTATTCACAATGCCAATTATCGTGGCAAAAGAAGAAATAAAATAAAATTTCGACTATTTTTCTTAATGGTCTTTTATATATACTTACGGGATTTATAGATTAGACAATGCCAAAAATTGGAATTTTTATAATTTGTTAAATCGTGTGCAAGCACTTTGTGAATCATATGTCGACTAAAATTAGGAAAACGAAAATGCTGCTTTATATAGCGATAAAGAAAACATGCAGACAGAGTATTCTCTAAAAAATGTGCTCAACGTACAGTGTTTGTATGTAAGGCACATGGTGAACATGTTTCATGTGTATAGAAGCAATTATATAACATGGAAATTACATTACAGCAATTTAATATTCAGATATCAAACTATAATAATGAAACAAATCAAGCTATATCGTTATATGATCGATTTTATCAAATACATAATCTTGGGTTAATTGAACTCAAATCTAACTACCCGTGTAATTTTACAAATTTCATGCAAGGATTAGTTGTGAATTAAAAAGGACGAAATGGATTACGATACAATTCTAAATATTATTCGACTGCGAATGTTTATGTAAATATATATATATATATATATTCATGAACATTCTTAAGAAAGTGGAACGCAAATAAAATCCTCTTTTATCTTTTAAATATTCTAACAAATAATCTACTTTAGTATTTTGTACACTTTTTCAATCTGTACATTTTTGTACATTTAAACTTTTCATAAATGCAGAAAAATATCCAATTCTGCTGATGCAGCAATATTCACGGCTCGGCAAATCAAAGTTGTCGAAATTTCTTGGAATTTTAAGGAGGAATGGCTTATCTCGTGAAATAATTATGCCTTTGAATCAGGACAACGTATACATACGTCCTGTATATTTCCATTAAATTCTAACGTCGTGTACATGCGTTCCGTATATTTCGATTGAATCCGAGGAAAGTTTATTCGCAGTTTCGTCTCGTAGTTATTTATTCTACTCATTTATCCAGCAGCCGGGCCTTGGTGTCGATACTGAAACTGCACGCTGACTGGCGAGTTCTAAATTACATTAAATCAATCGATATCGATGCGAGAAAGTTGTTTTTGACATTTTTTAGTCTTGCGAAAATTTCTCGAATTCGAAGAGTTAAGAGTAGCATCGCTGTTTGGCATTAAATCGTCGGTTTTGGACAAAGTCTATCCGCTCTCGATCTTTCACTCGGAAGAATGTAAATAAAGCAGACATTATTAAAGTCGCCACGCTGAAAATGTAGTCCAGCCTATACTATACCACTTTTATTAATATCATTAAATTGTCCGCGTTAAGAGCGCGCCCAACCTGTCCCATTCTTTTCTCCGTTCGCAGTTTCCATTGAAACTGTGGCGCACTTCTGTCTATCTAAAGGTAACTGAACTGTTTTTATAGACCTCTTCGAACATTCAGAAATTATTCCTTCTCCGTAGGAAACGTATTCCGCTCTTTAGTTCGCCTTGGTTTTCTATTAAGTTAACTTGATCGGTCGGTAAAACGAAAGATCTTAAAATATTCATTCGGGAAATTCCTTACGATCGTAGGAAATTATATTAGTTATTCAGGACTGTGCTTACAAGGATCGTTTAACATCTCAAGTTAGATATCTGATAATAATATACACAAATGTTGGTAACATATGTAAATAAAAATGAATGAACTGTGTAACATGTGGTCAAATATTTTCTATCTTTTAGCGAAAAGATACATATCGTACGAAATTTCTATTATTTGTTTCAAATCGAGTATACGATTCGTCATAGTTTTAAGCAGTTTTGAATATTATTTACCAGACTTAACGCTAGAACTACCATACCAATCAAATTGACTGGTTTTACAATTTTATTTCAAAATTCCTACTTCATGTTTGTTTTCTTTCCGCAATGATGTAATGACTTTCGCAACGATAACTAAAAGAATGATATAATGAATTTTATTTTGTCTTTTATGTATTCAAACTGAAAATAATTTTGTATCAAGGCTACTTATACCAATACCAATCAAAATGACTGGTACTTGTCAAAGTATAAAAGGGTCTTGCAATCTGTTTATCAAACTCCAATTAACCAGTTTCCTCGTTTTTTACAACTTGCCACGCGTTTTTTAAATTTTTATCACGTATCATTCGATATGATGATATCAATTATTAGGAAAATTCCAGATCGATAGCTAGATGCTAACGCTAGAAATACCACAGCAGTCAAAACGACTAGTTCTACAATTTTATAAATATGTCAACCCTCGTTTAGGGATCCCAGATGGATTAATAATACCAAAAATCTACTACACAACATTGAATTGCTTCTGTAAGAAAGTAATAAATCAATAAATATTAAAATATTTTATTATTACGTATTTTTTAAAGACCAGTCATTTTCACCGGTTTTGGTAGAAATAGCTTCGTGTTAACTATCGGTAGTTCTAGTGTTAAAATCTGCTTTAGGAAATTGTAATTCTACATTCTTCAAATTTGTTCGACTCGTTTTTAGCCACTGTCAGTTGTTATTCTTCTTTGCAATCGGAATATAGGTGATGTTTGATCGTTTTACAGTAACAAATTTTTATGCAGAGAGCCAAGTAAATATCGAGAAGATCTAATGCACTTGAGAGTAACAATTTCGAAAGAATTATTATAGGAGAGAAAAAACGAAAGGAAAAGGCAGAGATTCAAATTAAATTGAAACAGAACGTTTTTATTTTAAAATATAATCACCCACGGTGCAATTTATTAATTATTTCGTTACCTTTTGAAAATCATTGTTCCCTACACGGTATCGTGATTATAATATTGTTCATTATGCGAATAGACAACACATTAGTAGTAGACTTAAAATACGACTGATAAAAACTGCGCTATCGATGCTATTCGAACATATAAACAATTTGTTAACTAAAAAATCGCTTAAAAGTGATGGAAAGTGTACAAAACTTATTACGAAGAAATATTGTATAAAATTGGTAATTTATTATTGTTACCTTGGTTATTATTAGTTCTGCGAGTGACGTACATAATGAATTATAAGACTTTTTAAATAATTATTATTTTAATCACTGGTTTTGGTAGAAATAGCTTCGTGTTAACTATAGGTAGTTCTAGTGTTAATCACAATAATCTCTCTATCAGTTCGTTCGAAACCTTCTCTGTTCAGATTTCTTGGCCGTTCTATCGCATTGTCAAAGGATTAACTCGACCGTATACATAGCAACTGTGACGTTAATTTCGTTATAAAACAATCTATCGGTGTAACAAATCCCTGAATAATTTAGCCATAGATGTTCTGCTTACTCTTACAAAAAAGAAAATTCGTCTTTTCTCACTATTCCATTCATAATACAGAATTTCCGAATTATCAGAGATTTTTTACTTTCCATTCTGTAGACAGCCGAGTTATTTGATACACTTAAAACTTGAGAACAATACTCCGTAATCCGTTGATGTAGCAGCAAGTCAAGCAATTAAACATTTAATTTGCAAACTTCTTTCTCGTCGTCATTAACACACAGGTAGAAAGTGCTCTTTCTAATTTTCTGCGGAATGGAGCATCGTGAATTCCAATTACAGCTGACATGCTCGAAATTCAGTATCTTTATCCTTTTTTGGCGCTCGTCGTGAACACTCGTCTAACCGCGCATTACCGCGCTTTCCCTTTTTCCAGGAAGTTGAAAGCATTAGGCCATCTAATAATCAAATTTTGTATTTCCCCTAAAAAATTCAACAGAGCTAGTTCTTTTACTATTTTGGCTTTTCTATAGATTTAAACAATGAAATTAGAAAACTCTGATTGACCGATCATTACTGTCACGATTCACGCTTCTTATTACTAAATTATTTTGGCATGTTCGAGATACGTATTGAGATTTGTCACATTTGCACAAATATGTGCATAGTTTATGCTGAATTTTGAGCTTTAATTATATTCGATATATTATTTCATTTTCAATGTAAATATATTAATTGATAATTTCTTGAGAATTCGACTGTGATACTATTTTTATATCGTTTGTCAAATATTATTTAATGCATTTGAAATTAAATAGCACGACTTTCGGACATTTCTAGCTGCGAGAAGTTTCGTTAATTGTTTAACGCGTTCTCGTACGTATCTAACAGGTCAACCGCGAACATCAGGAAAACTAAATCCTTTCCATTTCACTTTAATTGTAAGCCATTCTTCTTTTATGTGTATACCGTGTAATCAAATACCGCGAAACATATTGTA
Source organism: Bombus affinis (assembly GCF_024516045.1). NCBI lineage: Eukaryota > Metazoa > Arthropoda > Insecta > Hymenoptera > Apidae > Bombus > Bombus affinis. The sequence continues at coordinate 352,481 of NC_066345.1, forward strand.
TTAATGCTCTGCATTACAAACAGTACATTACTATTCCGTATCTTCTCGTTCAGTTTTCATTTTCTTTTCACCGGAAGGAAATTTACTTTTCTTTATTTAGTTCTCTGAAGGCTCGTTCGTTAATACTTGACTACATAGTACAGAAGAATAATCGCTTGTGAGATGATATCGAACAGTGAAATTATTTTAACTCGACTCAAAATGTCTGCAATTATTTATTTAGGCCTTGAACACACGTTAACTTTAATCCCAAACCAACTTTATATCAATTGCAATTTCGTTATTCGAACGAATGCTTCTACTGATCATAGTTAATTAGAATCGTTTCATGGAAGATTTTTTTCATTAAAATTTTATACCGTTTGGATAATATCTAATCGCCATACTCATATTATCATTAGCGCGAAACAAAATTTCTTTAGCTAATAAATCGACTAAAGATCGTTGCTACATAATATTAAACTACTTCTCGTATTATATTAACATTATTCGTTGCGAATATTAAATTTCTTGTTGCATAATCTTGAGTTCCGCATTATATTATTATATTAAAATTATATATATTATATTATTATATTAAAATTTTATACCGTTTGGATAATATCTAATCGCCATACTCATATTATCATTAGCTCGAAACAAAATTTCTTTAGCTAGTAAATCGACTAAAGATCGTTGCTACATAATATTAAACTACTTCTCGTATTATATTAACATTATTCGTTGCGAATATTAAATTTCTTGTTGCATAATCTTGAATTCCGCATTATATTAATCATACGTAAATTCCATAAATCAATATATTTCTACACATACACATACGTTCCTTCTGTCTGACGAATAAGAATGATCTTTGAATCTCTCTCTCCTTTCGTCTTTGTGCAGTCAATTATTCGCTGCATGGTGGAAAAATTCCTCGCAAGCTGAAAAGATCGAATGAGACGAAGCACTGGCCGGATAACAATCTACCTATGTTCATCATAAATTCAATTTGTTCGCTCGACGATGTTTGTATTCCCAGGGAATGGAGCCTACTGTGTTTAAAAATACATAGTACGCTGAATATTATTCCCATTTGTAATACCCAGCTGGCATCCGGCAACTTCCTCTTTTGTGCAGAGAATGTTTCCGACTCCTCCCAATGAAAGGTCTGGCCATAAAGTATACCGCATAGTTTGGATTCCAATGTAGCAATAATGATCAAGCAGAATGGTCTCTGTGCGAACGTTGTACACACATTTAACGTCGCGATCCTCTCTTTTCCATTCTCCTTAATCTCGATTCGTCATTCGGTTTCTGTCTGGCTTTCGTTCGATCGTGACTCTCTTTTCCTTTCACCGTATTTATGCTCCGATGAACTGTGTCGCTCGTAAACAAGACTTCCTAGTCTCGAACCACATTAATTCGCTACTCATCGCAGCGAGTACCGTAGCCCGTTTTCCGTTAGCGCTTTAATAATTCGCGGATAACCGTGTACCGCCATTCTTCTATTCATTCGTACTGCTGCAAGTGGTTAATTGCTTGTCGTCCTGATAATAATGCTTCCCCCTTTGCCCGTTTAATCATTCAACCTCTGTTCCGTCCACCAAACAATACCGATCGATCGCATTTACCATTTTTCCACAGTAATCTGCCGTTAACGTACCATTGAGAAAATCATTAGCCGAAAGGAAAGCATTTGTTGGATTATTTATCGCGACGGAATTTCAATACGGAATATTGTTACTTGCACAGGATAAAAAGCTGCGATTAGACCGCGGATTTTTCCTCATTTATGGAGGATTTGAACGTGCAAAAATGCATCGAATACATATAATGTGCATAAGTGTATATATATAAATATCGAAAGTATTTATTATAAAACTTTTTAATACTTTGTCAGTTATGTGGACGAAAATATAAAACCACACACAAATGCACGGTCTAGTTTTGATCAACGTGCTGTGTTTGCTCGTGCATGAAAGTACTCATTTCCTTGCAAAACCTGCAGTTTTCCTGAGTTTTCTGTCTAACAGCCAATAAGCAATACATTATTGATTCGAATGAAAGTTGTTGCTTCGGTTATAGCGATTATTCGGAATTATGGTCGTCGATAGATGTTGCAATTGGAAATTGCGGTACATTGTTTGTAGGAGATATATAGTTTGGAATATATGTGGGCAAAATTCTGTGCTTCGAATCTTCAAAATATACCTGGCTGGTTGAAACATGTAAAAACGAGTGTTTAAACGTAATTTTCCTAAAACAATGCTTTTATAAATTACTTCCCAATTTTTAAGCATTCATAGCTTGTTTGTTGTTACAGTCCGTGGTAGAACTAATGAAAAATTGTTTCTTTTCCAAGTTCTCAAAAAATAGAAAAAAGAGATAATGGAAAAGAAGCGCAGAAGATAGAAAGTCGGTGGTTAGACGTTGAAATTCTGCCATTTTTTAAATATAGCAAAATCCAGTTTAATACAGAATCTTTTTCATCCTTTTTTATAAATTATTTCCCAATTAGCGTATTTGTCGTTACAGTCCGTGGTACAATTAATGAAAAATTTGTTCTTTCCCAACTTCTCAAACAATAAAACAAAAAGAGATAATGGAAAAGAAGCGCAGAAGATAGAAAGTCGGTGGTTAGACGTCGAAATTCTGCCATTCTCTAAATATAGCAAAATCCAGTTTAATACAGAATCTTTTTCTTCCTTTCATTTCGGACGAAGAAAATAACTGGAATCAGAGAAGCGGGAATGTGTGTGGGAATATACGCCACTGTTAGTAATCGTCATTTATCTTGAAAAAAATTTTATCAATTTTTATATTCATATTCATATTGTGATATTTGAATTCACGAATACTACAGAATGACTCGCACGAGTACTTGAACACTCACAATAGGAAACTTTCGTGAACATATTATACAAAATTTCCTGAAACTCCATTATCACTGTAATAAGACACGACTATCGTGATTAAAGTTACTAAAGTTTGAAACAAATTCAAATATGTACATAAAAGTTAGGAGACATTTGTTGCAAACATTCATTTCAAAGGCCAAAGTTACAAAACTTTAATATAACACGACTAGCTGTCTTATACATAATAATGTGAGCCAAAGATAGTCTCACTAATGTTCAAGCAAATTGAAACATATCTCTCCAACTCATACGAAATATATGTTTGTAACGAATACCCTACAACTTCTATGAACACTTTTGAATTTATTCCAAGCTTCAGCAATAAAATCAGTATTACATAATTATGCTACTATTGAAATTTTGTAATATTGCATAATGCACCTATCCATAAGACGTCCAACTATTTCTCTAATTATTCACACAGATAATTTTGTCAATCACTGTACGTTAATTAATAGAAACAGAAATGTCGAATAAGAATTTATAATAAGTTTCTAACTTCTTGTAATATTTTGCATAATGCACCTATCCATAAGACGTCCAACTATTTCTCTAATTATTCACACAGATACTTTTGTCAATCACTGTACGTTAATTAATAGAAACAGAAATGTCGAATAAAAATTTATAATAGGTTTCTAACTTCTTGTAATATTTTGCATAATGCACCTATCCATAAGATGTTCAACTATTTCTCTAATTATTCACACAGATACTTCTGTCAATGTATGTTAATTAATAGAAACAGAAATGTCGAATAAGAATTTATAATAGGTTTCTGACTTCTGAGAGCTGAACTCGCTAGAGATGCCCAAGAAGAAGCCTCTCATCAAACATTATTACACCTAGGTGATATCACCTGAACTCTGTACGTTCAGTATGTCGATTCGTTTGAAACGACATTTCCTCTTTGGAACTTTTAAATCGGATTACCAGTAACGTACGTACACAGTTTTTCCTACAGATAAACAGCATGTTCGGATCCGGCCAATTGCTCATTACGAGGCAGAGATACTATTCGACTCGACTTTATTCTCGAACGGGATAGAAGAGAATACGAAAAACGAGCAAGAGACTCGACATGGCGGCAAATCATAAAGTAATCGACCAAGCGGTGTATAACACATCAGGAACGCTAATGCTAGTCTGCTAAAGCATTATACATATTCTATTCGTCTTCCACTAAACGACGCCACTGTTCATTTGGCCATAAACGTTTATGGTTTCTCGTTTTCACGGACCTCTTACTCGTTCCCGGATCTCTCATCTCGCTTTGTCGGTGACTTTAGATAAAAATGAGGGAACAGCGAGTTGTTTATTTCAAGGAAAAACTGTACTTCGTATTACATAGTATAGTAGGCTAACCTCGCAAGGTATCAAAATTCTCGACCATCTCATGTATTCATGTATTCGGCTGTCTCATGGGTACACTGGTAGCCGGGTAATTTTTGTATACTCAGTTGTCTCGCGAGTACTCGGCTGCCCGGGGATCTCAGATGTTCAGTTGAAATCGCTAGTAGCCTAATCTTGGACGATATCAAAAAACTCTCTCAACTATATTTCATGTATTCGGGTGTCCCGTGAGATACCCGGGTAACCGAGTAATTTTTGTATATCCGGTCGTCTCACGGGTATCTGAATATCTCAGAGGTTCAGTTGAAATAGCTAGCCCTAGTCTACAGCACATTTAGCACATTTCTGAAAAAAGAAAAGAAAAAGACTGTCTTTAAATTACAGCGTTCCGTAAATTTCAAAAGCCCAATTTGCTTTCTGTGTGCAACGTTACATCGTCTTACGACTGACGAAATATCTGCAACGTGCGTGTACTTTGTACCAAGACAGAGATCGACAGAGATCCAACTTTCGTCAGAATATGCTACAGGCTCTCGTAGGAAGCTTCCATACAGTCGCATAGGTTCACTAAAAAAGCGTGCTCAGGATACTCAATCAAGAGTTACTTTCGCTCAAATGGAAACGATTGTCCAGTGGATAGGTCAGTTAACCGTAATACTAGTCAAAAACTAACGCTATCTAAGATGGATTGGATCGCGTGAGCGTGCAACGAGTTTTTCGTGTTGAATGAAGACTGTAGACGCGTATAAAAGCTGTGTCTTCCTGGATGGATTATTCCCCCTTACGCTGTGTATTTGTAACATTCAAGGTATCATTTGAACGTACCTTGCGCAAGGCGGAAACGCACAAAGGGGAGTACTCGATAATTTATCTAAAAGCCGGAGGCGCGCAAGAAAAATTTGTCGATAAAGATTGAATTAGAAAGAAGCGGAAAAGTTTTTTCCGTGAATTCTCTCGCCTCGAAAGAGAAGATAATGGCACGGGATAATAACCTGGTTAGCAGCATAGATCCTCGCGAATTAAACGTTCCACGCTTGTTTCTTTAGGCGTGGCAAATATTTTAAATGGACTTCTTTTCCACTGCAGATTACATAAGTGCCATTATCTGGCCTAATTCGAATGGGAAAATATATTCCAGTAGCTCTGTCATTTTAAACGTTAGGTTTCGCTTCGCATTTTTCTTCGTTGATTTTATATAGTGTCATAATTATTTATTAATTCACTCATTTCCAGTTATTTGTTCTTTGGTACTAAGCCACACACATAAGCAACGATTCACGCGAGACTTGAAAAATTTAAAGACTGCTAGCTGAACTGTAAAAGAAAGCAAATTTTTCCACTGCTAAATGATCGACCGATTAATTTCGAATTAATTTCTTGCGAAATTTATTTTCCTTAATTACCTCGCTTTTCTATCTTATTATCTGTCATAATCGTCTATCTTATTTTGTATCATAATTATCTATTACAATTACAATTCACTCATTTCCAGTTATTTTTTCTTTGCTACTAAGCCACACACATAAGCAACGATTCACGCGAGACTTGAAAAATTTAAAGACTACTAGCTGAACTGTAAAAGAAAGCAAATTTTTCCACTGCTAAATGATCGACCGATTAATTTCGAATTAATTTCTTGCGAAATTTATTTTCCTTAATTATCTCGCTTTTCTATCAAACCAACGACGTAATAATGTACCATAGTGAGAACGTTTGTAACATGAAGATCAGTCGCTGTCAATCAATCACCATGATTTATTGTGTGTTCTAACAGTTGATCAATGTGCAATGAAATTGTTAATAAAAAATGATAAGTAATCGTGAAAGCTTTATTGTTATGAAAGTCTAGATGAATTTCTAATTTCAAAATGCATAGTATCATGGATGATATATTGCATTAATCGAGCGTAGAATCATAAAATGACGTTAAATCTCGTAGAATTAATTCTCTGCCAAGGTACATACATTAAAGTAGAAAATCAAAGCACCAGATGATCTATGGTCATGTTAGCACTGCATATGCATGTTTCACATCTACGTAATCATATTGCAACTAATATTGATTTTACTTAACATTACACGCATTTGAAATAATTCAACATCGACGAACATAACTTTGATTATACAAGATAAAGCTGTTGCATACGCGTAACGTTCCTACATCAATCCTATTATTCGATAATTCTGTTTGATCTAATCTATCGCTCGCAACTGTTGAGAGATTGAAGTGGAAGCGTAGCAATGAAAATTTTAGATAATTCTGAATAGAGTATATATAGAATATATTTTTATGCATTTTCATATGTTCGCGAACATAACTGAAAAGGTGAAATGGAAATTTGTTTTATTTATTAAATATGGGGAAAATTCGAGAAATTTGACGATGCAACCATAACGGAAATATAAAAGATACAGTAGCTTCTGGTTAGAATATTCAGTAGGTGAAATAAATCTTTGTTTAGCTTCCACTTTTTTTTATTTGTGTTCACGAAATATGAATTTGCATGAAAGTCCGCAGTCTAATTATAATAACTACTGTACTTTGAATATTTTACATGTTTTTGCATATTACGTGCACTGCGTGCATCTTTTCACATTCTAGTTTCCCATAAATGCATAAAAATTCGCATTCTAATAATAGTAAGCCTGGGATTTTGCGTCATCCAAATTTAAAGGGACGACAATTTCCTGCAAAACGTATCAGTTGTCTAAATGCACTTACGCTATCGCTTAAAAAATACCTGTACACTTACCTATTCCCGATAGAATATAAATTAGTTGGAAGATTACAAGTGGAAAAACCGAGGGCGATTTTATGCTTTATTAGAGCTGTCGTGTAATATCATGGCACGATAAAATTTGTTTTTCAAAGCTAATATGCAATAAAGAGATTGGCATCTATAAACATCAAGCATTATGGAACGGTAAAATTTGTTTTCAAAAGTTAATATATGCAGTAAAAAGATTGGCATCTATAAGCGTCAAGCATTATGAAGCAGCTTTTATATTTATGGAGATCAATATACTCAGCTCGTCTGCTTGTCAAGCTATAGATAAGATAACGAAGGATTGACAGACTATCGGTAATACTCAAAACTGTTTGATACTTGGACAAATCGCGATCATTTTAATGTATCATAGATAAGGTCTTAAATAAGCAATTTCAATTTTCTATAATATACAGCTGTTGATTCTGCAATGAGAAGATGCTGACAGGAAATACTCCTTTTGATTATTAATCTTTTCATTCGTTCATTTATTCATTCATCTATTCTCAGTGACAATCAGCTGTTGTTGATAATAATTATTAAAATATCTTTTTGGTTAATCTTCGTGATTAATCTTCGGTGTACTGTCTACCTGTGTAATAGTCTATAATATAGTCTATAGTCTATATAGTCTGTGTAATAGTGTAATAGTGTACGTTTTGATGCCGCTACGGTCCTCGAATTTGAATAATTCAACACTCTAACGAGAAAGAAACAAGAAAGATTTGTAGCGTTCTAAGGGAACGTGGAACATAAAATCGAGAGGAAAATTTACTCGAACATGAACTATCTTTTAACTTTAGAAGCCGTAGCCAGGCTTAACGTTAATTGATAACTGAATTCGACAAACAAGCTCATTCAGCATGATTCGAAAATACCAAGCTACAACGGAGAATAGATCGCGCAGGGTAGAAAAACAGTAGGCTACCCTGAGAGCATTAGATCTGTTGGAGATTATCGATCGACGGTCTCGTGTTGCAGAAGATTGAAGGAAGGAAATTCCCAGTTGAAAGCGGAAACTGAACCGAGGAGTCTCGACCTAAGAGTTTTTCCGCGTCAAACACGACCCACGAGGATCGATCGAAACGAAGCGGACGATTCGAAAGCCTCGGCAATTGTCTTTCGAAGTCGTTTAACAAACTCGTCCTTACTTGTCGCCGAGTCCATCGGTACTCCACTTCTTTCTTCAATCGACTCGTCGACGGCGCGAGAAAAACTCGGACCTTCGTGGATTAGCTGAGTTGGTCCATAAAGGCGAGCAAGCTTCGAGTCAGCAGTTGCTGCCGGCGCTACGGTGACTCGGAACATCTTCAACTCGCAGCTGGATGACGTCGTTTTTTTTTTCTCCGCCGTGAGAAAGAACCGCGAGAGCTTGAATCTCGTTTCGCCACCTAACGACATTTCAAACGGATTAATTAATTTTCTAAATATGACTGCGATTTCCGCGTTTTAATTGGCCCAGTCGGTTATCAAAGCGAGGATCGAGAAATTGGTCGACAGAAGAATGAAGTTACGCTAGACGATGGTTTGGCAATTCTTTAGGACTCGAAGGAGAACGCATTTGAAATTCATATGAAACGAGAGAATATTTACTGTGAAATTATTGCTTAAAATGGGAGTTTTTAATGGAATAAGTTCGCATGAACAATGGAGATCTTTTTCTTTTTTGAAGATAAAACTGTAACATAAATTCGTCCCGTTCTTACCTTTATTTAGAAATGAAGAAAACAGCACAAGTATATGTTACAATCTAATATTAGATTTAAAATAATTAAGTATTACGATAATATATACATATATATATATGTATGTCAATGTATTCGGCTGACCTCATAAAATGTAACGATTAATCCAATTTATCAAAAGAGACGATTGATCGATTGTGTTACTATAAAATCCTTGAATTCTATCTGGATCAAAATTGTAATTATAATTGTATAGCCAAATTGTCTATGAACAAAAATTTAATAATAACGCGAATAACGATATGAATCAAAATCGATTAAAATTTGTCGATCGGATTCCATTATGAATATGGACAAAAGAAATTGATTTTGTCTTATCAAATTGATAAGGTAATTAATATAATATCGAATATATTCTTACAATCTATCATTTGGAATTAAATAACTCTTAAAGAAGAAGATACTTTCCTAACAGAAGAGTGTTAGAATATCTCCCAATTAGATACATTGTTTCAGTTTGATATAATCTTTGCAAGCGTATCTTTTCTATTACTATCGCTTAATAATAATTGTACTTGGAGATTACAAGCGATTAAGTTCGATTGTTAGAGAGAGTTCGTTGGCGAAGAACTGGGATTATTTGTAGCCCGTCTAGCAGTATATGTCGCAACTGTTAAAGAAGAAAAGAAACGGGTAACCGTAGCGGTGTTCGTGCAAAGAGAAAAATAGCCCTCTCGTGCAATTACTAATTAACCGTTTAGCGAGTGGCGAGCGTTGTGAGCGGAAGTGCACGAGATAGCAAACGGTGCAAGAGACTGAGGAAAGTAGAGGCAATAGCAACCCTGTAACGACCTTTTGTCTTAATGTTTCTCTACGATGTCAGCCGCTGCTTTCAACCAACTCGCTTCCTCGTCTTTCTTTCCTTCTCCATCGCTTCTCGCTTTCTTCGACTCTCAGCGACCGCATCCCTCCGCTCTTCGTCTTTCGTTCTACCCCGGTTACGCGGCCGATCTTCAGCTATCTCCGAGGAAACACCTCGCGGCCGAGAGATTTATGGCGGCCGCGGAAGAAATTCTATAGCGTTTACTTGTTCCTCGAATCTTATCGAGATTCGAGATTTCCGCGAGGCTCGTGCATCGCAGCAATAAACGTGTTGCCGATGGGAGTACGTATTAATTGCCGTCACTTTGCCCCGTTGGCAGAATCAACGGGCGACTCGCGAAACCAGAAATGTTACGTTAGGTAATCTCGTATCGTAATTCATCGTGGAAAGTTCGATTCAGGTGGCTTCGATTCGGTTGACTCGTGGCTTGCAACATAATTTTCCATCGCTGGTAAGATTGATTTCACAAACCGCCGCAGATACGTAACCACATTTTTGAATACTTACGGTCATTTGATCTAACAAAATTTGATCCCCGTCGGGTGGAACTCGCTCTGAAATTGGATAATTTATCGCTAATTGGGCTGCAATTTAATATCTATGCAATTCGAGATCTTTTCTTTTCGCATCGTAGTGGGAGTTGGCGATTTCTAGCCGACGCCTCCTCGCTTCTCACATTTTCAGTTTCTTATCGCGCTTTTACTCTACCTTACGTATATCGTTTCATCAAATAGGAATAAAACTTGCGTAACAATTATGAAATACAGAGTGTTCCAGATCTTTGAAAACCTTATCAGGGTATTCCGTGGATATAAACGAGAAACGAACGTTATAGCTTGTTTGAAGCTTTGCTAAACAGTTATGACGATGTTTTGCACTTCGATATCGCCTCCGATTTTACGCCGATTTTTAACTTAAAAGGCAAAATTATATCAAACAGCTGTCGAGACGTTTGGAGAAATGATATTCGATTCGAATTCAATTTCGTATCGCAATTAGCTTTACGTCGACGAAAACGATGAACATTTTAAAATGTCTAATGACTTGATTTTTACTGTGAACCTGCTCTTGTCTTATAGCAGAGTAACCGCACGTCTGTCATCATTGCCTTCGTATTTCGTGCGTTTGCTATAATATTTTCATAGAACTTTAAACGATCTATATTTGCATAACATTTTTCCTTTATTTAAGATCGTAGAGTATTTGAACAAAGTTTGGCCAAAGGAACCTAGAACACCGTACGTGATATTCGATGTCATAGAAATAATCATAATGTAAACGTTAATCATTGCGTTAATCAAACGTTAATCAAGCAAATGTAACATTGGTCATTGGGAAACTACAATATAATCGTTACGTTCTAATTAATGTACGCAAATCGTGTTATATTTACACGATAAAATTATAATATTGTTGTGGTAATTTTACTTATCTATGTATCCTTTTCTAAAGCATTGTTTCTTTGTTAAGTGAGTGACTCGCTATGTCTCTTGTGAATTATTGTCTCATCTTGTTACGTCAGTCGAAGGACGAGGTCTAGAGAACTATAAATTTTGCCAAATGGAACAAGTTCTCATTGCCTAAGGATCTGGAATATTATTATCGCTCAAATAAATACATCTCAATCGACTTTTGAGTGTCATAAAACGTTCGACTATTGAAATTTAAAATGCACGATATTCCAATTTCAATCCTGCTGCGTTCTTTCGACCATTTTTGACCCAATTACGTTTTCGTAATGTTAAAAAGTACCTACAGATTGATGGAAATATGAAAAAAATATGATATTTTAGATGATCAAAGATGTTAAAAAATGAGTAAAATCCTTCATGTTTGCTAGAATTGGAGCGAGATTGGAACATAAAAATTCGAGAATCGTAGCGGAATCAAGAGGATTTTTTTACTGATCTACTTACTGGTAAAATATTACTCGAGATTCTTGGAATGTACGTATTATAATTTCCATTTATTCGTTCAGAGCAGACGGATGTGAAGCGAAAAAGTCGATTTGCGGTTGTATCAACGACCGTTAACATTTTGTTTAGCGAGTTATTCCATTTTTCACATGAAGTTCTTGCGATAGAGATTCCGCTAATATCAATGCTTATTCGCTTTCGAGAACATCGCAATTTGTTCCACCGTAATCCTGGTATTAAGCAAATGGAGATTAAACGAGAGACGAGGTATATCTGTAGACTCTCCTTTGCGTTTGTTCCGTGTCAAAAGTCAATCATAAAAGATTTATGACAGCATAAGATTAAGATGTTAATGTCTATCTACATATTTTCTCATCTTATTAAAATATCGTTGCGCGTTTCTATTATAAGACAATTTATTTACATGTTAAATATAGCTACGTGGTGGTTATTATATTATATGAGTTTGCACATCGCTTTTATGGAGATTTTAAGTATCAAACTAATGGCGACGTATCTTTCAAATATAAATTGTAGTTTTACTTTCTGCGTTACGATATTACTTACACAACAAATTGCAAATTACTCACAGACATTATACTGTATTACACAGGCATACGTAAGTGGAATAATCATATGATGGATATGTAAAATATCTTTTTCATAAGTCACATGTTGTCTCGATTTTTCACAATTTTCTTGGAACACTGTTCTTTTTTTTTAACTATAAAACTATCGCATTTTGAAATGAATTTTTCAAACTTTTTCGTGTGGTAGGCAAGATTCCTTCGAGGGAAGCCAGATCGAATTTAAAATTATAATCTGAATTCTTGAATACGTAGATCTCAACCTTTCTTGGAAATGAACATTTAAACGAAAAATTGTAATCTGGATCCACGTATCATTTTTAACGACGAATGAAAGAAACTGATATATTATGAATTTTAGTAACTTTTGTACTAAAAATTGTTTACCATATTGCCTATGTCATTTATTCTCTGGTATATATTTATTTATTTATTATACGTATGTATTTAATTAATTCTCATCTTTTGGCCTTGATCGACTTCCACCCATCAGACTAGCGACCATAGTATAAAATCAATACAGTACGACAACAGGATTTTTCTTCAACGCTTTAACATTTATTTCTCTAGTTCTTGTTATAATTAACTTAATCTACCTTATTCAAGCATATTCATTTCTTATGAAATATAAATCCATTAAACAAGATTACGATGCCGTGGCATATTTCTTATTTAATAAACTTTCTTTTGTCCATCACTGTATCTCGCCTGTTCGTATTTCTGTAATTAACCAGTCTCGCCGTATCGTCCGCGAGCCGAAGGTTAATTGGAACATTAGTTAATCGAGCAGCGTTTAGCAGTGTTATTTTTCGCTCCATCGCAACGCAGCGATCAACTGCTGCAGTTAAAGGCGGCTTAGTACATCGTAAAGACTAACATGTTAATCAAGTTACATTTTTTGTTCGCGCCATAATGTAGCTTTGAGTATACGCTAGGTTATAAGTTCGTACTATGGAATTACGATGGAAGACATGCACGGTAATAGTTTCAGGAAGCGGTGCTCGCGTGTAGGTTTGCTTCGATGCTAATGCCTCATCGTCTGTTGTATCATATGGTATGTTTAATCCCGTGTATGATGCGCCTCTATTCCTAAGCATTCTGCATCGATTTCACGTAGGATCTTAAACTTCTCGCGTTGGTGTCGAAAAGTCGCGTTAGAAACTTCACAGCATAAAATACGCTGCAAAGATAAGTATTTTTTTCGCGTTGCTAATTCCTCGCTGGAATATTATTATCGAGTATAAATAGTATGTCGATTAATTACATCCGTAGATGGAGATCTTTTGCAACTGGTATTGTTTAGATTAAGTTACGGACGAATGAATTTTATTATACATAGTTTATAAATAATTTCCGCGTTATTATATAATTTAGAACTGTTAAGACAGTGTCATGTATAAAACAGATTAACACTTTGACTGCCACGCCGAAATCACATGTTTCGCTCAGGACGTCACGGGAGTATTTTTATTATTCAAAGCATATAATGGCAAAATAATAATAAATTGTAAGACAACATTCTTCCCCAATGGACCGTTTATCTTATTGGTGGTCACGGGTGACCACCGTGGCGCCTTGGTAACAGTTGATAGCGACATATTATAACAAGGCTTCGTTTATTTCAACGAACCATTCGCATTCGTTATTTCGTCGTAAACAAAACGTCCAGAATATATTGTTGAAACGTGTAGAAGATATTAGTAAACGGTATTTGCTCATTCGATATGTAATAGTAAGGTATGTTCACACTTCTAATTTCGATTATACGATTATAAAGCAGCATTTACGATTATTTTCCAAGCTGTGTTTATAATAATATTCGTAGATTACCCCTCAAAGATATGCATGCAAACACAGTGCACCGTTAGATGCAAGATTTGTTCCCATTTTTTTTTATTAATGTTTTAATAAAAATGTTTAATTGCTCAATGGGGCACTTTTTATTTCAAAGTATCTTCTATTTATCGGGTATATTCTATGTATCGGGTATAAAATGCCCTGACTGTCAATTTTCATACAATTTTTACAATTGTAAGAAGTTCAAGCGCTCCGGTCACCAATGACCACCGTGGTGTCACAGAAGAAACCGTGGCCGGTCTATATGACCATCGTGGCAGTGAAAGTGTTAAGGACCAAATAGTGGACACATATAATTTAATTGTTTAATTGTAAATTGTTCTGTCCAAGCAGAAAAAATGTATTGCAGTAATAGATATTTTGCAGAAGTACGCTATATGCGATATAAAATATATTTATTATAATTGTGAGATATAAAAATATTTGTACGATATAGAACTAAATAGTTTATCATAGCGCTACAAGTATTTCCACTTCTTTAATTTCGCAACATCGTAGGATTTTTGTGGAAGAAGAAACATTGACACAAAAGTTATTATGTCATACCTATGTTAACATATTATATTAATGTACATTTGTATTTTCGTAGACTGTAATTGAAAGATTAATAAGTTTTTCTAGAACGAAATGTTTCATAAATTTCTGTCCGATATAAATAAATAAATAAATAAATAAATATCTGATGAATTGAAATAATCGCTGATTCTCCGGGTCCTTGTCGCTACATAGAACATAAATTTTTTTGGCTACAAAATTCATGTTTATTGACTTTCTAAACTCGATACATTTATAAGGTTCATCCAATACAAAAAGCATACCAGTGACTATGGTTTTAAAAGCAGGAATTAGATCAAAGGACTAGAAGAATTAAATTAAGAACGTGAAAAAATTCCATTTGCATATAGAGGGTGTTCCACCTAACTCTGTCAAATTTTTATGCCACCTTTGGAGGGCTTTTTAATGCCATCGCAAGATGAGATAGGTGTTTGAAACATTTTTTCCATCATCACAAATAAGAGAGTAAACCAATATGACAGAGTTAAGTGTGACACCCTGTACATTTTTTACATTATTTTCAAACAAATGATGAAAATCTGTACACATAAAATATCGAGACGACGCCATTCGATATATCTCGGAATTGTAAGAATACAATTTTCCTTTAACAGATTAATTCTAAAGTAAATTAAGCAAATCGACTGACAAGAAATTGCAAACGAAGCGTTGTATTAATTCAACGGCGGCGCATAATTAAGAAGAAAGTGTGAAAATTCTAATGTCAAATTCTCGAATATTCTTAAAAATATTTCGCTATCTGCACGAGTAATCGATATTTGACTAACACCGAGTTCAGCTGAAGCTGATCCTCGGAATACCGAATATATCCGTATCTGTTCTGTATGCGGAATTCCTCGCTGATCTTTCATGCGACATATCCGCTCCACGTCGTAAGACGATTTACGTTCGTACGGATAAACTCAAAGACTTTGTTCCAAAAGAGATGGTTGTGTTGGGCCATCCCGCTGCGGGCGCATCGCTTCGTACTTTTTCCTTTTTTAAACGAGAGATCGAGAAAGGACCCGGTTATATAATACTTCTTTTCCTTCCTTTGTGCGAGTTATGCTCCAGTTCAATCGATAGTACGTGTTTTGCAACTTTGATAATGTCTCGTGCACGCCCGTCCAAGAATCTGATCTTCCAAACCAAACACCTGATCATAGACAGATTTTCTAAATATCCTGCGTTTGTTAGCTCCAATCTTTCATTATGCAAGCTATTTTAAGGAACTTTAATGCAGCAAATTTCTTTCTTGAGAATCTCATTTTCCATTCTTTACAGGGGAATTATTTTTAAACTCAATTAATCTCGTGTAAACCAAAATTGTCGTTTTATTTGATTTTGATCGAACATATATTTTCCTATTCTCCTTGTAATCCTAAAAACATTGCTTGGCATAGTATCAAAAAGATTGGAGGATATCGAAATATTGCTTGCTTAACAGTTGTATCTTAGGCTTCACAAAATTTCGACAACTATGTTTTTCAACCTGACAGATTATTTCCACTTTTGGCTGTGTGCTTTATGTAGAAATATTTTTTTTTTTTAATAGTAAAATAATATTGAAATAGAAAGATGAGGAAAAATATGCTTATTATGTTTCTTTCTGTAATCTTCATATATGTGTAGAAACATGTATACAATATTATAGAAATATCATCAAATAGAATTAATTTACGATATCTATAATATCTATAAATATATACTAATATATGCAAATAAATTATTTCACTTGCTAGAACGAAATAATGAATTAAAAATGAAGCAACTATGAATAGCAATGGAAGAAAGTAATAAAGATAACGATAAGTACATATTATATGAATATGTATATTAGCCCTAATATTGTAGATTATAATGATAACATTTCCTGTACAAGTACGGACATTTAAAGTACCTACTTTACCTTATCTCCAAAACTAGCTTTTCTTAATAAGTCTATTTTTACATCTTTTTTAAACATTAATTCTACATGCTACGTAACATATTTTAATAATCAAGAGTAATTAATCAATGTTTGTTACATACTTGTAGTAGATATACAGATTATACGTAGACGTGATAGATCTATATAATGTACATATCATACAATTATTACAATGTTATATGAAACATTTGAGATCGCGTACTCTGATTTTAATAACGAAAAAGATTATTTACTTCCTTTAAAAAAATCCAAAAAATACAAAATTGAGCGAGGAATCGCGTATGCCAATAATTATCTTGTCATAATTTGCTCGAACTTGAGATACATTTTGACGTTAAGAAAATACAATAAAATTATGTCGAAGATGAAACACTCAACGCTGCTATGATTCTCGAATTTCCATACTTTAATTCATTTCAGAAACAAAAGATTTGCAATAACTTAAGAAAAATTGAGCGAGGAATTATACAGGGTGGTTGGTAACTGGTGGTACAAGCGGAAAGGGGGTGATTCTACGCGAAAAAAGAAGTCGAAAATATACAATAAAAATTTTTCGTTTGAGGCTTTATTTTCGAGAAAATCGACTTAGAAAGTGTTCATAGAAATTTAATTAGAAGAGCAGAATATGTGTTCGGCAGAATGGGCAACATTTTCAGCAATTTTTGTAATAATAAACTTTATAATTACTTCATATTATTTCATTATGTATTCCTAATTTTCCGTTACGGAAAAACAAACTTAAACTGCGATAATATCCATCGAGACAACGATCTACAGTGAGATCCGTTATAACGAGACGTGATAAAGTGCACGCGTACCGAGCGAAAATTCAGAGTCGATTTTCTGGAAAACAAAGCCTCAAAGGAAAAATTTTTATTCTACATTTTCGACTTCTTTTTTCGCGTAGAATCACCCCCTTCCCGCTTGTACCACCAGTTACCAACCACCCTGTATATACGAACAACGACTTGCTCATATATTGTTCAAGCTCGAGATATCTTCTTATCATTACAAATACAAAATTGTGTCGAAAACCACAAAAATAACTCAGCTAACGGGTAGAATTAAATGTTCAGAGCACGAGTTTCGGATCGTCTTGATCATGGAAAATATTCGAAGAAAATGACGTGATTTTACCCTTGTCGGTTACATAACATCTATTAATTGACATACTCGGAATTGTGAAAGAACGTTCAAGGGTACCTGTCGGCCAACTTACTGCACTGCACTGGGTTTACGGTAGTCGCATTCCGCCGCGTGTCTAATAATGTTCAGTGAAAGTTGCCAGTATGCATGGTCGCCCATGTTTACAAGAGTGCGCATGCAGACATGCTTGCAGTTGCGCTGCCGTTCTCTCGCTTGACGCTGCCTATACGCCGATATACTATTTTACGATTGGCACGAGGAACGCGGTGAATATTTGCTTTCGCGTTTTTGCTCGCGTTTCGTAAGTCTTTAATTTGCTGGCAGCCTGGTTCTCGCTGCTACGCCGCTCAACGAAATTTATTTCCATTGCTAGAGGTGAATCGTGGGTTCTCTTTTAGTTGAGTTATTTACGAAGGAACAACCTCTGTTACGGTGTAATAGTGACATGTATCGTTTAAGGCGTTTTATTCGTTGTAGGGGTGAAATTGTTCAGGCGAAATGAAGTTCCTCGCCCTTAAAATGAAATATCGGTGTTTTCGATAGTAAAGTGCTGTTTTTATATCGAACATCGAAGCCCATTCTCAAGGATAATTTGGTGGATGAAAAAAGCATTTGTTAAGATTTACCAAGAACATCGAGTTATTCAACAGGATAGCGTAGTACAAATTATAAAGTATCACGCCGCACCTCCCTGGTATCATTAATAACCTCGTAGATGACGCGATATTGGAGCTTTATTTAAAAGAAATTGATCTACCAATAGGTTTGAGAATTTTATATTAACTTACCAGCAACCGAGCAATAATAATTTATCATGCCATTACAAACATATCAATTTCTTTAAATGTTATAAAATTGTAGAATCTAAGTGGCAGAGATATTGACGAAAAAGAATCCTCAGAACCTTTCCATAGACACGGTAATAAGAGAACAGAATTCGATAATACAAATCGATTGAAAAAGATTGCAAATTAAATGTTGCGTTATCCCAATGCCTTTGGCGGATTAAAGACAATGGACATCATATGTTATAAATAATAATAGTAAATTATAAATATTTTATGCTCGTATTCCAAAGTATTCGCGTATCCAATTAATTATTATATTCTATAATAAAATTAACTTATTTTATATAATAATTATATTTTAATTTATATATTAAAAGTAATATTGTAAAATAATATTTTATACAATAAATATATAATACAATATAATATAATTAATAAATTATTATATTATATTACTATACTAATCTATTATCATATAATTTAATTCAAATTATGTATCTGTTACATAAATTTCAATCGATTTTAACATTACCTACTATGAAGTCTAATATTCATATCACTTTACTCGCATTTAAAATACTATTAAAAGTTTTTCAATGCACTACATTATTTAAAGCTAATTATTATACAAAGAATCAATTATTATGTCTAGACCATGATCGTTTATGCAGATCCATATTTTTACGCAGACGAATAAAGGAACAGAACCTACGCGAAAATGTCTATCAGTTGCTAAACACTGTGTGACGGATGCTAATTACGCGCATACTGTATATTTTTGCTCTCTTAAATTTCCCACAAATACACAAAAGTCCACAGTCCAATTATAACGATTATCACGAGCAGTTGCGAAAAAAAAGAAGAAAAAGGAAAACAGAAAAGAAGCAAAAGGACGAGGGAATTTCAATGCCTCGAATAAACGTAACGATTTCATTAAATTCATCGGTGCTTATATCGTCGCTGGCGATTAAAGACTTAACAAACTGATCGGTCGCAAACGCGCAAATCGAATCGATTTAATTACGTAGGTACCGAACGAAGCAATTAACGCGCGAGTAATTTCAATAGCCGGGGTAATCAGCTTCTCTGAACGTCGGCCACGTGCAAATGTTAGCGCCCACGTGACGCACGTTTATTATGCAATCATCCCCCTTGATATCTTGCACCTGTATTGCACGACACGCGGAAACGAAAGTACGATATCGCATTCAGTTTTATCCGAGCCTGTTATCGATGGATTTTGCCTGAACGCTGTGCTTGAAAGATGAAAGTGTAACGATAATGTAACGCAAAGGCTGCTATCTGCCGTCGTTGCTGGTAACGTGAATTTTTGCGGTTGAACACAAGGTGCACCGCATAGCAGCGTATTGTTTCGAATGGTCATTGGTTAGTGGTTTCATCGATAGCTAACGTGACATATATCATCAGACTAAATCGAATAATATGATCTTCTGCGTGGATGGCTTGCGGTAAATGTGGCGAGTAACTTCGCTGAAAATCATGGGAACCGAGCATCGCGTCGTTTGCCTCTTCGATCGCTCCGTAAAACTGTACCGATGCGGTATAAATTATATCCTGTACATAAATTTACAAATTTTTCTTCCAACTCTTTACCATCTAGCCATTTATCTTGCAAAGTTTCTCCTTGAAATGTCAATCGTCTTTTATCTTCTTTCGCGATTCACGAAGTACGTCTGAAATATAATGAGGCTGGTTGCATGTCATCTAATGAAAAAATATACATGCTCTCCTTCGATATATTGACTGTGCAAACGAATAATCGAAATTTCGCAGTGAAACTCAAAGTTTGTTTAATCGCATGATTATTATCGTGTGAGAAATTATTACCTTGTCGATTATTGTACCGCGATATCTCTGGGATCAAGATACGCAAAGATCGGAATCAGCGCTAGTTAACTCGCGATAAAACCTTTCTGTCGGTTTTCTTCTCCCGAGATAGCTCGTTTGATTACTTCATTACCGTAAAGGATTAACATCGATATTATTTTCTATATTTTCAACTGCGTGAAATGTTCAATATGGAATATATTATCTACGAAAGTATTTGCAAAAAGATATCGAACTACGTGTCCAGATAGAAAAATAGTTACTTTTCATATAAAATGACATAAATTATTATGGCTATATGGATGATTTTTTCACAAAGTATAAATACTAGAAACGAAATAATAATTAGAACATGTTATAGAATACATGTTCCAGCTTTTATATTCGTTCTGTAGGATGAATTATGCGCGTAATTTAAAGCAATAAAAGTTCATTGTTTCATAAATTTCATGTTCGTAAAAGTTTTCAATGTACTATAAATTTCATGCAGTGTACATTTTAAGTATACATGTGATATTTGTACCATACCATTCTTCTACCGATTTTTCCTGCGTTCTACATTTATACAGATTTGAAACACATGTTTTCCAGCAATGTTTATTGTTGTAACATTTCTCATACTGTAGACAATCCCCTACGTACACATTTTTCTTCGTTTCATTCATATTAGTAGATTGGGTGCAAAATATACGAGGAAGATTACATTTGACAAGTTTAATATCATTGCCATTTATCACATGACTGTTGCAAATGGGGAACATTATGCTAAACAAGGTTTGATAGTTTTAGAAGTTTGACTCAAAGGGCTTCTTTAACATGACTGAATGTTAAGTACTCACGAAGACATAAAAAATGTATCGTTTGAAATCGTCAAAAATCGTTTTCAATGTTTCTTATCTTCTTTTTTATTTGGAAGCAGTTTACCATCAATTCTCATTGAGAATTATAAGTAAATTATTATGGTACTATAACGTGAATAATAAATGATGTATGTTCGATTCTATAGTTGAATCTAATGTTTAAATCTAGAGGGTAATGTCTTTTTAGCAAGTAATTGTGTAATTAGTGGGTTTTGGTGGTTGTTAATTCTTATGTTATATCCACTACTGAATTTGGAAATCTGTGTGGAAGAGTGGCAACTGTATATTTCTTAAAAATATTTGAACGTTATGACATGGACAGTAATTTTATTAAAATGAATCGACGAAATTATGACACTTTTAGGTTTTAACCATTGGTCATCAGTTTCCTCTATAATATAATGAACGTGTATAAATGTTGTTCAAAATGTTGATTTCTACGTGATATTTAAAAATAATCGAAATTGAGAACGCGTCAGCTCTCTGAATAATCAGCATATTTTCTTACAATCAACGATAAGATTACGTTTACAACACTGGATATATACTGACTAAGATTTATCAGTAGTCACCTGAATCGAAGCGTAAAATTAATTTGGCGGAACAGAGGTGTACATTGTACGTGCATAGAGGCAATCGAACGTATCGATGTCATGTTTCAGCGTATCGCTGTTTGAACACTTCTAAACGCAACCGGAACGTGAATCATTTGTTTCTGAAAAGCGATAAGAATCATTTGCTTTGGATGGGCGTGCGATTAATCAAACGCCTGACATTGTCAGTAGTCGAAATGTCCGAAATGTTACACAGTTACACACATATATAGACACGTTCTATCAATTTAAGGCCTTAGATTTTACAGCTCGTCGATCCAGCGAATTTCTTAGACTGTAATTTCAAGTGCACTTTGGCATTTCACAAGTCCATACAAGATACGTACATGAAGACATCGTTATCAGCGTATAAAGCTGCGTCGTCAATACCATTGGCAGCGTGTATCAATCGCCGACTATTCTCGAATAGGTTGCCAGACAGACCGATAACGACGATGCACGCGTGAGCAGACCGATCGATAGCTTTGCTAACGAAGATGTATCTTTAATCGTTTCTCACGACCGTCTGCGTCCAGTTTTTTTTTTTTTTTTTTTTTTTTTTTTTGATTAATTATGATCGGCAGAGAAGCGTATCAAACCGATTTTTGCGCCGTGTCTTGCGAGACTGTGTTGCAATCGATACATTGAGCATTTCACACGGAAGTTTTACTTCCACAATCGATGAGTAAAATGAAGTAATCGAATAACGGGACTGCATTTAATCGGCGGTAAATTAAATAGTTTTACATTATTTTCGTCCTTTATTTCCATTCATGAAACATACATTTGTTTATGTAAGCAGGGCCGGCAAAAGGCAGGTTCAGCGCGTTCGAACCCGGCCCCGCGTTTTGAGAGGCTCCGTGGTCTACGAGAATTATCTGCGATCATTGATAAGCCAAGAGACTCTGGCTATTCTGTCAATAGAAAGTGAAGTAACAAATTCAATCGATGTTGATGATATTATCAAAAATTTGGCGTCGAAAAAAGCGAGAAAAATTATTTAATATTATTGTTGGATTGTATCATTGTTTAATATTCATCTTATGAAAAATATATAATATGTAACAGCATTTGTAGATAAATAATTCCTCGTTGTAAAATTTAAGAGTAGAATTTGAATGTGTATTCAGGCCCCGCAAAAAGTCACGCCGCCCCTGTGTATATGTATATAGGTATACGAATAACATTTTAGATATTAAGTTGTATAATGGAGAATTTAATTTCCGAAGTAAATTTTGTATAATATAACGCGGGGAAGAGATCATGCTCGGTTTTAGTATATTTTAGTGCAGAAATACGAATATTGATTACGACATAGTATAGCCTTATTTTTATATTCTTTTGCGTCTATTCACCGTTTAATAACATCGTAATAGTAAAAATAAGATTAGGTATTTTTAACAAAAGAAGAAGAAGCGTAAGACACAGGGTATCTACGGTATTATTAGCACAGCACGTTTTACAAAATAGATACAAAATACGATAAATACGATAGAAAAGTAACTATATTTTAAAGCGATAAATTGCAATTTTGTTTACAAACTATGCTATAAACTTATTATATTGTAGACTATTACAAACTAAATATTACGAACGAATGTTGACGTACAAAAGATCGATTAAGCGGGAGGAATTATTTTAAACATTTGCGTTGGTTCTAGAAATTTATACAAATTTGCACAAGATTATAATATTACCTTTAACAAAAAGCTATATTTATTATACGTCGAATACGCTGTAGGAAACAGGAGCATGGTGTGTCTTATGTTAGGTTGTGTCTTTTACAACAATGCACGTTCATACAAACGTGGAACCAAGTCCGTGAAATGTCACGATGTTTATCTCAACAGAAGAAAATGGATCGTAGGTAATTCGACAAAATAATATAAAACAGAAAACGTTGCGCGTCTATTATTTCCTCATAAAACGAAAGAAACTTTTCGGAACTTAATATTAGGTTGTCCGGAAAGTGTCTTTCTTTTACAGACACGTGTTCTACAACGACGTATCTTGATACAGGCATGAAACCTAATCAGTCGAACGTTGTGATCTTTATCTTGATAGAACAAAATGAATCATACGTAATTCGATAAAATAATATAAAATGTGCGTCCATTATTCCCTTACAAAACGAAAGAAACTTTTCAGACGACCTAGTAGATTATAGATCATTATAGATGAGCTAATTGTCCGAAAATATATTCTTTCTATGCATTGGTTAGAATGTTTTTAAGTTTCTCTAAATAAATGGAACATCAATTTTCAACAATTAATAGACACGAACAAAATGTGGATAAAATATATAGCTGTTTCAAGTCAAATATTTTTCAATTTCTTCTGCCCTTTTGCTGTTTTACTGTACGATAGATGCGCAGTTCTCGTTTTTATTTGGTATAATAGATGGAAGTTTATAAGGAAGCTTTGGCACGTTATAAAATAATAAAAGCCTTGCCGATATAAATCCGTTATTATTACTTATAAATATAAATTCGTGCATACATAGGCGATATTCGACAAGGACATTAATAATATTACGTAAAATAAGCATAAAGATCGTTGAAGGGTAATACCGTGAAATTAATCTTACACGGTTTGTCTAATTTTCGTATAACTTGAGAAAACATGTTAAATCAAGTCAAATAAAGAACGCCGATTTATATTCCCCGTCCTCAAAATAAAAGAAAATTAAAAACGTCGACTCGCATGTTCCATCAACGAACGTCGATAATGGACTATTACAACTTTTTCCTTTTCTTTTTCTTTTTTATTTGGATGAATTTTACAGTCAATTCTCATTGAGAATTATAAGTAATTTTGTCTGTCGTGGTACTATGTCGTGTTTAATAAATGTTTATCGTGGTATTATAACTTGATGAGGTTGCCGGAAGTAGTTAATTTCGCATAGAAGTTGATTCGATTCGAGAAAAATACGTCTGTCAATCCTTGTCAACCGAAGTATTGATTCATCAGGAAGAGATTTGATGAATTCACCAGCCGCGAGATCTCGTTCGAAATTTAGACGAAGAAGAACAAAATGTTCGTAGGTTCATTCTTAGCCGACATATTTTGAGTTAGATACTAATTACATAATTCATGGAATCGGAGGAACGCGGGGTATTTACGGAGTAACAACCGATGGAATTGCACAGCGATGCAAAGCAAGCCGAGCTATAGGAGAAAGAGGAGATTCCAGAGAAGATCGTTTAAATAGCTCAAGGATCTGTCGTGAGAAATTATTACCATCACATTCGTTTTTAATTCTTTCGAACAAAGTAGTTACAAATGTATCCAGTGAATAATTGACAGGTATTTATAACGTGTGTAAGTAGCGTGAATAATACATTCGGTGTAAATAGCACAAATATTTCACATTTTCTCCAGTCATTACTTTACAATCCTTCCTGTTATTTGCCTATCTCTATTTACTGGGTTCTGATTGCTATATAAAATAACATTCTACATGGCAAATACCTTTTCGTTCCATTTCTAATATATTCTCCAAATGTTTAAAAAATATATGAAAAATCTTGTATATATATTACTATTATTATTCATATTTTTCAGAGAAATTACTTGCAGTTTCCTACGTCGGTCTTATAATATATAATTACATATAATTTAAATATGTAATAAGGAATGTAATAAAACAGGTGTAGAAGCAGCTTTTTATTTGCTAAAGTTAGAAGGATGTACCGAGGCACTTCCTTTTTTATACATTTTTTGTCATTTATTGTAAATGCCCTGCATTCTTGTTTGTCGTAGCAGCAGACCTTTACATCTGTACATTTAAAAAAATTGATACTGATAATAGTTAATAATTCATACAAAAGCTGGCATTAATAATTAATAAATACGCTTGCAATATGCATGCTATACATGAATCGAATTCAACTGAACAAAAGGAAAAGTTTATGTCAGTATCGGTTGAATGCCTAAAATAAATATGATGCTGTGTCTTATTTTCTCTTCTCTGAAAGCACACGCAATTTGACTTTGCATTCTTACGCATTCGTGAAAAATTAAAAAATGCACGTACAGTACAAAAATATAAAAAATATTCAAAATGAAGCAATTGCTTCATTTGACGAGCGAAACAAATTTTCGTATTAAGACAAATAAATTCCCGGTCTACGTATAGGACTAATTTGTTGCTCGCTCTTCTCAAATCATCGCCAGAAGAAGCGGACATAATATTTAAGACGCAGTTCGATCGACTGTATCGAGACCGGCGCGTATTATGTTACTTAATTGCATTAGTCAAGTCGAAATACTTGGAATTGTGATTGTACGGGGTGCTTACGGAAGGGAAACGTGCAACAAGTGTGACTGCTTCATCACTCTCAGCGTGCGTGGGTAGGCGTGAGAAACTGCGCGCAGCTCGATCGAGAAAGAGAGAAAACGCGAAGGAGAGAGAAGCTGAGAGTCGGAGCAAATGTTCGAAAGGTCGCATTTCTGAGATTTCCCCGAGTTCCCGGTGACCTGCAACCGAGAAGTTAGGTTCGCGCAAACAAAGGAAAGGGAAGAGTTACGCCCACGCAGCGCGCGACCGCGATTCTCCCTTGCCTCTACTTCGTATTAACTTCCACCGGTATGTTTAGAAACTTACACAGGTTCCACGAAAATATTCCAACACTTGCAGATATCTTTTACGAATTTATTATGTGTGTTATTCCAACGCAAGAATCGGCAACGTCGGTCCGACACTTAGCACTGCAGCTGGAGGAGATACACGCAAGCAAAACGAAGTCAGATCGATCGGAAATTCGAAGACAAACTGGCTGATAGGTGGAGCATCAAAATTATCGCTAGAAAACGAAATTCTTATGTACAAAATGATATTAATATGGAACAAATGGAACTTTGGGGATGTGCTAGTAAAGCCAGCATTGCAGTTTTATAGAGAGTCTGGTGAAGAATCCTCCGTTCAATGGCACAATGGTACGTATCGAATAAAACTCTTCTTTATGATGATCTGCACATGCTCTTCATAGCAAACGCGACACAAAACGGAAGTATACAGCGTAACAGCGAACTAGAAACGCGATTCAACCCTCTAGCGCAGCCACAATATCAAGAGTTTCGAAGATTAAAGGACTCTGGCTACTTGACCCGAGACGAAGAAACACGAGTCTCTTCATTGGCAGAATCCTCATCACGTCATGTTAACTATACTTCGGCATATCTGTCAAAAGGCTTCTCTTCCTGATAGCTTATATTCCCGTTGCTTGATGCAAGAACTAGCAATGTCATTTACCGTACTTATAAAGCTGAGGTATTGGTATTTCCTTTCCAAATAATATTGACACGAAAGTTCCAGCTGTTTGACATTTATTTTCTGATACAAAAAGAGAGAATTAATGCTGCTGCTATTTGTTCTTTTTAAGTTAACTTTGCTATCTTTCGCAGAAGGTTTATTTTATGAAAAATGTTGACATTGGCATGTACAAATGTCGTTATAGTCATTTCTAGATAGAATTGGAAATTTTCGTTTTTTATATGCAATATACAACTGTTTACAAAATCAATACAACCGGGTTTAACTCATTTTTGCAAAAATGTAACATTGGGATCTTCTGGCTCAGCCATAGATATTTCTATATATAACAAAAATTGTACGTGTTATTCGAAACATTTTGAAATTTCATTTGCATTGGTAGAAGTCTCTGCCACTGTGATTATTCTGGCAAAATTCAAAACATATCCGAATATATCTAAATCTGAGTCTTTCGTAGCTTTAAAGACGTTCATTTTTTCTTGCGCTTGATAATATAAGGGGAACATGATTTGCATAATTGTTCTGGTTACCTATTTAATCATTGCTACTATTCTGATCTCGTGAACTATTTTATTAGAATCTGAATTATACGCGCTTGTCGATGTTGCGCAATGTATAAGAATATTATACCTTCGCACTGAGTCATCATCAATTATTATTACGCAAAAGCTATTTCAGTACAATTTGTTCCATGTCTATACAGCGGTTAAGTTTTAAAAATTAATTAGTATCATGTCCCAGTATATTTGTTTCTTGGAAAACCATATTATTAGCTGTCATTTGCATTTATTTTATAGGTCTCGATACATAGATGTTATTTGACCCGATTGCGATGCTATCGATTATCGCGTAACAATTCTGCGAAACGAGCGAGCTTCTATAAATATATTTATCGTAACGAATGAAAAAATAAATTAAAGAATCGATTCAGAAATGGATGTTATCCAATTAATATCATTGAACACCATTGACTAGAAGAGGTTGCGTTCACTCTATGTGTATACATTCTTATTTTTCAATATGTTTTCACATTCCTTAACCACTTTGATCGGAAATAAAATAGACAAATAAAAATGATTAAACTAAATAAAAGATCAAATAAAATCTTATTGTTCCAGCAAGATTTTCCAAGATGAATTATAGAGTTTTAATTCTCGTTCGTAACGTTGTCCGGAAATAAAATGAACAAAAACTATTAGAGCACAGAGAAGGCAAAATAAAATTGTATTATTCCAGAAAGATTTTTGAATACGATAAGATCACTGATTTATAGAATCTGCATTCGTCGATGATTTTGACCAGAAATAAAATAAAAAAATGAAGACTATTGGGTCAAAGAAAAGATAAAATAAAATTATATCGTTCTAGGAAGATTTTCGAAGATGATAAAATTACTGAATTATAGAGTTTTAATTCTTGTCCGGAGATAAAATGAACAAAAACTCTTAGAGCACAGAGAAGGCAAAATAAAATTGTATTATTCCAGAAAGATTTTTGAATACGATAAGATCACTGATTTATAGAATCTGCATTCGTCGATGATTTTGACCAAAAACAAAATAAAAAAATAAAGGCTATTGGGTCAAAGAAACGATAAAATAAAATTATATCGTTCTAGGAAGATTTTCGAAAATGATAAAATTACTGAATTATAGAGTTTTAATTCTTGTCCGGAAATAAAATGAACAAAAACTCTTAGAGCACAGAAAAGGTAAAATAAAATTGTATTATTCCAGAAAGATTTTTGAATAGGATAAGATCACTGATTTATAGAATCTGCATTCGTCGATGATTTTGACCAAAAACAAAATAAAAAAATAAAGGCTATTGGGTCAAAGAAACGATAAAATAAAATTATATCGTTCTAGGAAGATTTTTGTACGTGATAAAATTATTGTATAAAAACAACCTTCTATCTGTAATTAGAGTAACGAGATACTAGCTTCGAGTACTTCGGCACGACTGGTATAAATTAAGCTGTTCCACGATAGATGGTATTCGTGTTTACGAAGTGGTAGAAAATTTCATAGTTGATTTTTTCCAGAGGCGTTAAGAAACTCCGGTTACTTTTATGTCCAAGATTACATCGACTCGCAAACTAAGGTGCGCCGGAACGAAATGATTATATCTTCTGTGACGTTTATGAGGATCACGAAACGGCTTTAAACGAACACGTAGCATGATGCATTGTCGTGTTAGCAATGCAGCTCTAACAGTAAGTCTCGACCTGGCAGATGTTTCTTCGGGTCATTGCATTATAATCTGATGTATCCAGTACAAAAGCGAATGGCGGCCCTTTTGACTTACGCGATCAACGCTCGACATTTTATTGCTTTGCGTCTGCACGATGTTTACGACGTTGTTTCTGTTAGCCGTGTCGTATAGTATTTCACACTTATTCCGCATAGTACGTACCATGCGAGTAGACTTTCGAGAAACTAAATGGAAATTAATTTCCATGCAAATGGATTGTTGTCTTTGAGTCATTCTCGCCGAGAACTCTGTCAAGAATTTCTCATGCGAATATTCGATATATTTAGACAGATGGATCTTGGCCGTGAAAATCAGGAACAAACGTTCCTTCGTCGTATCGTTCTGTTCATCATGAGGATCAGTTTCTGTTGGAAACGACGAGCTGCGTCAATTAATTAAAAAGACGTAGTCGTCCTTCGATCTACAAAAAGAAAACTACTTCACGTGTCTCGCTATGAAGAATCTAGTTTACATCTGTTTTCAAGAACGATTTGTTCTTCTTTTTCTTAAGCGACGAGAATAAAAAGAAGAAGAAGAAGAAAGGTCGTGATAAATGACTTTCAGATTAGCAAATTTTATTCGACAGCTCATTTTTCGCGCGTCTGTGGCTACACAGCCGTTCATATTGCAACATGAATACTCTTCTTCTTCAATATATTCCAGCATCGTGACCGTATTTGTGAATATCACAAACAATAAGCATAAATACATAGCATATTTAACAAATTCGATATTTCTCTGTTTGATGTGGCTGAAACAAACGCACGGAAAATTCGATGCTGCGCAGGTGAATATAGAAATTAAGAACATAATGGGTAAATTTAAAATAAAATGTTTTTAAATTAAGAATGAAATTAATTTTGTTCGATTCGTTATAAAATTTGTTAGAAATTGGTCAAAAGAATAAATTAACTTGATCATAATTTGAAGAATAAATTTCTTACTGTTATATCGTTATCAAACTGTTCTAAATTGGACGACTGATAACATTTCTGTAGCGGCGTATGAGTTACAGGACAATTCAACTGATGTTGTTATTTTGTCTCGGGACATTGACACCGCCTTGACGCACGAAACATAACGATAAATAAATTCCGGGTAAAATAATGTCGCAGAATAAGACGAATTTAAATTTTCCTTCTCCTCTCCGACCAGTATAAATAAGCGGACGCGACCACGAGGAAAGGAGTTACAGTCACTTGTCGATCAGTTATCAACCAGTTATCAACGAATTATCAGCGATTTAATTAACGAGTCATTAGCGATCCTGTTTTACGACTTATATTATATTATATATTGTCTGTACATTAATTTATTTAATCGTTTTAAATATATTCGACGGTTTCAATAACGTGCTAGTTCTCATTACAGTTTAATCAATCCTTTACACAAGTCCTCTATAAATTGGTAACCTCGACGTGAGTTGAACTAAACAACCTCTACATTTCTAAGATGATATCTCTCGAGGGTTTCAACGAAGAGTAATACTCTAAAACTACAATTTTGTTGAAAAAAAAAGTAATTCCTGTCCTAAACAAGACATATAATAAAAACATCGTAGTTACTGCTCATTGTAGCTGAAATAAGCGTCGTAGGAGGCTTCAAACGTTTAACAATAATAAAGTTAAATTTTTATTAAATTCTTATACTCGTGCGTAAAGTAATTGTTTTTACCTCCAATATAAAGGTAAATTCAAAGTGAATCAAGCCTATCTTTCGCAATTTTCAAGTTCCATTAAGCTTTAAAAAATTCAAACGTCCGCGATACGAGCCCTGCTAGCGTACGATGCACACTGTCACTAGTGGCACTCCCGTGTAATCCGCTTCTGTCATATAGCTGCTATAACGATCGATGGAACCGCCTTGATTGACGTTCAAAATCTAATATCTGAAATGTGTCAGAGGGAAGAGGTCTAAAGGCCTAGAAGTGTATCAGCGATTGCCCTTGAGAGTTAGGAACTTTATATGGGATGCTGCAACAGCGACAGACGCCCACGGGGTCAGTAATAATTGACTTTCGCGTCATTTTCTTCGTACGAAGCGATGATACGCGCTGCGGCCTTTGTCTTCTGCGAATTTCATCGAATAGCACGTTAATTTGGTTTACAGCGAAGTAGCTGATTTCTGATACTGTGTCAGATGCGATGCAATAAGTACGCTACAGTGCACAAGTGTCGGGACACATCCAAAGGAGCATGTTAGAGAATGTCCATTCTTCAGAAATTCTTGCAGCACGTCTAGGAGCGTCCCTCAAGGAAGAGAAAGTATCAGCAAAGTTGAGAAAAATGAGCGCGACGAAAGTCTTCATCTTCTTCGGATATTGATCCGCCCACAAAATAATTTTTTGGGATTCTGTTGGTAAATTAATAGAAGAGACGGTATTTTTGAGTTTATACTGCGTTCATCTTTCGTAAATTTCATAAATTGAAGTTAAATGTCTGATAAATCAATAGTTTCTCGACATAAATTGGTTAATACTTGATGCTGTTTGCAGAGAATGTTCAGCTGGATTGACTAATGTATTCAAAAATATAGGATCTCGTTTAAAAGAGCATCGGCGACCATCGTATCAATAAAAATATCAAATTATGTCCGCCTTGAAATCATTCAACTTCTCCTGAAACATTTTTCAATGTTATCAAAAAACAAGCGAGATAATCCGGGTGATAAAGTTTGGCGAAACATTCTGACGATACTTTTATTTTCATTTTTACAACCTACATACATTTCTGAGTTTCATAATTTTCATGATTTTCGTAAATAAGCGTAAATTGAAGATGGCTGGGCAACGTGTAGCGATTTTGTTCCACTCTATTTCTACGCGTCAAGTGTTCCTTACTTCGTAATTATTTCGCGATTTATAATTATTCAAGCGCAGCAATTTCTCTCGTACGCATAAAAAGATGCGACAGAAATTTACCTCCGTTTTATTTTATACGATCCCCAGCTGCCAATGTAAAAACTCACGAAACCTTTTCATTCTTCCCTCGGTACAATGCCAAAGTGGTTTTTAACTAATAAATCGAATGTCAAAGAGTATAGGGAGTACAATGGGAAATTTTTTGCTGTGTCCGAATCATCCTTAGCGATTAAAGCGAAACGATAGCAACGAGAGAGAAGGAGAGAGAAAGAGAGAGAGAAGTGTAAAGGCGACGATTCACGATGAGTAGCATTAAAAGGAATCCCAGGGCAAAAGAGACCTCCTTTGTAAGGTCGTATCCTACGTAATCGACACGTTACCCTTCCGGCGATGTGCTTTTTCTCTTTTTTATAGCCAGCTTTCGCTCTTTTATACCTTAGCATGGCTGACCAGTCTTTCCATATGTGTCACGGATCTACTTTAAATTCATCCATTCGCCAACACATTCGAGATTCCTGGACATATGGTATGGACATATTGTACGCGTCTTTTCTTTTCCACCTGCCTTTCGGTGTACACGCTAAAAGCTATACGCTGGAAATCATATAGACGTTTACTTTTTTAAGCAAATGTAATTTAGTTAGAAGAACACAGGCAAAAAGATTGAAGGCGATTTTGTATTTTATTAGAGCTGGAACCACAGGCTATTATGACAGGATAAAACTTGTTTTTAGAAGTTAATGCGTAGTGAAAAAAGAAAAGATTATGATATAGTTTTGTCATTTATGGACTTCGTTACCTTCAGCTTATCTACGTACTTGTCAACGTGCAGATAAGATAGAGAAGGTTCCTTGAAATGGAATGATTATTCCGAGCAACTCTGGCGATAAATATTTAAAATACCCCAACACTAGTCGTGTATTTAATTTTAATACATTAATAGTATTTAAAATAGATCATTCATATTTCATACGGTATGTATCCATTGATTTTAAAATAAGGTCGTAAATATTACTTTCTATCCTTGGCTCGCTGTTCATTCATTTATTTACCGATACTCATGTATAGTTAATACAAATCGAGCAACGTGTATATTCTATGAACGATAGATAAAAAGCTGTGTAGTAACCTTCAAGCGATCACTATATTCCTTAATTTTTCTAGTTCTAGTAGTTTTCAATTCTATATACCTTACGTTTCTTTAAACGAACGTTTACCTTTCTGCTGTTAGTTATTTTTCTTCTTTTCTCCAAGAATATTTCAGATTGTTTGCTTTGAAAATAACTATAGCGACGCTTCTGAAAATCGAAAATCCAGATGATAAACATAGTTGATTCAGTAGCAATTTGAATGTATGTACAGTGAAAATTACATTAAATTAATGTATATGAAATATCCCTTGAAGTAACAAAATTTTAATAAATTTATATTTTTTAAAACGCAATATATTAAGTTAAAACAACTCAACAACAAAGTTTTCTCACGACACATTTCTCAATTCTATATATATCGAGATCTACACAAATGTTATTTTTATAGCTTTTTAATTTGCTATTCCATCTACGTGTATTGGAAAAGGTGATTGACAAGTCTAAAAGCGAAGAAATGCAAGGACGATAAAATTTGATATTCTAATCGATTTTGTCTATTTATTTGAAGTAACGGGTGGCTATTTTTACTCTTGGAAAGTGCATATTTCTTAATTTATATAAAGCCAAATAGCTGTCCATTTACCTCTATTTATATTAAATAACGAATAATGATAGGTCGGTGTAGTTTCAGTCTAAATGTGATCGTATTTCCTTTACCGTTTGGCAAAGGCTATTTTCAGTTACAATTTTGATATGGCATTTCCCCGACTTGATTTATTCATATTCCATGTGCAAATGCTAAATGCTTTATGCTTGCAACAGCTTCGAATTTTCGAAATTTAATCCCGTAAAAACGTGGCACAAATATCTCGATTATTCAGGATTGTTAAATAATAAATTTTTGACAGTTTTATTTCAACACCTTTTTTTTACATTCAACGCGTATTATCGCGAGTTTTGCAAAACGTGTTGAGGCAATATTGGATGGATTACTAATTTCAAATTTTGTAACGACAACGTTCGCACGAATGCGATATTGTAGCGATATATAAAATATAATATTAGAAAGCTGCAAAATATGAAAAATTGCATCGTGGGACTTTTCATTTCGCATAAATTATGCAACAGGTTGTCCATTCTATTCCGGTATTTGAGAAATGTACAAATGTACGATGAAATATAAGCTTTGGACAAGTATAAGCTTGCTCAAATATAGGCTTTGAAATATGTTTCCTATTATTTCATGTAGCGCAAAATGCCAAACACGTAAACATTCCATTTTCGAGAATTATTGCGCAGTTATTTTATCCGATTTATTTCTTGTTCTTTCGCGGAAGTATTTTTCATTATTCAATACTCTCCACAACTAGGAATGACTGTTACATCAATATCACTTCATCTTTTCCTTTTCATGTCGCAAATTTGTAATACCTGATTCGATCAATATATTGCACGTTTGGCCAATATATTTTGTTTGATCGATTTATCGCGCGATTCAAACATTTGTTCTATAAAATGTACATGTTCTCTGCAAACTTTCACGTGGAATAATACTTTTAGCAGTATTTTATCCTTCGTAATGTCCCTACAGATTCTATCTTGCCTTTTACCTTTTTAATTTTCCATTAGCTAATCAGTTCCCATTTTTCTTGTTACCAAAGTATCGAATTTGTAATATCGCAGCTTGTAATAGTCACCTTTTCTCGAAATTGGAAGCTGTTTACCTGTTCGTCTAGTCTTTAGTTTCACCTGTAAAAAGCAAGACACATTTACGAATTAAATTATTATATTCGAGCATAGGGAAATACATCGAGTATTGTGAAACTCGATCGTCCTTTAATTCTTTAAATTAATACTTTACAAGTGACGTGTACGGTTTAATAATCCTACGTTATGCGCGGTAATTGTGCAAAAGTGAATACATTAAACGAACTCATCAATAATGCAGAGCTCAGTTCAGATGTATAATCAGATGAGATAGATAGCGGTAATAAGCTCTGTAGACATAAAGAACAACTTCAATAGTATTCGATATTACTTTGAGTTGTTGAGTAGCTTTTATTCCCATATAATTGACAGTTATCATATTTTTAAGCTCGGACGAATTCAAGGAAATTAGTTTCTATTAACTCCAACGACCTAATTGAGACTTCTTAAGTAACTTTTCCAAATGTGAGAAATTATTGCAGGCACACGTTAATTAGGAAAATTTACATCACATTTATATTAATTTTCGATCGAAGTATTTTTTTTTTTTTTTTGGTTTAAACTATTACAACCAGGCGAAATATCGTGGCGAACGATTTGTACCGCGCACATATCCCGCATATTACATTGTATCGTCCAAACGCACACGTACACGCACAAAAATGTTGGATTTAAATGAAAAGATTTGTAAATAAGCTAAGAAAGTTTTTAACACCGAAATAATTTTTCGAGCAAAGCTTCTATCGTTGTTCGTTCCACGTGGGTAAAATACTTCGTACAATAAATGCAAAAAAAAGAATAAAAAAGGATTAATAAGAATTCGTAGAATTTGATCAAATTCTTTCGAATCGAAACAAAGGAAGATAAGCAGTGTCAGTGTTTTCCTTTCGCTTCTTACGGCTGAGAAATTCGATCGAAGGCAAAGAAATGTAATTTCGCTTTTGTTTGTACTAGATTTTCAAAAATTTCTACTTCCACGACCGTAGTCGAGCGGAATACAAATCGAGGTAAAAGGGATTTCGAACGAGTCGAATAAATTTTCGGGCCGCCTACTGTCCTGGGAGAAGGGTGGAACTTGATTGGAAGCCGATTAGGATTTATAAGGTTGCTCGAACGAGTACGTTAGCTTTGCTCCTCTAAAACGATGTAGGTAGATCGAAAGGGGAAGGAAAATGGGATCAGCCGGAAGTAAGCACGAGAAGCCGGAATAAACGATGAAAGCACAAGTGAACAGCCGAAAGAAGAGATGTACAGTGGCGAATTGAAGAACATTTATAAAATAAATGTGAAGATAAGGAATACGAAAAGACAGTATAATTTTACAAAATCCGTTTATGTTCGATAGGAGCAATGGGTAAATGTATGTAATATATACCACAGAATGGATGACTGTTATCAACATGGTACTTTTTGTACAAAATCAAAATTCGCAAAATTGAATAAAATGCATCAATTTTAAGCTCACTTTTATTCGCCACTGTAAATTGTATTGAGAAAGTGAAAAGTACGTTCAAAGTGCGAAAACTTAACACTCGAGTTTTAATTAGCTATGAATTTATAGCAGGTTTCAAAAATCGATTCGACGCTGATTGGTCTTCAGTTGGTTGCTTTGCTTTGCTCAAATTATCGGAAAGATGTTTTATTATTATTCGAGCAACCTCGTCGATTCTCCTGTAGTGAGGTTCTTTTAAATACGTTATTTTATCTTGTATCGATTCAGGAGAAAGCCGGGAACATCGCGAAGAAAGTTACAGAAATAACGAATTTGCGTGTGTCTCGCGGCACTCGTTTTGGTATCGCGTCTTGCAAAATGCTATGCAACAGCACGCAGGATCATCGAGATAACGTTGATGTTGACGAAATCAAGGATCTCGAGCCGTGTTTCCGGATGTTCGAACGAATGGGTTACACCACGAAACTGATTCTGGTTGTAAATGTCAGACGTTTCACTCTCGACAGTCTTTAAAAATTTGATTTATCATTTATTTAATTTATACTAACTTTAGTTGCTTCCACCTTTGCAATAAAAATATTAATTTTCTATGAAAAGATTCGCTTTATTGTCTATGTAGATTATTTTTATTTAAACCTAAAGTTTCCAGAACGATAGCTTTGTTGTATAATATATAGTTCAAAGTAGGACGACGATTTTATAATATAAATATCAACTACGTACATCGAATCGCGAGAAACCATTAAAAACACGTTCTTAACGTCCATTGGAATGTTAGATGTTGCATAAACTATCCTCGGCTGCTTTCTCAAAATAAACTTGTTAGTGGCAGGGGTGGGTGTTTCTGTCCTGTGTTCCAATGTTGGCGGGTGACATATTTAGTGCCTATACCACTGTGATTTATTCGAAGGATAAAGGAACGACGCCACGCTTTCTACAATAGAATGGAACCGAAAAGGAAAACGAGCGAGTAAAATTAATAAAAGAACAGAAAATTCTATTTCGAATTTCAGAAGGAGACTATCTTGGTGAAGTGTTTCGCTTAAATTTATGAATTTTTAAGATGAATTATTAACAGTTCTATTTATAAAGCTTTTACAAGACCACGGGTGAGCTTGACAAATAGAGATGGCTGATGCGAGTAAAAATATGTTTAACGAAACGGTTCAAAAGGAAGTTAATTTACCTTTCATTTAGATGCGTATAAAATATAAATTCACGGTGGCTGTAAAAATGTATAAATTATAGAAGATTTTTTAATATTTGTATGTAACACTGTTAAAATCAAGTTGGAACTCGAGTTGGAAAATTAAGTTGCAGCAAAATCTGAACGTCTAAATATTTTCTTTGCTTTTATGTTACTGGGGAATGTTTCATTTACAATGGCTTCGAGGAAAGATTTTAATAGTTATTTTTATAATTTTTAATAGTTATAGCGTAAGATAATTTAATGTGATGGCACTTGGAGCAAAATCAAAACATCGTCATTTCCATTTATAAAAAGCAAGAAGATACATAATTTATAATTCCATAAATCATCTGCTATTTACCATTTAATAGTGAGCGTTTACATATTTAGATAATTAACTTAAAGCTTCCGAAATATACACTGGCAACGTTCACTTATCACGCCCTTCTTTTATAAGCTCGATTCATAAATACCCTATATATAGGGTGTTCATGGGGTTATTGGCCGCTGTTTTTCTCGTAGACGATATATACGAGGAAAAAGCGAGAGAGAAAACAGATGGTTCAAAGTGAACCACTAATTTTTCACTAGCGCAAGAGTAGACATGTATTTTGCAATTGCACTATTTTTTTTTTAAACAGAAACCTTCCTCCTTTCTCACACACACATCGAGTCCTCTAGTCACTCTACATAAAAGGTAACATGATCGAAAAGCGATTAGTTCGAAGGATAGGTGAACTTTAATTTCGTAGAATATATGTTTTCTTTGTTTTACGTACGATATGCTTTTTGGCCTGGTAAATTCTTGCTGGATTTCAATATTTTTCCAATTTAATTCCTATTACCGCACCTATATTCCTATATTCGAGTAAAAAGTCGGGATCATAGACAGCTCGACAGCTTTCTACGTATATTTGTGAATCGTTTTATTGTTTAAAGAAATATCGTACAGATCGATCCCGTGCGATTGTTCCGCCTTTGAATTCCATTTTCGATGAGAAGCGACTGCAACTAAAAATTGAAAGGCCTTATCTGACGAACATAGTGCACGGTGCTTAAATGACATGTTGCGAAATTGTCACGTATGAAACGAGCAACGCTGAATTATTTAAAGAATTCTCTAAACGTTATCCTGTCTTCTGCCATAAATCCTTTTATCGGCATCAATTTATGCTGCCAGCCAACGTGTATTGCGACACCTCGTTATCCGAT
This sequence comes from Bombus affinis, assembly GCF_024516045.1. NCBI lineage: Eukaryota > Metazoa > Arthropoda > Insecta > Hymenoptera > Apidae > Bombus > Bombus affinis. The sequence continues at coordinate 391,190 of NC_066345.1, forward strand.
GATATAAAGGCGAGGCTGATATCTGGATGAAATCTCCGGTAAAAGCAAGCCAGCAAAGCGAATAGAGTATATAGCATGCGGTGTATATTTCCAGATGTGGAAGGAGGTCGACCGTGCGGTAGCCGATTAGGATTTATAATGTGGCTCGTGCGGACATACTTAGCCTCGTGTATTCTCAAGGCCTGATAGGTGGCACGGAGGGATTTGTAATTCCCATAAAGGTGTACCGTGTAAAACGGGCCTATGATGCAACGCCCTTGCTACTCAACCTGCGATCTCCTTCGCTACTTCAGTAGCGTATCGGTTACCTACTGCACCCTTCGTTGCAACTTAATAGCGCGAATATGTTCCCACAGCGTGTTGCCTTCCAAATAATTAATTGCCGGTTCTGGGTTTTGCTAAGAAACCAAGTTGCTTGCTCTCGGTTCCAATTGGATTTTTTAAAGGTCAACCTTTGCCTGTTCGGGGCGAATCCTATTTCGTTTCCGACATCGAGTTTCGACAGGAAAAGACAGTTGATATTTTTGTAATTACACAGGTTGTTGCTTCGTTGCTTTTACAGATACAGAAAGATGTAGGAGGAGCAAGATGTTTGTTTAGAACGACGAATGTCGCGATTCGTTTTTGTCTTCATAAGCATCGCGAGCTACTCGACGTATAGTTTCAGAGCACGTTTATTCGAACGAAACGAAAGATCGTTTCATTTGGTAGCTAAACGATGAAACAGCTGGAAGAAAAATCAGTCGCTCTGTGGGAGTACATTAAGAGCGTAATTAATGTATCTCTTACACAATCGCTTTTCATATTTGAATAGCGCTCGAGCCGCTCATCTTTCTAAACGAAGACGTCTAAATTGTTTAAGACGAGATCCGAAGCTCCTTATCTTTTCAAATACGCTGTGAGGCAAGAACTAATTCTAAATTGACGTCATACGGTTTAGAACCAGATCTCCAGCTTCTTATCTTCTCTAAGCTCTACGTATATGCTGAAAACGCTATTTAGATTCTTAAAGCTTGTAGAGTGTAACATCTGACCGATTTTATAACCTCATTATATGTATCTACGCCGAGATAGTAAATTCACGTAAACGACGCTTACAGCCAGTTATAGAACGTTAAAATAACCGTGGAAACGCGGGACCAGTCGGCGGGGTGTTAATATTCATCACGACATCGCACCCAGCTGCGTATATCGCGTTCACAATCAGAAGCTACAGTGGCGCGAGCGCGATTAAAGCAAATTTGTAATTCGCATTTCAAATTAACGATCCGGAGTTAATTAAAATATAGAGCAGCCGTGCGTGTTCCATATCATTTGTACATTCGCGAGATCGTCACTCTGAAAGAAACGCGCATAATTCCGCTCCCGTACAACCACCCTTATAACTTTATAAATGTTAGCACATCTCGCGATTTCGTACAAAACGCGATAATTGTTTCGAAGCAACTATTCGATTACTCGAATATATGCTAATTCAACTACAACTTTGCATTCACGTAAGACGAAGATCCAACAGTTTCTGAAGATTATTCGTAAGAGCTACAAGAGACACGCCAAGTGCGGAATAATAGGAGACGTTGGCCAAACGGAACAAAGTGGTCGACTTCAGCTTTTGGAATTTTTCAAATTCTAGCGTCAAAGCAATTTGATCGGCGTTTGTCTTACAGCAATATATTTATTAATTACACAGCCGGTCAGCCTCGAGATGGACTTGGCTACTTTGTAGCTTTTTATCTCGTTGCTCTTTATTTCTTCCAGATCTGTCTTATCGTCTTTCTTATCGCTAATTCTTACTGCACTGTATTTGCTGATCTCTTCGTTTCCTGTGGCTTTCGCCCTTGTTGCGAGGACTTCTCTATTGCGCTATATTGCATTTCGTCGCCTCCAGCTTTTGGCTCTTTCCGGTTCCAGCTTCATCCGTCTATTGCCTGCTTGCTTTCTCAGTCTTTCTATTTCTCTTATCTATTTTATTATGTTTATCTTTCGTAATTTCATCTATCTTCTCTACCTTATGATCTCTATGATCTTTTAACGTCATTGAACAAAAGTCGAACAAATTGGATAAATGCCAACAAATATGTAACAAGGAAATTAGTATGTCGTAGAAATGTTAGGATTGGAAGCAGCGATTGAGGGACGTGAAGGATGCAAATACTTATGATGTTAACAGAACCAGTAATACTTAAATAGTAAATGGATATAGTAATATACAGGGTGTACGATAAGATGCAGAAGCCAATTCGGGAATGAGCAGGAGACACAAAAGCGATAGAAGAAATTCATATGAACACGTGTCCTATCACACCTTGCCTTATAGTCTTTTTTGTGTTTCGATAATCCATAACTACTTAATTTTATAGAAGGTGTTCGAAATCGATCTGTATGCAAGCTGTAGCAGTCGTCGTGTCGAAGAATTTTGCAATCTTTCAGCAATTTCAGGTGTATGTCGAACAACACAGACCGAGGCTAGTCATTTCAAGGACTTTCCATGAAGGTAAGCAGTTGCGGATTATTGGAACACTAAAACAGCTATGAAACAAGGTCAGATGGAAACAAGGTCAGACAGAAACAAGGCCAGTTCACACGAACTTTTTTCATTGTTTTTGTGCCTCCTGTCCACTCTCCTCAAGTGGGTCTCACACGTTACCATACATTTTGTATATCGTCAATACTTGAAGCTTCTCAACTAAAAGGATCAATATGTATTGTTAATGCAATATTGTCAATATTTATTAACGATGTCACATAGGACACACGTTCGCACGAACTTGTCTTACTCTTTTTTTTTTTATTCTTCTTGTCCACTGCTCAAGTGGATCTCACATGCTATGATACACCCTGTATAAGCAGCAGTGTACACATGGTAATAGCTGTGGCCATTGTTGGTGGACGGCTCGTGTGAATTTAATGTATGTACGTCTACGTCATTGTTGGCTTAACTCTAGCGTATCTACATGTCTGCTGCGTAGCCTCGACAAGTGGCATACGGTGTACGCACGTTTACGGCAGTAGAATTGGTTGGCTAACGTAAGATCCGTAACTCGTCAGCAGATAACGTAACATGTTACCTAATCGCACTCACGCCGCTTGCGCTAAAAACACTTCCGAGGGTCGGCTTTATCATACGAACGCCATCGCCTAGTTACTTTTAATTTCATCCTTTAAATGGTGGAATACATATTCTATAAATGAACGTTTCCCACAGATGTGCTAATTGCCACAATCGTAAATATTATGCGAGCATGTTGGTTTCAGTATCGTAGATTACGCAAGAAAAATATTGTAAGTCCGTGTCTGTTGATTTTCTTACGTTGATGTCATAACTAGAGAAAAGTATTTTAATATGATGCGGTTGGAAAAGGATGAAGAATAATTCAGTAAATTCAAAGATACTAAAATATCGAAGACAGACAATAAACTACCATGTTCTGTAAAAAGTGAATATCATTAATTATGTAACGTTAGCTTAACTTGATGAATGTTAATCATTGTTTTAATACCGTTCGGTCGTTTAAATGACAAAGTTCAAACGGGCAAATAATTTTCATGTGCAACTGGTTGACAACATATCGAATTTTAAAATTGTTAGAATGCAACTTTGTCGTGTCTTCGAGTATCAATTACATGTTTCATACGCAATACACTGCTGGCTATTAGGATACATAGAAAACACTCTAACGATATTGGTAAAATGAAACGTAACCGTGGCTTTTTTCATTAAAGAAAAAAATTATGCCACATATATCGATCTAAAAATTAACACGAGATAATGGAACATGTGTATAATCGAATGTGTTCACGTAGAAGTTAATGATGAGACTCGAGAGGATTTTTCTTGCCGCAGTCTGGTTCACTCTGTCACAGTATTTCAGTTTCTCTAACGATGATTCATATTAATTGGCAGGTGTCGGAAGCGTTCAGTGTACGTTACTCATTTCAACATGAAATATACGGCAGACATTCGCTATTACTTTGAAGCGAAAGCCTCGTTTCCCTTTCCACACCGCGCCGTGTCGTTAGAAACCGCAAAATACGATAATAAGTTACCGTCGTCGGGTTGACCAGCTGACGGAAAATGAATATTATGCCAGCGCAGGTGCCGTTGACATTCGCGTCAGCCAATGAGAAAATTTCTGACATATAAACGATGTAATTTTAATCCTGGCATAATACTTCTGATTGTTCCACGTGCGTCACCAACTTTTCAACTTTCGAGGCCAGAACAAACGTGCCGAGATGAGGGAATTTTTGTCGATTCGATAGCACGTCACAGATTTTTATAAATTGCTTTTGATCTTTTAAAATGTTGCTTATAGGTCAAACGTTTTATACGTTCCTTGTATTAACGCGAAGTGTTGAATTTAAAAATCTGATTAATTTACCGTGCAAGTTCGCATATAGATCCTATTATTTTACGATCAATTAGTTGGAATTTCGCGAGTAAAAGGAATCGCCAGAAGTTTTGTATTCAAAATGCGACGAAAACCGACGAAAAGGATCTGCCGTTTTAAAAGTCAAATCGATTATCGTCACAGGCATTGCATGTTCTTCTTTAACAGACAGTCAACTCTGAATAAAAATTATACGAAAGTTACGCAGGTTGCCAAGAATCATTTGAAATTCAAATATCGTGTCACAGGATGAAAGTAGGAAAATTTATGATTTCACTTGGCACGTATGGCCGCTACTTCGAGATAGCGGAACTCGGGAAATTCTTACAGCGTTCAACAACAGTTAATTCTTCTCGGCGTAAATCACAATCGGGCCGAGTTATACAGAAAGCTGACAACCCTCAATGATCTCCAATCCGGTGAATTTGATTTTAAAGATCTTAATTTTTAAAAGAAAGTAGCTTTGTCTCTATCGAGTATATTTCGATTTCTTCTTGTCACTAGGCTTCAATAGCTTCTATAACAATAAGTAGTATAATTAATATGTGATTTGGAATTTTTCGGCAAAATAATTGCAAGCAGACTTTTACGAGTTGGTAATTTTTTGCAAAATAAACATCACGAAATTATGCTGTGTTTAACTAAATTTTTTGTTATTTCGAGGGTCGCTGGGTTTCTGCATAACTCGGTCCAATTAACGCGAAATGTGACGCGTTATGGAGCGTAGCCACAGGAACAATATTTCGTAATACCAATGTCACTCGCAGTTTCGCTCAATATCGAACGCACGGCTTCGATAATCAGATACGAATGAGATTTAAACAGGTTGCCAAGATGCTCGATGACTAGTCCAGTCATTTACAGTCGACGAACCACCTGTTGTAATGTATGCGTGTTTAGTCTAAAAGCAAGGAGTTGTCCAGACGCGTGCACAGAATGCGTTACGCAAGTTCGATATGAGTTAGGCTTATTTCATTGGCCTTTGCTGTGTCAGTTAGTGAGAGACAAGATGCGATCTTGTACCTAGAATATTGCGAGACCTGTTACATGGAGTTCGCCTTTCTCATTTGAAAGTCGATCTAGGGGCAAGACACAAGCAAGACTTCTTTTCTTATTTATTTATTTTAACCACAGAGTTCGGTTATTCGCCACTCAGACTATAGAACGACATTTACAGATTTGTAGAAGCTTGATATTTTTTTTAGAAATATCACTAGCAAATAAGAAATTATTTGTTTTGTATACTGAAACCATAGAATTGAGAATAATTTAATTTGTACGATCAAACAAATCAAATATAATTAAATGTGATAAGAATTTAGAACGAAGGTAATTCAATTTTGCTAAATTTCTTGTTCTTTGATGAAACACGTTGTAAAAACGATATAACCTTGTCATTGAAATTATATTAGTATTACATATATTAGTATATTAGTGTAGTTATTTTACACAACATTCTTAACGTTTTACGTTTTCACAGATGCTGATTGTTGGCATAAAATTATCTTTTTTCCATCTACGATTGGTCACAGCTTTGTAATATTCGATAAATGTAACAGATCGGGTTTTATTCTACGACAGTGTAATGATTAGGCTTCGAATATTTACGAAGGTTCACATCTCCACGAAGATAACTAAAAATATAGAATTTAGGTAGAGAATATTTTACTTATCAATATAATACTTATTGTTTTCTTACTTAACAAATATTATGATAGTTGACATAAAATTATCTTTTCTCCATAAATCCAGCTTTGTAATATTCGATAAATGTAACAGATTGGGTTTTATTCTACGACAGTGTAATGATTAGGCTTCGAATATTTACGAAAATTCACATCTCCACGAAGATAACTAAAAATATAGAATTTAGGTAGAGAATATTTTACTTATCAATATAATACTTATTATTTTCTTACTTAACAAATACTATGCTTAGATATTTTATATGTTTTTGATGTATGAAAGTCTGCAGGTTAATAACGATAGATACTCGTGGCATTATGATGTGTTCATAGAAACAGTAAGCAATCTTATTGAAGTGTGCCATACCCTTGGCAACATAGCATAGTTATTATTCAGAACAGGAATGCTCGAGGGAATCATTTTACTTGGAAGTTGAATCGAGAATGAACAACGGTAGACACCATTTATGCGTGATAATGATATAGGAATTTCGCAGAAGAACGAGTATGATAATATCGTTGTATCGATCCTAATCTATGTAACATGACTTGTTAAATACGAATATTTATCGATTTGATTGATTTAGATAATGAAACATAATATTATATATTTTTTGCATCTGCAGATTTACGATTAGCCTAAGAGAAAGAAATCAGATAATATTAATACTAATTGTACGTGTGCTATTTTAAAATGAATATTATATTTTCTGCTCTTGTCTTAATGATGAAACTCTGTAGCGGAAGGAAACCAGTTTTAACATATTATTATGTTTAACAAGTCATCGACCATGAAAGGATAAGCAATTAAGTAAATTAGGTCCATTATACTCGTTCAATGTGGAAATTTAAATATTTTGATTGAGAATTCTGTCTCTCAATTTATCAAAATATTACATTTCTGAGAAATAGTGAATTATTCGCGTATAATTTGAAAACTAATCTATTAGGTTGTCTGAAAAGTGTCTTTCTTTTATAGACACGTCTTATGCAACGATGCATCTTTATACAAACATGAAACCTAATCTGTCGAACGTTGTGATCTTTATCTTGATAGAACGAAATCGATCATACGTAATTCGAGAAAATAATATAAAACGGAAAATGTTGTGCATCTATTATTTCCTTATAAAACGAAAGAAACTTTTCGGTCGATCTAGTACAATTTAATGCCATTTGTGTAAAAATCTACACTCTTACTATCGCTTGACAATACTTGATAATAAAAGAATAGAATCTTCATTATCAAATATTTCCAATGGTAATGATTGAATAACTTTATTTCCATATAAACGAAAATTATATATTTAGATATATTATATTATATATTTCTATATATATTTCCTATATGAATATTCAATTTACTAAATATCATTAATTTTATTATTAATTTATATTATTATATTAATATTAAATATTATTACTTAAACGTATAGAAATATTATATATTTCCTATCTTTTTTATCTATTATATATTTCTGTACGTTTAAGTAATAATATTTAATATTAATATAATCATATTATATATTTCTATACGTTTAAGGGCGATTAAATAAGTTCTCGAATGCTTTCTGAATAGAATCTTCATTATCAAATATTTCCAATGGTAATGATTGAATAACTTTATTTTCATACAAACGAAAATTATATATTTAGATATATTACATTATATATTTCTATATATATTTCCTATATAAATATTCAATTTACTAAATATCATTAATTTTATTATTAATTTATATTATTAGATTAATATTAAATATTATTACTTAAACGTATAGAAATATTATATATTTCCTATCTTTTTTATCTATTATATATTACTGTACGTTTAAGTAATAATATTTAATATTAATATAATCATATTATATATTCCTATACGTTTAAGGGCGATTAAATAAGTTCTCGAATGCTTTCTGAATAGAATCTTCATTATCAAATATTTCCAATGGTAATGATTGAATAACTTTATTTCCATATAAACGAAAATTATATATTTAGATATATTATATTATATATTTCTATATATATTTCCTATATGAATATTCAATTTACTAAATATCATTAATTTTATTATTAATTTATATTATTATATTAATATTAAATATTATTACTTAAACGTATAGAAATATTATATATTTCCTATCTTTTTTATCTATTATATATTTCTGTACGTTTAAGTAATAATATTTAATATTAATATAATCATATTATATATTCCTATACGTTTAAGGGCGATTAAATAAGTTCTCGAATGCTTTCTGAATAGAATCTTTATTATCAAATATTTCCAATGGTAATGAGTGAATAACTTTATTTCCATATAAAAGAAAATTATATATTTAGATATATTATATTATATATTTCTATATATATTTCCTATATAAATATTCAATTTACTAAATATCATTAATTTTATTATTAATTTATATTATTATATTAATATTAAATATTATTACTTAAACGTATAGAAATATTATATATTTCCTATCTTTTTTATCTATTATATATTTCTGTACGTTTAAGTAATAACATTTAATATTAATATAATCATATTATATATTCCTATACGTTTAAGAGCGATTAAATAAGTTCTCGAGTACTTTCTGAATGGCAGAAACGCCTGTACATCGGCATTATTACATTGACATATATTTTAAAAAAATAGCCCGAGGACGTTCATCAATTTTGCGATTATTAATTCACCGTGGCCGTATTGATTCATAATCTTCCTCGGAATAATAGGATATCACCATTGTGACCGGCATAATATCGAAAACTGTGTTGAGCTGGCTTGTCGAAACGTCGATCGGCTGAGCTACGGCGATTGTGCGTGACAGCACGGCGCATGTATCCGAAGGTACATCGTTATGGGAGAAGGTAGCCGTTGTTGTTGGCCAGGATAAATTGGCGGACGTCTCCTTTGAAACAACTCTCGTGGGTCCACGCTGTGGTGTGTTATTTCTTGGCAAAGGTGATACCAGACCGTATTCACTTCCGGTGCAAGAACCGTTGTTAAAGCACAACCGACAACTACATCCGTTGGCAAAACGAAATACCCAGGCCCATCGTTCTTTATTTCCTGTCTTTCCCCTCGTTAGAGTTTTCGTTTCGTCTCCCATTTCTCCTTTCTGCCTGCGCGTTTTATACCGAAGCTTCTTCGCTTTCTGCATGTTTACTTTTTACCCTTTTACTATCGTTCCAACCTTACCTCGGTTGTTTGTGGCTGCGCAGTTTTCCATGCTCCGAGCTTCTCTTATCCGGCGAGCTTGAATTTCCTTTGCTTCTTCTTCGCTGATATGATTTTTCCACCCTCCGAACCGACTTTCTTTATGTTTATTTTCATTTACTCCTACACGTGTCGCTCTGCGCGTTTTCCTCGGTTGAAGTAAGGTAACGGGGATTTCGTACTCGAGCATCGCGGTCTGCTTTCTCGTTTTTCCAAGCTCGGTCCACTTTTGAGACCGAGACTGCGAAAGGAAGCAGACGCTGTTTATTTGCCGAGCAAGCAGCCCATATTAAATAAGCAATGCAGTTGTGATTAAATTACCCTCGGTTTTGCCTAACTTGCACTTATGATATTTCAATTTGCAAGATGCATTGCACTTTCCGTCTTTCTGTCTGTACCTTTTTCCTCGAAAATACTTGTACCACGGTTGTGTGATCATTGCAGAGGACTATTTTTGAAAAATTATCCTAACAAGTCTATTTACGATGTATTCTGTCGTTTTAATACGTCACTGTGTTGCAAGTTATTCCCAACACATTTATACATCAAGTTTTTAACGTTCACGTTCGTTGCTTGTTTGGACGTAGATAGAAATTTACGTTTTCACAGAATCTGATTGTTGGCACAAAATCATCTTCTCTCCGACTGCAATTAGTCGCAACTTTGTAATATTCGATAAATGTAACAGATCGGGTTTTATTCTAGGACAGTATAATGATTAGGCTGCGAATATTTACGAAACGAATTAACTGGTAACAGCATGAAGAAGGCAACATGAAAGAAAAATGTTAACTCGTCATACGGATGAGTTAACTTACAAAGACACGAGGAAGTCGATATAAGAAAATGTTATTAACGAGTTTATTTGAAACATGTGGATCAAAATTTGGTAGCATTTCAGTCCGAAGGATACGTATACACCCGTCGAAGAGAAAGTTTACTTAATCTTTCGGATTTTTAATGAACCAGCTGTTGGTTTACTTCGTCGTTAATCTTTCAGCAATGAGTGACCTACTTCCGTAGTGTATAGCCTGATTTCTTCACGTGTCGTCTTACATAAGTACACGGTATGTGTCATGTTACGCTGATGCTTTTAAAACTATTTTTGTAAGTAATTGTTCAACAATCGTAAGATATTCGTGATGCTACTTTAGATTAAACCGCTTTACTTTACTTACGATTACTTTAAAGTACAGAACATAAGCTTCTTAATAATGTACTTTTATTTTGATTAAGTATCATTCTTCGAAAAACCTAAGTATTGGAAATTTGAAATAATGGTCCTTTTGTTAAAAAAAACGACTATCAAATTTTTCGATTCTTTCAATGAAAGTGCAGTCTATAGTAGTTAAAGGCAAGACTCAGGATATGATGAAATCAATATCATCGGAAATGATCTTCACAAGTTCTTACGGAATAAAAATTGATAAACTTTACGACAATGAATTTTGTTAAAATTGTTTTTTTACCAGAGTTGTTTTTGCAAAATAGGTATGTTCATTTTTGCTTGAGTTTGATAACAATACATAATAAAAAAGTAGGAAAATAAAATTATTGACACGTTTATAGCGGCTGTAAAAATTATTTCTACGTCATTTTATTTATTATAGAATTTACATATACTAACTAATTAGGTCCAAGTGTATTAAATTTAATAACACAATGCTGCGATGAAATAATTAGAAATGAAACCTAAGACAATTGTATGATACGATGAATGTTTCGCTTGAACAAGTTGAAGTTGATATCGAAGCAAAAATTAAAAAGTGTTGGCTGTTCTAGAAAGTAAGAAAAATGAATAAAGGTCATTTGTCGAATTCTAAAATGTTTATTTCTAAGACTCTTCTGCCATCTGGATTGAGAAGTTAATAATGACGCGAGGAAGAACGAAATAAATTTTACAATTGCTTTATTTCAATACGAAACTAGTCATTCATCCTCGTCACGCTTACGACACACTTCTTCCTTTCCCCCATTTCAATCTTCATTTTTTCCTCATTCAAACGCGCTTTCTTCCCTCGCTTTTTCATCTCCTTCGAATCGTTACTCTTCTACAGTCACTCAGAAAAGTTTATACACTCTACTTACATACGAAGTGTTGCAGTAAAGACGTTAACTCTACGAATTTTTTTCATACATTAAGGCAGACATTGTTAAAACGTAACATAATACATTCATTTTGATCCTCACTGAGGAAAATGAAAAGTAGAAGAATATAAAGTATAATGTTACAAAAATAGAACACACCTATTATAATCTCATGAAATCATAACAACAGTAGGTTTAATATTGCGTTAATATCTTGCAGATATATGTAAGTATCAGTAAATTCGGGACAATTTTCATTTTTAGTAGCTTTGCAAAGAAAATTTACCAAGTACGTAGGTACTTCTACTGCCTTCCCCTTATTTCTGCTCAGACTGTATATGAATAATCATTGTATCGATATACGGGCATAAATGATTGCATGACAAAGTTCATTTTCTATTTCTTCGGTAAATCAGGTACACGATATTCACTAAGTGCCTATCTACATCTACTACCTTCCACTTATTTCTGTTCCCAACTGTGCATGAATAATAATTGCACTAATATGTAAGTATAAATAATTTCATGAGAAAGTTCACTTTAGTACCTTTGATAAATCAGGTACACAAAATTCCCCAAGTGGCTACGTATTTGCATTACCTTCCACTTATTTCTGTTTAGATTGTACACGAATAATAATTGTATCGATATACGAGTATAAATGATTGCATGACAAAGTTCATTTTCTATTTCTTCGGTAACTCAGGTACACGATATTCACTAAGTACCTACCTTCCACTTATTTTTGTTCCCAACTGTGCATGAATAATAATTGCACTAATATGTAAGTATAAATAATTTCATGAGAAACTCCACTTTAGTACCTTTGATAAATCAGGTACACAAAGTTCACAGCTACTAGTAATGCCTACGTACTTGCATTACCTTTCACTTATTTCTATCTCGATTGTACACGAATGATAATTCTATTGATACGAAAGTATAAATAATTCCACCACAAAGCTTGTTTTTAGTTTCTTTGATGAATCAGGTACACAGAACTCGCCAAGTGCCTACTTTCTTCCACTATCTTCCACTCCAGTTATTTCTGTCTCCGACTGTACATGTACGATACTAATCGTACTAACACGTAAGTCTAAATAATGTGACAAAGTTCATTTTCAGTTTCTCTGTTAGTCAGGTACATAAGATTCGCCAAGTGTACGAAGACTTTTCTCACTGACTGTATGTGCCCATACACGCGTCCGCGTCTTCAGCTTCCTCTCGCGTCTCGCTTCACTTCGGGCCAGGTCCGTATATTCCTGTCGTATCTTCAGCTTTCTCTGCGCACCCCAGGAGAAATCAGGCTCGCCCACGGGCCATTTCCACGGGTGTGAGCGTTCGCGGACGATCTCGGCTCCTTGACTTCCTTTGACACTACACTGCGTCATCCGAGCTGGCCGTGGTTCGTTCCTGTATATTACGCTCCGCAGCTTGTAACGGATGACACCGGTAAATATTCTAATCGGAGCGCCGCGTCAACGGTATCTCCATCGCGTTCACCTCGATTCATCTCTCCTTTCGTCCGCCGCCAACAATAATCCATCTCCCACGGCTCGGTCTCTTGTTACTCGGTTGATTGTCGTTTCCTTTCCGCCAGCTTCCAGCTTTCTCCTGCCAGCGTGCACGGAAACGACGCGATACCGTAATCCACTGATTAATTTCGAACCTTAACGTACAAAGATCACAAGAAGCAAGGTGATACACTTTTGCTGGTTTGTCGATTTTAAGACACTAATTCGCAATGACGATCAAGAGATCGGATCGTGATCAATGAAAATGTAGGATTTTACCAGGCGTTCACACTGAAGATTGATCGCATGAGATCAAGCACCGATTAAGAGATTTTCGTTTAATTTAAATTGAATTTTGTGTATTTTAATTGAATGAGATTTTAATTGAATTATGTGTAAGAACTGATTTACGCTAGCGGCGAAAGCTACTGTCAGATTACGATTTCATCTTTTATATATATTTATATTTACATTAAAAGTAAGATTTTCTCGAGACATTCGCATTAGACGATCAGAAACGATCAATTGCTGTCGCAGTGTCTTTCGTTTTTATTTTTTCACTGGAAGAACAATGCCGTTTTTCAAATATACTTTGATGAAAATTTAGTTAATTTTGCATGAGGATTTACATTAATCGCCAGAAAGATGAAGAAATTTTTACTTCGTACTGTCATCCGGTTGATGATGATTTAAAACGTCGTGACAAATACGATAAAACCGCTTACTTTTTTGAAGTTTCTTCCCCATTTCGACCCACAACTTCATTTCGTCACATACGTCACGATGTTCGCTGTGCTGAAATCATGTAACTCGCTGTAATTTCGTACGAATTCAATTAAACGTTCGTCCCTTATATTCCTTTTCCACTGTTCACTGCGGTCTTGATCGCTAGCAAACCAACGCGCCACGATCAACAGATTTTCATTTGACTTGTCCAAACCGCCTACCGTGAATGCTATCATTGGATTACGCGTAAGCGATTTTCACCGGCTGACTTGGCGCAATCTGACTGTACCGTGATCGCTAGTGTGAATCAAGCTTTAATATAATTTTATGATTCGGAAGAAATATTTTACAGTAGCGAACGAAGAAAAGTTTAAATTTAGGTGGTGCAAAAGTACCGTGATTTTCCATAATTTTATAAAACAGAATTGCATTTGACAACGACAGTGAATAAATATTATATATGTCGAGTTTTCGTTAGGAATTCGGGCGCGCGATAATTCTTCGTTAGAATTTGCCATCGTGATGTTCAACAAAGATTGTATTTACACAGATAAATATTTCTTTACAAAGTTTAGTAAATAATTAGTTTAACAAACAATAAGTATAACGAATGCTTTTGACAATATTCTTGGGTTCAATAACGAATCCACGGTCAACGGGAAAACTCTTTGTACGTTTGAATATATTTGGTAGCACGCTGACACGTTTACTCAGACGCAGGGTTACTTTCAGACTAACTGCCAAGACGATGACAGAAAACTCTCCAAAGTGATTGCAAAATAAAAGACAGATACAGCCACATTTGTCAAATACATATTGATCGGGAATATCAACAAATTCCCAAGCGCCGTAACTAGACAGTCCCGCGTAAACCAACATTGCTCCTGATCGAGACTCGATTGTTTATACAGCGTGTCCCTCAACATCGGTACCTCCTCTGTAAGACATTTCGTTCATCCCGTGACCGTGGCTACGTTCGGCGACCAGTTATGTCACCTCGAACCCAAGTATTGAGGATATTCCTAAAGAAAGACCCGATGTCCCTACATCTCCGACATATATATTGTATATTTATTTATAGTGCAAACTGTCCAATACAAAAATTAATATATCGATGTACATAAATAAATTACTTGGCAACTTTACACTTTCTTTTGTCCTTTGATGTAATTAGAAATGGCTCGATATTTGTTTTTTAGGTGTTCGTACGAAACGCAAATAAGAAACTGCGGAAGTTACGAAAATCTAAAAATTTTGAATATTTATTACTTATTTTTGTTCTCTTTTTCTATAAGGCATCTACTTTGTTTAATAAATTCCTTTCAGAAGATCAATTTACTCTTTCTCAATATAAACGATTAAAATAAATCGATAAACATAACAAGGTATTTTAGTCTAGTTATACGTACTTTAAGATATAAACGCAAACTTTGTTGGATCATTATTAATAAAACAAAAATAAATTCACATGTTCGCAAATTGTTTATACAGATTACTATTTATCTAGTTTGTAAGAATTAGTAAGTGACAAAAAATGTCAAGTTTTGAGAGATTTCAGGAACCGAATGAGCCTGTTAGATCCGACCAAAGATATATAATTGTTAAAACAAAGAATTTCGTTATTGTAGGATTTCAATACACCGATATTACGACAGGCAATATCTTTAATGCTTTTTATTTATCTTACTTCTCTGTTTGCCTATGTGTCTGGGTTAGGTATGATGAATTTTGTATGCGAAACTTGTTAAATTATAGAGAAGATGAATAAACGTCTGTTTACTCTCGAAATCAAGTAAAATAATAATTCCGATAACAGCGGATAATAAATGTAGAAGACGTTGCTCTGTATAGCGGCAGTTATCGACTGAAGAATTATATCCCTTGCCCGAGTTTATTTCCATTCTTCCGAGAACTTTGAAAGTACGTCACTCTATTTCGTAGCTACTTTCGCGCAGCGTTCATCAACAATAAATTACTCGGCGTACTGTGATAAATTATCAACGCAATTTGAAGATGTATTAGAAACTGCTCGTTTTGCGTTTTCCGCTTCCCGGAAACAGTTTCAAACTACTTTAATAAATCACGGCTAATCGTTCCTTATTATCTCGAATTAATAAGTAATAATTTCTGCAGATCCTAAGACGAAGAATTCCAACGGTTTTACGTACGCAAATAAACGTACCTCACGGCTATTTAACGTTTTATACTGTATTTGTTGGCGAATACGCGTACGCGTCATCTTCTAAACGATTTATCAGCCGAATGATATTGCGTGATTGTACTGTCATCGTGCCGTACCGACACTTCGGAATGAGTGTCTCATTCATAGAAGGAGAATGCAAACACGAGTATACTTTTTCCTCGACGTGTACGTAAATGTCATTGTGAACGATGTCTATATATCAGAGTTATTGTTCGCGAGATACTCAAAGAGAAGATTGTCGGAAAGCAGAAATCAGATACAGAAACGACAAAAGAAAAGGAAATGGCACTCTTTGTTGGCGTAACACTGTCTGTCCTTGTTCCGCCACGTGGACCTGACACTTTGCAAATACAGTTCCATGCCAATAAAAAGACGGCCGGATCTTTTTTATTGCGACTACACACGGTTCGCGTTATTGATCGTACACTTCTGAAAAGTATCTGCTGATTCGGCGATCGTTCCCTGAGACGTTAATTCCCGCTGAAAATCTTCTCGTCTTGCGTTAAATCGACTAACGATCAACTAACGTGAGAACTGTAAAAATTGTTCGTAAACGATTGTTTTATTTAGAGAAGAAAATTCAGTGTTGGGTTTTCAAATTTTTCTTCGTTTTGATTTAATCGAAGGGAAACATAGTAAATTGTAAGATATTTGGGTAGCGGAGGTCGTACTTTACGTTTTGTATTTCAGTGCTTTGTCGTATTAGTAACAAAGATAAGAATTTAGAAGCAGAGATTGACGAGAGATTTATTTTCATCTTTTCCCATGAACATTGCTATTGATTAAGTTTTACAAACGAAGGGATTCTTCGAGAAATATTAGATTCTAATTTTAACGAAATTCCCTCGTAACGAGCATGTATTGAAGTAAGTTTGTGAGATTGAAACTTATAAAACGATTAAGAAGATTAAAAGATTATACAAGTTATCGAAATATCTGAATATTTAGCACAAGACCATGTAAAACGTAGCAAAGATTCTACGAAGTTTTACTATAAATCCAGAAATCCTGTTTTAAAAGTTTGATAGCTCGCAACGAGAGATAAACTAATTTGCATACTCGATAGTAGAAGCCGAGGATAGGAGGGAGCAAATAGAAGAAGGAAAAGATAATCGAGCATTGATGAAAGTATGTATACGTACAGTTACGGATATAGTTTAAAGGGCAAAGAAAAAAAACACCATAATTTTATAAAATTGGATTACAACTAGAGCGCTGACATTTATGTAAATTCATATTTCTATGAACGCAATTTCAAAAATGGTACTTGGGCAGAAATTTGTTTCACTAACGGATATAACAACGAATATTATTTATGCTTTGCATATTTCGTGTATTTTTCGGGTATTTTGTGCACTCTGTGCGTTCTTGAAACTTCAAATTTCCTATAAATGCATAAAAATCCACAGTGCAATATATATAAATGTAACATAAACTTTTATTGTTGGGATTTAAAAATTATTGCCCCTTTTTTGCAATCTTGTACTTCTCGACGTGTAAAATTCGAGAATAGAAGTTTTAAGACAAGGAATCCGCTGCTTCGAAAGTTATGGCTTCATAAAAGCGAGCATTTTTAGTTCTAAATACCTAAAGTTCAAAAGTTACGACTATTTAAAACTGAGCGTCTTTAGCTCTGAATTCTAAGAACGATGAACTATAAGAACTCTAAAAATGCTCAGCTTCTGCCATAACTTTTGAACTGGCGGATGCCTCGCCTCAAAATTGATATTTTCGGATTCTATACGTGAAAAACTACAAAATTGCAAAGAGAAAAGTTGATCCCCTAAAGTAAAGTTTAGCCATCAACGTAATAAGAAATGTCTAATACAAGAATTACGTGAGCTTTACCTCTGGGACGCCAATCTTTTTGGTCGAAACCCATATTTATTGAAAGTGTTTATCGAATAAAGTTCAACGATACCAATTTTAAGTTTAGGAATTTCCTCGACCAAAAGTTATTGCGCGAAAAAGGCTGAAAAATCCTGTTATGGCCTTCTTCGTCTTATACGCGCCAGACAGATCGTTTCTCTTTGTTGGCACTATGAGCGTATCTGTGTAATGTCACGTAGAGATAGAAAAATATGAGTAATATTAGCTAAGTTATATATATATTTTTTTATAACATTTATGAAGAACTTTACGCGCAATATACGTCGAAATAAATAACAGAATGTGTCGTCGAAATAATTATCACCTTAAAGTACGCCAAGAGTACGAAACATGAAAAGCGCATGAAAGTTTCCTCCAAAAATTACCAGCACTCACATACACAAGTAGCAATCTTAAACCTTCTTTGTACCTGTTTGTATATCGTAGATGTATAGTATGCCAGGAGCAGCACATTTAAAAACGCGTAATCTTGGAATAGGTGGATAACCTTGAACGAGTAACCTGCAAAAATTATTCTAAACTTATTAGTAACAGTCGCATACACAAGTATACCAATTTCAAACTTTCTTCCCCTCTCACTGTATCTAGAGTACAGTACAGTCTATGAACAGTATGTCAAGAGCACCAAATGTAAAAAACGCATAACTTTAGAATCAGCGAATTGTCAAGCCCAAAACCGTTAAACTACGTTTCTATTCATCAAGTACTATCATCAAATTGAACAAACGTCTAGGAAGGAACGGTTCCCAGAGGAAAAATCTACCCCGAAAATTAGTCACAGAGACGCATATACAATGACATACCAGTTGCAAACTTTCATGTACAGTGCGCCAAGAGCGCCAAATTTAAAAGACGCGTAACCTTGGAAGCGATGGATTGCCAAATCCCAAACCCTTACACGCGGTCCCTATTCATCGATTACTATGAGAAAATGCAAAAATGTTTGAAAAGTAGTGGTTTTCAGAGGAAAAATCTACTTCGAAAATTAATCGCAGAGACGCTTATACAATGACATACCAGTTGCAAACTTTCATGTAGAGTGCACCAAGAGCGCCAAATTTAAAAGACGCGTAACCTTGGAAGCGATGGATTGCCAAAGCCAAGACCCTTACACTTGGAGAAAATGCAAAAATGTTTAAAAAGGGATGGTTCCCAGAGGAAAAGTGTACCCCCGAAATTAGTAACGGTCGGAAACGCGGTTACACAGCAATTTTAAACTTCCTTTTTCCCACTGCTCTACATAGATTACGTTTCCTGTTGGAAGCTTAGATTTCTATTGTGTAGTTATGCGACAAGTAAACGTCGATTAGTTGGCCGCGTCTTTCACGAGCCGCTTTCCCACGAGAACGAAAGAGCTGCTTTTGGAATGCTTTCGGCCACCGAGAAGGAAGAGCGTGCGCGCCCCAACGTCAGCCGAGTTTCGCTATTGTCAGCGAGATCGCGATTGGCGGTGTCGATGGCAGGTTGCAAGGAACGAGCCACGATATCATCAGAAGAGACAAGGTGCGCATATACACAGTTAGCTGCGCAACACGGCGCAGCATGTCGCGCCAAGGTAAAGAGGAGTGACAGAAAACAAAGCAAAGACGGTTTCCTTTTCTCCTTCGCTGATCTCTCTCTCTCCCTCCTTCTCTCTCTTCCTCTTTTTCTCTTTCTTTATCCTTCTATCCCTCCTCCACGTCATTATCATTTTTCTCTGGGCATTTCTTGGCCGACCGCCGCGGCATTTCTCGCTTGGTGGATTTTCGCACGACTGATGAGCTTTCGTCACGATTCTGCGGTCACAGTCTCTGAGTAGTCTGCTGCACGATGGAATGCTGGCAGCCTCCTACTGTGCTCGACCTATTCACAGCCTACACCCACAGTCTTGGCGGGCCAGCGTGAGAGAAACCAGGGAAAAACTTTGAACGCTTTGATGGGCCGCTGGTGGTAGTAATAATGGGACGAGCGGAACACAGAGCTTTGCGATTCTTCGACTTTGAAAAACTGCTCTTGTAATGGAACACCTGTCTTGCCGCCAGTGAAATTGAAAATTTCAGCCGCTACAAACCGGTATTTCGCAGCTTTGATTCTTTCGTTCGGTTAATGTACCGCAGGATATGATGAACCAACGTGTTATGAATTGGAGATACGCACAGATATGTACAAGTATGCGAAGACGTACATTTATGCTTTATTGGCGTCTTAATTGATTTCTTAACGAATGCTGCGTTTAGAGCTGTACGAGGCGAAGAAAATCCTATGGAAACGCTGGAGGAGTAAACTTTGATGAAAATTACTTAGTAGGAAGCTGACTGGATTATTTATGTTGATTGTAAAAGAAAGAGATGATGACGATAAAATTCAGAGAAGCATAAATAATCCGTGTAATGTTTAATCTTAAATAATCCTCCTTTTGTGAGAATGAAAATTAAGGTAATTACAGAATTATGAACATAATTAGAAAGTTTCTTAATCGGTTAATAAAAATATGACATTGCATTTAGCTTTTACTAATTTCTTAAGTGAAAACATCAAATTAGCAAGTTTAAAAACTCCGAGATATATATTTTTCACTTCCGAAAATGTGACGTCTCTCCCCAAAGAATACACTTTTTAATTTCAATTTTTGAAACTAATTAATCTATATGATTATATGGTCAAGATATTCCATTCAAAATATCTATTCTTCGACGAATTTTCTCACGATGATTCTCTTTGCTTACTCTAAATCTGAAAAGGGAATTCAATATTTTAGATATTGCAACAACGAAAGCTATTTAATTAAATACTTTGCAGGAACCAAGAGAAATTTAAATAATTTCACTGTCAATAAATTCGATCATGATTTACTCCTTCACATATTCTTTCTATCATTCAAAGATCTTTTCTTAATTGCTTTATGTCATCACTGATCGTATATTCAATTAAATGACAGTTGACATTTTTCAGGACTCGGTATCTTTCAGTCTGTGAAAAAACTTGTTTTCTTAGTAATTATTAATAATGGGAACAGATTTTTTATAGTTTCGTAAAGCGGACGAGAGATGCTAAAATTTGAAACTCGTTTTCACTAAAAAGAGTTACATTTATCATTTAACTGATTAACAAGTTTTAAGAGGGCAGTATGCAACGTCGAGCGCGATGAGGGAAAATTGTAACGAACTGGTGTATCACCCATATTTATTACTCGCTAGATTGTTTATTTATATCTTGTTTCTCAATTTATTTCATGCCGGTATAATAAAACTTAGAAATTGATTAGTTTCAAAAAATATAGTCCTTTTTGCTGTGGCAGCCTATACTACATGACGCGTCATAATCGAAGTAGTTAATTCAGTGGCGTTTAAATTATAAGAACATGTAAGAAGTTTTTGCTACAGTTCACTGAAATTGCATTCGTGTTTTATAGCCGGATATTTTTTACTCGTTTTTCGTATATAGTCCGACGTGCATATAGGTATATGAATAAATATTTCGTTGGAACGTAAACAACGTTGTGACGCTCGAAACGATATACCCAGTATGCTTCCCAATTTTGTTCACGTTCGTGCTTCATTGCTTTAAATTTGCTTATTTAGATATAATAGCAAACGTAATAAATCTGCCATACGAAATGCAATATTATGCAATTTTAATGTAACATAAAAATCAAGTGGCAGACAATTTTCACATATCGTCGTGAATAAATTTCACGAATAAAATTCGCAAATTTATTCGTCTAGATCGTATATACAGATACGTTATTTTGTAACTATTATTTACATTCAAATGTATCTTATTTATACAACTTACGAAATATTATTGCTATTAAACGATGCTTCAACTTGGAAATACAAATGCAGGAATATTTTTTCATCAGTTGTACAGTCCTTGATTTCTTGACGTAGAAACGTCAGTGAAGACGATCCTTATTAAATTTCTTCCCATTACGGGATCATTCGTATTTCCTCTGGTGTGCTCAGCTTCCAGCAAGTTAATACAGAGAAAGATGCAGAAACCGAGGAGAAAGAAGCTCCGTTTCTACTTTCGTCGCTGTTCATTATCACCGTATAATGTTAGCCAGCTGTGCAAGCAGAATTTTCACGCGACGTTGACAATTTTACGAAACCTCGGAACAAACGTTTCGGGAGAACAATTTGTTGCGTGATACACGAGATGCGATACACTAATGGTGCATCGTCTAATTTAACGGATATTTTTAAAGTTTTCGCGTTACATGTGCACTCTACGTTATCGTAAATGTTTGTACATTTTTGTAAATTCTAACATTTCTAAACGTTAGGTGGTAGGCTGTAAAAAAAGGTCGAGCTTGACAAAAATGAAATGCAGCACCTTGAGCAATAATTTATAATAACGTAGTATACAGGATAAGTTACGATAGAATATCAGTTTTGCATCTGGAAATATTTTCGACATAATCACAGATGCTTGTGCCTTTCAGACATAAACTTGCCTCGTAAATTAATCACGATAGCTTTATAGATTATGTACAAAATAATTTATATATAAAATTGTAGTATTAATATCCTAATAAATTGTCCTAACAATCTTCGCAATATCGTACATAAACTTATACTTTTGCTATGCTAACTATGCTAACCATAAGGATTGCATACTTCATCGGTATACTTTAATTTTTCGTGAACACGAAAGAATATGTTAGCTTAGTCCTGCCAAGTAAATAAAGTTTATATAAACTATTCGGCAAACATTCGGTAGTGCATAATTCTCTACATAAATACTAGTAATTTCCCATTTTGTAAATGTAGACAGGTCAGGCCGCGCGAAAGATTTCTTTTTTCTTTTTTTTTTTTTTTTTTTAGCAAATTACCTTTTAGAATAATAGCGACGTTCAAACGGCGATTCAATTTACGCGGTTGGTATTAAATATTTTTACGCTGTCCCTGGATTCCGCGGGGCAATGTTTTCTTGAAATACGGAGCAGAGGAATGTAAATAACGTTTCTGGAAAGTATTCGCAAACACAATTAAGTTCCCCCAAGAAAAATATTGGATTTCGTTTCTTTCTCATTTTTTTAAAGCATCGCCGAGGGTGTCTGCGAAAAGTGGCTTGATTATCTCAGCGTATGTATATTGATTTAGCGGTTACGTAAAAGACAGTTATCAACGTAAAAATCTGTTAATTCCGTTGCTTCAAATATATCGCTCGTTTAAAATTTAAATATCCCGATTCCACTCGTAATTTACAGGGTTATGAATACACGTCAGTCAACGCGTCTAACGAACAGATATTTTCCATCTACTTGAAATATCGCTGTGTATTAGATTTTCGTTGGACGTTGCGCAAACAGATAACCGGCGAACGATGCATCTTATCCGGCGAGGTAAAACGGTATGCAGAATAATTCGCGCATTCGTGAGTATGCACGTGCGCGTACTTTATACGCGGAAATTCATATTTAATACTAATTACGGTGTGCCAGGGTTTTGATCGTACCGCTCGAAGCTACTAAAACTTTTCAAACAGCAGTTCATTTTCACTGCGAATAGCCAAGAACAGATTTATGGCTCGTCACACTGTCCGTTAACAGATTAATGCGCCCTTACTTGCCTCATAACCCGTCTCGTAGTAGGAAAAAAAAAATTCTTCCCTCGAACAGCTTGGTCGTTGGTGAAAATTTGCCTCGTTAAATCGCCAATCTGAGACACGATCCCGTACGATTTTGCGTCCGCGTTTTCGGCCGAGAATTATTCCGCTTACACCCGTGGAACGTGTCACGACTGTAAATCTCGGCCGAGATAGTTTCGGCGGCCGCCGTCTACCGTTTAAACAGCCCGCCGAAATCGATAATATTCAATTTCCAAGTTTCTGCAGTTATAGCTCGCTATTGTTAGTCCGGTTAGCGGCGAGGCGAACTTTTAATGGTTTTGCACGATGACAAGTTCTATTTGTGCAGTTAAATTTCGTTTCGGCTTTTCATTTCGCCGGAAGGACATAATTCCGGCAGATGGAACACAAGTTAAGAATACGAGTTGCTACTGTTGGAAAATTGCGGCATAGTAAATATAAACTTTATGCCAGTGACACGATAGTATGCTACAGGGTGTCTCGAAATATAAGAATCAAATGACGATGGAGCCTCGTGTCAGTGTTCGTGTTATATTTCATTTTGTCTTAATAACTTTATATATCGGTGTCGTGTTAGTTCAAAGGAACATATCATTCGTCAAAGAAATTGACGACACTGCTGAATTGATTTATGCTAAATTTGGCAATATGGCGATAACATCGGTTCGTTAGAAACGAGAAGTATACAGCAGAAGCGTGAACGTATGCGAATGCCTGGCTCTTCTCGCAGTTAATATTAATTTTCTGAAGAATCCTTGAACAGCATACGTATTTCCTAAGTATCTTGTAAAAATAAATCAAGTCAAGAGCAATCGTGTCCAATGATCGTATAATGTCTGAATAGTCATGGTCAGTGGCATTCATCGCTTGACCAAGTTTATACGCAACGTATTTAAGAAATTTAGTTCACTTGCCTCGATGCGACAAACGCGAAGTGTGCAGTAAAACAGAGAGAAAAGTTTGCCGAGAGATTTATTGACCTACACAGTTACTGGTGAGTAATTGGTAAGTGTATAGACCTACACGGTACTCTAACATGAAATTAAATTGTTTATAACTTTGGGAAATAAATCTCTATTTTGTATTTTCGTGTATGAATTTTCTTCGTTATTCTGATATCCAAAATATCGTTTTAATAAATCTTTTTAATAAATACTTTTGGGACACTCTATACACTGTCACGAAGAGAAACTCTCGTTTTTCTTCGGACTTTTTATTTTTATATAATTACCAATGAAAATTGTATATATTTAACAATAATACGACATTGAAGTCAGGATTGAACGAAAATTTAGTTTTCTACGAGCAGTTCTGTTTCAAATATTTCAATATCAATCACATTCTGTGTAAAATTATTTCAATCCGTCCTTTGCGTTATATTTAACAAAATATCGTAGAATCTCTATATTTCTATTAATCGAAGTAGCTTACAGCGTTCATTCGAAACGATGAAGTTAATAATAAAAAATCGAGTAATGTACACAGCAAATTGCGCAGGATATTTGAGGCCATCGAATCTCTGACGAAGATATTTCTATGATTTTAGCATGCTATTACATAGATACATATTTCTTCTTTTATATACGACCTTTTCTGACATAAGCTTTGAAAAGCACTTTTGGCAGTTTATTATTCCAGTGAAGTTTTGGGAAATTTATTTAAAACAGGATCTATTTCCATCCATTCCCGGATAAATATGGCCATAAAGATTCCGCGGTATGAGGGCACTGAATCAGCCGTAGTAAAGTAAAATAAATTCTTATAGTTTTTCGTTTTTATTATACCTTCATATACTTGGTACTTTTTATAAATGTTTTAATAAATACTCAATTGCTCTACTTCTTTTTTTTATATTTCGCATTATTCCCGAATGTATCTACAGTCTGAAAATTGTACACGTTTTATTATTCCTTGTTCGTTACACGTGAAATATTATCTTCTCCGAATGTAGCACATCATAAAAAAACATAACAGAATTATGGCATAGTATGTTGCGAAGCATAAATTATAATTGTATAAAATAAAAAAATGTTTAAGCACTCGTAAGCAAAATCTTTGTTCGAACGTATTATTTTATGCATGTTTTTGTTATACATAGTATACACTTTATTTTACACGCTATACATTTTATTATGCATTTTAATAAAACATAAACTTGGAAAGTTTTATTTTATTGCAAAACATGATGTTTTCTATATTATTCAAAATCTAAAACAATCGTAATTCGCTGTATCAAATTATTACACATAGCGTTGCCATCTCTGTAAAACACGATGTTTTCTATATTATTCAAAATTCAAAATAATCGTAATTCACTGTATCAAATTATTACACATAGCGTTGCCATCTCTGTAAAACACGATGTTTTCTATATTATTCAAAATTCAAAATAATCGTAATTCACTGTATCAAATTATTACATACAGTGTTATGCTGTCTTTCATAATTCTAATATAGTCCAGATCCACAAACTGGTTAACAACTTTCGGAATAGTGCCATGTAAATCAGTGTCAATAAATCATACTAATTACGCAAGAAACTTTAATCTGAAAGAAGCGTTTCCTTAACCGCCTAACCGGCTATGTCGAAACACGATATTTCGTGGTGTCAATTTAGCTGTCCCAGTATATGTAGGAAGATATTCACCGGTTAACAAAAGCTTAAAAGGCAACGAAGTAAAAGAGGATATTTGTTCCATAACAGTACAATAACCTTCTTATACTTTTACTGGCCTTCGGATGTTCAACCGCTTCACAGATGAAAACTTTCTCAACCGTGTTACACTTTAACGAGATGTCTCATCATTTACATACATGGAACAACACGTCGCGCTGCGTCGAGGGAAATAAGCTGTTCCATACGAATGGAAATAAAGAATCGCGTAATTAAATCACTGAACATTACGTAAACGCGAGTGAAACGAAGCAAAGTTACGAGAGCTTCTTTCTCTCTCGTTATTTTAATACCTGTATCCGTATTTGCAGTATGTGCTCGTGTAATCAGGATGCCATCATCCACTCGCTATCTGGTGCCCTAAGGCATTCGAGAAATTTGCCAAAGTTGCACCGTTAGAAGCATAGATCACCTTCTGTTCAGTTTTCGTTCGCCTGGTCTTTCTTGCTTCCGCTTAGCTTTTTTGTTCTTCCTTCTGCATTCTGTTACGCCCTCCTTTCCGGTGCATTCTTCGTCAGAGGAAGAAATCAATATAACGTTTCCACGAAGATGACGTTGGCATACTTGGCAAATCGTGGAAATTGCCATATCAAGGACTCTCCGCGTTTTATAGTTCTCTTCTTGCTGCACACTGCACGTTTTTTGGATGCGTCTTACATATGGAGCAACCCTGCAACCTTCTCTGGGTCACTTTCGACCGAATTGTACGTCTCTGTCGCCAGGAAATTTCTCAAATTTCGAGAAAATGAGGATCTTTGCATCAAACATTCGTTCTCTTGGACTTAATAGTTTCTGTTAGTTGGAATTTATCAGCTAGAAGATATAATATCATGCGATATAAACTGGGTCACTTTTGACCGAATTGTATCCCTCTATCGTCAGAAGATTTCTCAATCTTGCGGAAGATAAGATTCTCTGGACCAAAGATTTTCTTAGAATTAATAGCTTAGATTCTGTTTGTTTGAATTTTGGAGCATAAAGATACAATATCGTGTAATATAAATTGGGTCACTTTTGACCGAATTGTATCTCTCTGTCGTCAGAAAGTTTCTTAAGTTAGAGGAAAATAAGAATCTCTGCATTAAACATTTTCTTCGAACGAATAGTTCGGATTGTGTTTGTTTGAATCTACGACTATACAGATATAATATCATGTAATAAAAATAGTATCAATATATGATACTTAAGCAATCTAATTGTAATAACAAAGAGGTGAGTGTATAGCAGGGACAAACTACAAGGCAAGGATTATAATAGATAAATAATAAATGATAATAATACTAAAAATTTTCTGAAGACGTCACAAGGTCTCTCTATTCGATTAAAACGAAGGCAAAATTAAAATATAAAATATTCAAGAAGCGCAGCAGAGTTAACTTGGCGCTTGCTTGTTCGACTAAATGAAGTCTGTTGCGTTTCATTCTTTGTAATTTGTTGTGTAATTATATTACATCTTGCTTGGATGCACTTACATCTATATGTAAATAAATACCTCTACACGTAATACTTATTAGAATAAAATTATTGTTAGACAAATTGGTAAAATTCTTTTTCATCAAAGTAGCTAGGATCTTCACGAAGAAATTATTTTGCAGTATATTGTACATTCTTCGTTAGAAGACAAAGTACGAGTTACAAATACATTATCTTTTTTAAATTGATAAATAACTCACTTACATTGTTAGTTAATTGTTTGATAAAAAAATAATAAACAAATAGCTATTGTAGGTATTCAAAGTAAAACACTATAGATTAACTAAAAAAAAAAAAAAAAAATAAACTCACTTTTCACAGTTTAATTAATCTAGTTTTCCGCTTTTCGAACACACGTCATGGTTATAGATTGATAGCTAAATTGATTTTGTTACAGTGTAAGAGAAAAATAAAAGGTTTTATGTAAAAGAATGTCTAAGCCTATAAAGTTATTTATACGTTATTTTCATCTGTTACATTTTATTATTTATATTGGCAAATTTAAAAACGTATAAGATTGTTTCATTAAATCGTGCATTAACTGGTTTGAAATTAAAATTTCGGCAAATGAAAAATAAGAATTGACTGCTCTACATTAATACATACGCAAAATCACTGTGCAGAATGATTTACATTGCAATTATACCGCTTTTATATCGGAGCGAGAAAATGGTTAATGAAATGGTGAAATTTAAAGACGTAAATTGTATGCAAATACCGAAAACTTCTTCGAATTTTCAGGAAGACTTGCCGTAAGAACTTCGATAATAATATTAACAGTTTCAAAGAATTCTTTTGATCACGGAATTCTGTACATTTTCCACTTGAAACTGGAATATAATTAAGCTTTGCTAACGAATTTACTCACAAAGCGCTTCTGCTCGTTACACTAAGTTAAGGAATTTTAGTTTGCAAAGTAGCGGTGAAAGAAACAACGATTTAGTCATTTTTCTCAGATGCTGGAAGTTTCACGAGAAATTGGCAAGCATCTTAAGTGATGCTTGCTATTAACTTGTAACCCCTGTTCTATATTGTCCCTCTACTATCCAAGCTATTTTGTGCTTTTTAAGAAGTTCGTTATCCTTGTCCTTTCAAAATATAATGTAATTCAAGGCGCTTTTAACGTGAAACGATGGCTATACGCTACGTTTCATGACTATAAAACCATTCTAAAAATTTCAATTTTTATGTAAGTACCTGGTACAAGATACGTTATGACAAAGTCAATGCAATGCTTTGCAAGTATGCAACATTGGACAATAAAACTTGCAAAGGTTATTATTACAATTTTATTTTATTGTGCCTCGAGTACAATTTTTATAATAAAATATTGTATTATTCTGGTTTCGTAGTTCTGAAACAAGAACAGACTACTTTTCTATTCTTCCTCTTTTCTTCCAACGAATTTAATGTATTGTTTTTCGAGAAGAACAGGATAAATTGTTTTCATAAACATGGATTAAATTCAAAAGTACAATAAGTTTTACAAGATTGAAGTTAAATATCCTTTAAACTAATCATTTTTCAACCCAAGTATCTTAATGCTTTTCTGTAAACAATTCAAAAATGCACCAAATAGTTTAAAAAATATATATACAGGGTGGTTGGTAACTAGTGGTACAAGCGGAAAGGGGGTGATTCTACGCGAAAAAGGAAGTCGAAAATATAGAATAAAAATTTTTCGTTTGAGGCTTTGTTTTCGAGAACAAAACTGGAGAACAAACTTTTATTAGACTTTTATTTATGGAGCCATATTAAATCAATTGTCTATTCTGAAGAAATTGCAAGTTGCGAGCAATTAAAAGAAAAGATTATTGTAGCCTTTCATACTTTAAAACGATCGAATACGTTAGAAAGTGTTCATAGAAATTTAATTAGAAGAGCAGAAGTATGTGTTCGGCAGAATGGGCAACATTTTCAGCAATTTTTGTAATAATAATTATGATTACTTCATATTATTTCATTATGTATTCCTAATTTTCGTTACGGCAAAAACAAATTTAAACTGCGATAATATCCATCGAGACACCGATCTACAATGAGATCCGTTATAACGAGGCGTGATAAACTGCACGCGTACCGAGCTAAAATTCAAAGTCGATTTTCTCGAAAACAAAGCCTCAAACGAAAAATTTTTATTCTATATTTTCGACTTCTTTTTTCGCGTAGAATCACCCCCTTTCCGCTTGTACCACCAGTTATCAACCTGTATATATATATGTGTGTGTGTGTGTGAAAATAAGTTCCATTAAAAAAAAGAAACAAAGATACTTGAAATCTCGAAGCATGTCCACCTAAATAAGATTTGCAATCACCAGAAGTTTTATTGGAAACGCTTCTTCGAATAATCCACAGTTTTAAAACGAAACACCCTGTGTATAGAGCATGTGTGTAACATATTACGATGCGACGTTAATAGCACGTGTACATTAGAAGCTTTTACAATGGAATGCTAATACGTGGATAGCGGAGGGTGAAAAAATTCGATTCTTCGAAGCGACGCTGTACTCTCGTTCAAACTCTTTATTCTATCGTGAAACGGCGTTCCTTTAAATATAATCGCATATTTCGAATTCATCGAATGTAAAGCGAAGGCAGGGTTTCGCCGACAGGCAAAGTTTGACTGCGAAGGCAATTAGCGATGGCATAAATTGAGATAGACGCGGACGTTGGGAAGCACGTTGAGCAGCTGTACGAGACTCGTGGCTCATGAATATGAAACGAATATGACTGTAAGCCCTTTTGTTCGATAGCCACTCGATCTGTCATATCGACTCGCTTCCCTCCTATCGTTACGTGTTTTACTACGTCTCATAAATTTAACATTTGCCTAATCTCGATCCTCTATGGCGAATAGATCCGCCTGGTACTCCCGCGTCACAGATATCACGATCCCTTTTAACGCGATTACGTTTCCTGTTGATTCAATTGTACACTTTTCTTACATCATTTATTCGCGTTAGACACGTAAAACTTTCATTGAAGCAGGAGAGCTGTGAATGAAAAGAATGTGTAATATTAGCTTTTTGAAGAGAGTAATTGAAAATTATTTTACTTTCTTATTTAACCAGTTTCGTAATGTTATTTAATATCGTATTACAGTAATACGAAGACATTTAACGAGTCTCGCTGTAGATACATTGAACATTATGGAAAGAGAACGTGATAAGAGCGAAATCTGACTTGCACTAGATGAAGATGCTTACTTTGTTGGAAATAAAAATGAATTCACTGGACAAAGTTACCTTAAAATAATTAAGAAACTACAAACTTTTCTGCTAGAAAATGTGAAATAAAGAGAAATAATATCGAGAGGAAGAATTTAAGAAAAACCTTTAGTTTGCTGTAATTAGATGATTAATACAATCTCAAGAATTAATTTTGTCTTAATGAACTAAATTCAGTAATTCATTTTAATTACGTAAGATTAAATCGGAGCTGGAATTGACGCATATTATTCACCAGGTAGAGAGAGAGAGAGAGAGAGAGATAGAGAGAGAGAGAGAGAGAGAGAGAGATTTTTTGACACGGGAATGTACAGGGTGTAACAGAATACGTGACATCTACCTAGGATGTCGATTGTACACCTAATGTGTGTCCTAATAGTAAAAATAATGACAAAAGGTTCATGTACACATATGCTGTATGTCAATTTTCTGTGTAAGCAACATCTATTGAAAATGTTGAAATACTATGGTTGTAGAATATAGTAAATCTTTTAACAAATTCAGAGTACACCAAGAAAGTATCAGAGTGCGATCGGATCCATGACGTCTACTCTAACTATTTTCTAAATATCTTCTGTAAAAGTAATTAGTAAATTAGTTAGATGTTTGTACAAATTTATATTTTTACTAAGTTGATTCAAAAAATGAGAGCTGAACAAACATTTGTCTTACCTGCTAGATATTGCAACGTGTGCTTTACTTTTCATGTCTGATACATCTTATCATATTACATGCATTCTGTGAATTTTTCCATCTCGACATTTTTTATACACGCATAAACATTCGCAGCCTAGTAATTAGACAGCACAAAATTAAAACGAAAAGTTCGCTATCTCATAAACAAACACAGAGAGACGATGTATTCGTATGAACTTTTTTTTATTGTTTTTAGGTGTGCAATCAGCTTCTGAAGTAGATTTCACACGTTCTGTTGCACTCTGTGTAAAATATTAGATAATTCTTACTTTACTATGGCATTTTTTATATTACAGACTATACACACGTCTAAATTAAATTACAAGTTGAAGCCCATAGCTACATCTTTTTATTTTTTATTTATTTTTTTTTTATATATATAGATTTAATGTCGCATTAACTGCGAAGTCATTGGCAATAGAGGTGAGTACGCTTAGAGTATCGTATCAATTAATTTGATTTCTTTAATGAATTTTAGCAGATGGTGGATTTTGTCCCTGTTGGCATTGTCCTTAATACACCGTTTCAATTACGATGTCAATTATTTCGGTTTCTTTAACGAATTTTAGCAGATGGTCGATTTTGTTCCTGTTGACATTGCCTTTAATACACCGTTTCAATTACGATGTCAATTATTTCGGTTTCTTTAATGAATTTTAGCAGATGGTGGATTTTGTCCCTGTTGACATTGTCTTTAATACACCGTTTCAATTACGATGTCAATTATTTCGGTTTCTTTAATGAATTTTAGCAGATGGTGGATTCTTTCCTTGTTGACATTGTCTTTACTCCATGATTTCAATTTGTGTTCAATGCGACGTGTGTTATATTAGGTTGTCCGGAAAGTTCCTTTCCTTTCATAAGGTGATAATAGCTGAACAACAATTTCTATTTTATTTTATTTTATTTTATTGAATTAGGTGTGCTCCATTCTGTTCTATTTCTATTATTATGTTCGTGCATAATTCGATAAACTACTATAAAACAAAAAACATTGCGTGCCTATTATTTCTTTATAAAACGAGAGAAACATTTCGGACATCCTAATACTTTGGACCACATCTACGTTCTTTGTCTCATGTTGTAAAATAAATGTTCCAACTCTTGCTATTTAAAAATCAATTGATGAATAGTCGAACAGACATGTTTAAATTGAACCTCGCAAGCTTGATACATTCGATTCGGCAGTGCTATTATAGAAAGATTTACTCGATCTACCGTACAATCGTCGTCGCAGCGGATATCCCTACAAGAGTAAGTACCACGTATATATCCGCTCGATCCAATACGAATGACTTAACGTGGCGAATATGTACGTCTATACACCTGCTGGTCTCATTTTAAGGGGTTAGAGTATTCATGTAATTCCTGGGAAATTTAAGTTGTCTTGCGCATAGTTTCTCTCTCTCAAGGAGATAAGAAGCAGTTGATTCCTTGCTTACAATTAGGATTTATTTGCATTAAAATGCAATTACAATCTTGGCTACGAAAAGTGTTCGCATTAGGCTGTCCGAAAAGTTTCTTTCGTTTTATGAGGAAATAGACGCACAACGCTTTTTTGTATTATATTATTTTGTCGAATTATGTACGATCCATTTTCTTCTGTTGAGATAAACACCGCGACATTTCACAGACTTGGTTTCACGTTTTTACGAAGGTGCACCGTTGTAAAAAACACGTTTGCGGAAGAAAAACACTTTCCGGACAACCTAATATATAGCCTGATATTCCAAATAAGCGTTTTGTTATCAGGTTCCATAGAAGTACTATCAAATAATATGAAATTTAGTACATTTAGTTTTAATTAATTGGCGTATAAATGCTATGATAAATACAACGGTGAAGAAATACTTTTTGTAGCTACTTTACGTAAGAATAAAATGCTAGCCATCGGTGAAGAATAAAATATCGGTGACAGTTATGATCGTTAGAATTACAAAACAAGAGTCGTGAATAATATCGTGCGGAAATATTCTGTTTGTTATGTAAAGATATAGTTGATTTATTACCATGATTTATTCTTTTACAAAAAACCTTTCTACCTGAGTACCAGCTTATCATTATATATTTATATATATATTTTGCTGCGTGCAATGTATCATAAATTTTTCTACATAATATTTATTATAATATTTATATTCATAATATAATATGAAATATCTATACATCAGACATTATTATATACCGAGTTATTTATATAGCTATACTTTAAGTGACAGTTTAAAAAGTATAACTACTATTATTACTGTATATATTTCTAAATAAGACAGCAGGTAACAAGATAGCAAGGTAGAAGCAAAAAGAATATAACGTCAAATAAGTATATACTGTCAGCCACAAATACAACATTAGAACACATACTGGTTCCATTTATTGGAAATTTCTAATAAATTCTATTTTATCTTCTATTTTATATTGCACAAGTAGTAACAGATTTACAGTAAAGCACAAGCTATACGATAAAAGTAGAGGAAAGTATTAAACTTATATTAAATATATTGATATTTGATAAAGTATCTTCGCACTTATAGCTGACAGTGTATTTTAAATATATTTTATCATTTGCCTTTGTATAGGAGATAATCAGAAGACACAAAAGAGGTAGATGAAATGTAAGTTATAGAACGATAAAGTAGGTGCAGATTTAACATTGCAAGTAGGTCTCTAAGTAGTGGAAAGTCTGGTCGAAGAAATTCTGCAATTGGATTTACGAAGTTTATTGTCGTTAATTTAACACATAATTCTATCAGAATCGTGCATGATTCCACTGGGAATGAGCGGGCAGAGGGAAACTGGAAACTGTCTTGTTAGAAAATTTCAAAGCCACTAATTACATGAATGTCTAATTAACGAGTACTATCGGTGTCTTCTCGATTCCGATGAAACTTCAACATCTCACGAAGCTACGACGCTTCGTTCGATGCAGCAAAGACTGACGAGAACATCGACGATTTGTGAGACGTTTTTGAATACAGGAGACTATGTTGCAGTTACGACGTTAGCCTATACGCGACAATTTTACGAATCGTAACAATGTGTTTTGGAAATTCTGTTATGAACTCGAAGTTTCCAAACCGTCAGTCGATCCATTACTATTCCTTGAATCTAACTATTTCCTGTAAAAATATTATAAATAATATGAAAACCGTAGGTATATTCTACGAAAATTTGATAACCTTTTCTCAAATGTTAATCGAATACGAAAACAACTTGCTGATATTTTAAAAATAGCTGATAATGACATTTTAAAATAGCTTGATGGAGCTTTGTGCCAGGCAAGGACAAGCAACATTTTCATATTAAGAGGAGCACTATTTTCTAAATCTAGAAGGGATGAACGAACACTTATTTACTTTCTAAAGACCAAATTGAAAGACAGTTTTCTTAACACGCGGATATCGATAACGTACCGAATTGTAAAACTGTCGTTTTTGGTACGTAACGTGCCTTGGATGGTCTTCAATCTTCCCAACTGAAATGAAGCTTGAAATTAGCTGCACATTCAGCACAAATATAATTCTTGTTTCTCGCAGTGATTCGATATCGATATAAGACAACAGATACTGAACGATAGCAGTTCATTCGACCACTTAAAAAGAATTCCGCGTTGTTGGTTGATTTATTCGCAATAATTGAAATAATTAATATAACCACTTCTGCCCCATCTTATTGCAACGTTAACAAAATTTCTGACGCTCTGTACGACACCCATAATACAACCAAATGCACGTACATTCGCAAGAGGCTTTTATAATAAACGTGCAAATATTTCTACCAGCTACTGTATGCGCCATTCAAGTAAATTATCTTTTCCAAATCGCTGATTCGAATCACCTATTGGAAACTGATCTGGATGAAGTAAGAAGAATGTTCCGTGACCGCGGCAGGTCAGTGATTTGCGATCGAGAGAATCCAGCGAGTGCCAATTACGGAAACGACTTTCATTTGGAATGACGTTGATATTACGCTGAAATGAGGCAAAGACGGACTACGGGAAACGAATACAGCCGATCCGATGGATAATAATCCGTGATTTAGAAAGGCAGTCTACTGTCCGCGGGCTTCAAAATCGTTGAAAGTGATCGAACCCGATTCCTCGACGCTTTTGTCTATTTCCGCTTCAATTTCTATGTAAATCGACTTAAGATTCGACCATCGTTTGCGCGGTCTCAGGAACACGAACACAGTACTTCAATACCCCGACGAATCATAGTCGCTGCTTTCAATCTGGCCATAGCAAATCCGCGTCACCATCTGCAGCACTCGTTAACGATCATTTCTGAGGCGGTCGACCGAGCACTGTTCTCTTGGTAATTTCCAGCTAACAGTGCCATCGAGATTTACTCCGTGTGACGTCAAGAAACCGATCGCCGGGTTTCATTTACGAACGTCTTGGTGGCAAGGTTACGTCGATAACGTTATTTACGAGCGGCTCGCTTGTTATTCCAAAGCAGTCGGTAATTTCTTATGCGATAAAATGACGAAATCAATTACCGAATACTGGTTGCCTGTGACATCCTCACCAGGCTGTCTTAATCATCATCTGGCATAAATCCTCAAGTATTAATGCAAAGTGATAACATTTGATTGCGATAGTAAAATTTTGATCGTCGTTACTTTGATAAATATCTTCTTGATAGGTTTAGTAACCATTGAATTTTATTTTCATTGCCGCGATCGCTACTTGCCAATCATGTTTCTTCTCCAACGTCAGTTGTGTTTAATACTTAGTTATGTGTGTGGTAATTACGCGTAGTTGTTGTAGGATCCATTTTATCCGATCGATTGATATTTTACTTTGCATAAACATAGAGAACGATGCGAGGGTCGAACATTGGACATTTATTACGAAACGTTGCGGTAGTTTTGGTTGCTTTTACGAGCGCTGAGGTTTGTTTAACTATATAAATAAGCACGTGTCAAATATTTCTCGCTATAATGTGGGTCTGCAGTGATCCATAAAAGTGAACGTGCTCCTTGTTAAAATGGAACTGATATGAAAAGAATCTTCTTTTACGTGTATTTTTTTCTATTTAAGACTAAAACTCACGAATGAAGACATAACTCGCAACAAACACTCGTAATTATGTAGAAATATGTATCTAAAGAACTGGCATAAATGTGATACTCAATTTATGAACTTTTAGAAACATGTTTGCGATAAAATCAATTCATCGAACATATTTGGCCAGACTACGAATCTGCAAACAACTCGCACAAACTTCATAAAAATTAGCATGCGACTAATATGAGCAACGAACTCGTGTCAATTTTCCTACTCCGTGTCAGATGGCTGTCTCTTCAAAGTCTTGATCCGCTTGTAATAGGCTCTCTAACATCACGTAAACGAGCACCATTTGAGACCAGGTCTAGGTCGATAGCGACCTCCACGTAACGCTTTCGAACATGATTGAATCCTAATAACCATTACGTCGGACGTCTCAGAGTTTCGAGCATTAAGTGGCCGTCGTAAATCTAAACTGTCTCGATATCTCGCTCTTGACCACACATATACACGCACCGATGCACAGCCTTGTACGTGATCATTACGTCTCCGATTTGTCGCCTTGTGTCACGTGAAACTGTAGTTAACGTGCATTACATACGGAAACGCTGTTATCCGTTAAATATGTATAAAAGAAAAAAGGGAAAAAAGGAAGAAAAGAAGGAAAGTGAAGGGAAAGGGGAAAGTAAGTTTCATCAGGGGCCTGTTACTGGAGTCATCAGTAAAGGCTAGTGAACCCATCAATAAAGACTCGTTCAGACGTGTCGAGTAATTTAGTCGAGCGACGAATAGTCATCTACTATTAAGTGATTTACTGCATGCAAAGTATTCGCAATTAGAAAAGTTGAGTTACAGATTTAATTGGCTAGTAGTGAGTGGCGGAGAAAGCTTAAGCGTCGACGTACGGCAAGTTACTAAATTATTCGTCAGATCACTGGATGTCTGCACGAGCCTTAATATCTTGCTGTATAGCAAAATCGTAGCTTGCAAGTTCCGCATAGCGGAAGTCAAGTTACAGGAGATATTCGTACGAAAGGAATGATTAGTGAAGACTGTTGAGAAATTGTCTGTCGGTGCATATTCCTTGTTTAGCAACATTATCAGTTGTGCCAGCATTGTGACAATCAACAGTAACAGCAACTCAAAATATGCTAATAGAATGTCTCTAAATTCCACATTTGCAGTTTTGTAAATTTCGATAAAACGTAGAATCTGCAAAGCGGGTCTCTGTATCTTTGTACTATGATGATCATTTAAAATGTCTTCAAATAGCATCAAAATATTTATTCGGACGCTGACGTATTTGCGGGTTACGCATAAACATCTTACGAATTTAATTTTCTTCGTGAATTCACCATGTTGCCCTACAGTCTCGATGTTGCTCTTGAACAATATAAGCGATGTCTATTAGCAAATAGTATTGATAAAATTATCATAAAGATGAGCGAAAACGTACATAGACTAAAATCATCTGAGTGGCTGCATCGTGCTGCTCTCATGCTTGTCGATCTTCAGTGATTGATTTCCTCTGCAGGAAATAAATATATTAAATAGATTCATCTGGAACGTTTTTTTTTATCATTTTCGTGTCATTTCTACACGCACGTTTCTGTTTACC
Organism: Bombus affinis; assembly: GCF_024516045.1. Classification (NCBI taxonomy): domain Eukaryota; kingdom Metazoa; phylum Arthropoda; class Insecta; order Hymenoptera; family Apidae; genus Bombus; species Bombus affinis. The sequence continues at coordinate 429,180 of NC_066345.1, forward strand.
TGTCTTTGTATTATTTGTTAACAAAATATTGCTCAGAAGTAACATCGAGATTGTAGGACAGCACGATAAATGCACAAAGGAAAATGAAGTAAGATATTTTTGGGAAATCCACAACCACGCAAGTGTCCCTATGGACAGGAGTGTATGCGACAATTATAAAATCGTGAAAAGGTTGCATAAAGAATGGATATAGAATCGAACGACGATAATGCGTCAGCTCACTCCTTGTTCCTGAATTTCGCGCCAAAAATAGCGCAGAAACGAACCAGAGCCACGGTGTTTCGCCGACGTGTCCCGCTGTAATTATTTTCTATTTCCATGCATGGAAAGAACCATGAAAAGACAATATTTTTAAAACCGTTGATGATATAACACGAAAATCGTTGAGTGAACCAAGCGCTAAAGAAGGAAGCGCATTTCAAAAATGTTTTCAAGATTGAAAGAGACGTTGGCGCAAGTGTATTGTGCCGAACAGAGGTTGAAGAGAACAATTTAAAGTTAAGAGAAGAAAATACGCATGTACTTTTTCGAATAAATAAAAATTGCTCTCTGAAATAAAGAAAAATCCAACTTTTTGATCGCATCGCTGTTCCACCTACGTTCCACGTAAGAAAATAGTAAATTCTTATACTCGACGACGACAAAGCAATTGTTTGTACTATAATGCAGACACTGGAACTCGAGATGCAAATGCATTGTCTGGGCGCGTAGTTGGCGCAGACGTTACCAGCGTAATCCATCAAAACATCGTATATTCGATTACGCCGTACAATCAACGAACCCCATAAATTACACGTGCCAATTAGCACGACATTGTCCAGCGCAACGTGTATGACAATTACATAGGCGGCCTGAAAAACTGTGACGCGTTAGATCGTCGTCGGTTATTGTATCAGGTTGAAAAGACTACACTGGCAGCGTCGCCTGTGAAAACCGGAACTTGTCATTCTTGTCTGCTCGCCGCATGGCGGAAGCTCAAAATACGAGTAGACGGCTGATGTACATCGTGCCGAGAATTTTGCAGTCTTCGAGACGCGTAAAGGTAACAGTCGACATCTATTTTCATAAATCTAAAGAGATCATCCTTAACTGCAATTTGCTGTAATTTTCGCCATTTTGCCGACGCTATTTCCTTCCTCTCCTCTTAACCGAACTATTCTCATGAATTTACGATCGCTCACTCTCTTTCTCTCTTTCTCTCTCTGTCGCCTATTTGTGCCTTTCTCTACCTTTACCCTATCCTTGTCATATAAATAATTTAGTTTGCCTTTTACGTTCTTCGGCAGGTGAATAGTATATATATAAAACTAGTTCGATTAACCGTCTAAAACCGTAGGTTGAGCAGTAAGTTCGTTCGCCTTTCACAATACGAAACATTATTTAAGTTGTTTAAAACACGCGCAGACGTAGCTGGATTTCTTTTATGAAAAATATTAAATAAGAAGATAGGATGAATATGAGAATTCTTGATTAGAAGGATGTTATATTCGTATGAAACTTTTAACACTAGAACTACCGATAGGTAACGCGAAGCTATTTCTACCAAAACCAGTGAAAATGACTGGTTTTTAAAAAATATGTAATAATAGAATATTTTTATATTTATTGATTTATTACTTTCTTACAGAAGCAATTCAATGTTGTGTAGTACAATTTTTGTATTATTAATCCATCTGGGATTATGACTCCTAAACGAGGGTCGACATGATACGCAGTGAAAATTTAAAAAACGTGTGGCAAGTTGTAGAAAACGAGGAAACTGGTTAATTTGAGTTCGATAAACAGATTGCAGGGCCCTTTTACACTTTGACAAGTATTAATCAGTTTGATTGGTATTGTATAAGTAGCCTTGATACAAAATTATTTTCAGTTTGAATGCATAATAAACAAAATAAAATTCGCTATATTATTCTTTTAGTTATCGTTGCGAAAGTCATTACATCAATAATGTTGTAATAATATAACAGAAATAGGAATTTTAAAATAAAATTGTAAAACCAGTCAATTTGGCCGGTGTGGTAGTTCTAGAGTTAATGCACTCTATAAATGAATGAATTAATTGAAATAATATAGATATTGAATGATGAAACGAATATTGGAAATAAATAGACGAAATAAACGTTAAACATCGATTTAATCTGATAAATTTTCCAACGCGCATATCACCGATTATGCTTGCCACGATTACGTCGTTAATACACGAAATACTTTGCGTGTACTCTGTCGGCGAACGCCAATAATGACTATTCGATCAGCTTTGACACGAAATCGACAGAATGGGTCGTGTCAGTTTAACGGCCACGTAACTTTTCCGATTACGACTTTTAGAACTGCACGAGTGGCATCAAGTTTAATACCGCAGACAGTGGAGAGAGAATCGTAACCCGGAGCTACGTGTCGATAAGGCTTCTCCACTTTCTATGTGCGCTCTCCCATCATTTAACACGCCTATGTACCGTCGTTCAATTAGATTTTCTAATGTACGAACTTTATGTTTAAAAAGAGAGAGAGAGCGTATTTAAAATTTTTTTATTTTCATCAAAGGATTAGATAGTCTTCTATGACTTTTTCAGTTTCAATCCACTTTGCAAAATTAGCTTCAGAGGAATGTTTTCTATTTTATGGAAATATTTGTGCAGAACGTGTTAGTATGAACGAGTAAACGCTCAACTTAATAGGTAACAGAAGTACTAATGGAAGCTCTCAATTTATATCGACTTTGACTACGCGAATAAATATTTGTTTTTGGAGTTGTTAACTGCACTCGATTTCGTCCCTATTTGATACAGAAATAATTAAGTTTGAGACAATTTCTAAAAAATTATAAATGAACTTTTAGCTTATACGTTTGTAGCTAAAATATCGTATTTAAAGACAGGTGGGAAATATTATTACATTTGCTGAAAATTTCTCGACCGTACGTCATTTTTTGTACGCCATTCCTTTAATATAATTTAATGTAGCGATCGTATTGAAAATTCTGTAAATTTCTGTTTCTCATATTAATATGCTTAATTTCATTTTCATTAAATAAGTAATAACTTTTCTGTTTGGCATTTATTCGTGACATCTATATAAGGACATCTGCATAATAAAGACAAGAAACAGTTTACAGGCAAACTGCAAGACCGGAACAATAGAGGAACAATTTGCTTTCCGAAACAATTAACTCTCAACAATTATTCATTATATTCTAAGAGCGAGGTTACGTCTTTCAATGTGCAATCTTCTACGCTAAAGAATGTTGAATTATGGCATTGCATATGTAATAGTAATCACGGCGATAGCGATCAAGATTATGCTCCTTATGAAAAGTAAAAGTGATGCATTAAATACAAATGCATACAGGAGAAAATGAGAGTCACAAACGTTCACGAAGACGAACGGAGATAAAAATAGTAAATATTGATCGGTTGAGAGGATGCAAATCAGATTTTCATCATATCAAAATACATTTTCGAAGCTTGGGAATTAAAAAAATATCGCTGAGACACTTCGTGACTCAGGAAAATCCTATCTCGCACGTTCAGGCGCTCTAAAAATCTAACACAATTTATTCACTTTCGCCCTGATTAAGAACAGAAAAAATAGAAAAGTACAAGACATGATAGCTGCATGAAATCATAAAAACAATGGGCTGAATATTATATTAATATCTTGTACTGCTACGTAAATATCCAACGTTGAAAAGATTGAATGTTTTCTAGAACAATTACTGATATAATTTTGGCTCAAGGTTTTCGTGAATCAAGTGTTTGAGTTTTCTTCATTCCTCATAGAAATACACGAATAATAATTGTATTGTTATGTACTTGAGCATAAATAATTTTGTAACAAAATACGTTTTTAATTTCTTCGCCAAGCTTGACGCAGAAAATTCATAGCTGACTGTATAATATTTTATAGCTTCAGTTTATATTCACCGCATGGCGTCTATTTCCTTACTTGTACCATTCATAGGTATAGACATGTCAGTAATCTATGACACGATGCACGAGCAATTCATGGACACGAGGTCCAGTTCCCCTTGGGCCTAGTCCCTTCGTTAACCTGCGTCACCACTTTGTCAATCCCACCTATCAACGTAGGTAGAATACTCGCAGCCCTAGGAGGACTAATCAATCGAAACTGTCTATCTATTGACTAGTCGTGTCACCGTCTGCTTTTCGTAATTAATTATAGATCGATACAGCAAATAGCTATGGAACTAAGTTCGAACGAGATATCCGCCAAGATCGTATTGGAAACTTCCAATGTACATAAAATAGAATCTTTCTTTGAAAACGATACATATTACTGATAATGATATATATTATAATAATGGATATTAGGCTTAGATATGACAACTCCAAATTACACATTAATAAAAGCATGCAAGATAATAGAAACAAAAGAAAAAGCATTAAAAAGAGCAGCAAGGTACGAAGAGAAAGCCCTAGAATCAAAAAAGGAAGTAGTAAAGGAGTGTATAAAGGAAAGAGAGAGAAACTGGGGAAATGAAACCGTGAAGGAAAAAGAGCGAGAAAGAGAAAGAAGGGACTAAAAGAGGTGTGAAAGGAAGGGACGCAGATAGAAGCAAGAGATGAGCAAGAAAGGATGACAGCAGATCAGATTACAGAGGAAAGAAGAAAGAGAGAAGCAGAAGAGAAAAGGATAAGGGAATCCAAATGTAATATACACTACGGAAATATAGCCAAAGAAAAAGTACCTAGAAGGGAGGATGAAGTGGAGAGACAGAAGAATACTGGCAAGATTCAGATGTGGAAACGAGACCAAAGCAAGGGAATACTGGAAGCAAGAGGGAGAAAAAAGATGCAGACTACGTAAAAGGAATGAAGAAGACCTGAGACACGTAATAGAAGAATGTGAAATAACGGGAGGAGCAAAGGACATAGGAAAAGTACTAAATGAGACGGGAGAAGGTTTAGCGGAACTGAAAGCAATAATAGAGAGGAGAAGGGCAAACGACAGGAAGGATGCACAGCAAGGAGACTAAAGCCCAAAGTTGCAATAGTTTTTAGTCATTAGTGGTTAATTTGTAGTTCTTAGTTTTAGTTTTTAGAGAATAGAATAACTAAGGGAGTGCAATAGAATAGAGTGGAAAAAAGGGGAGGTAGATATATAAGAAAAGAATTAGACACAAGAGATGTAAAACCGAAAGTTCGTCCAAAGCCAAACGGACTAAGCAACAATAATAATAATATATATTATAATAATAATACAACATAATATAACGATAATGAAACATATCGAGCTGAATTAGGAGAAGCGTAGCGTTGGCTAGGAATATTAAAATATTGGTTACACATGTTGGAAAATTCCAATAAATTTTACGTCATAGCAGATGTTTATGTGTTTATCCTAAATTCAAAGTAAAAATGCACGAAATACACAGAATGCATATAATATGGAGAAACACATAAAATATTCAAAGTAGAACACCCGCTATAATATTTAGTAGGTGAAACAAATCCGTATTTAAATTCCATCTTTTTTTTTACTTGTATTCTCAAAAATATAAATTTGCATAAAAATCCGCACTCTAATTATAACGTAAGGTTCATATAAAATACAGTTTTTAATACCTCGTTTCATCCAATCTGTATATTTGTATGCAACTTCAAACGATGCTTAAATAATCTGAAAGAAATTAATCAGGTGAAAACGGACCTGGATTTAAAAACCCTAATATTTTAAGTCGAAATTTAACTTACAATCACGTTGGAGCTCCCAAGGTATCGGATACTTTAATGAACGATAAAATCGTCTGAATAGGTGATCCTCTAATTAGTTCGAGCATCGCTCAAGACTTTAAAGATTCCCAAGGTTTCCAGAATTTTCAAGCTTTTGACATTAATTAAGATTACGTTCTAAAGGTCCAGGGTTAAAAGAGTCGTCAAAGAGGTTTAAATTAAAACAATATTTTAAAAAATTTGAAATTTCGGTATACATTGTCTCAAGACGTTTCATAGATAATGTTCAATGTCCTTTACTTAAGATTGCTTTAGAATTTAGGTCAATTGTCTTTGTCGCCTTAATTAATAAAATCTTCTCTTACCTCTAAGAAAAGAGCTCATTGTCAATTAAATGCTTTTAAAATTTTTAATTACGGTTCCTAAGTATAAAGGAATAGAATTATTTTTATTCTACGAAAAACGTTCAAAGCTGTTTGAAATATAATATAATTATTATGTTATTACATATAATGTTATTATTTCAAGAATATTCATAATTTTAAATAACTTTTTCTTCATTTCTGCAAAACTTACACGTGTTTAACATATATTTTTCTAACCTACATGAAATTTGTTTAATCAAATTACACACAATTAAATTGATCTTAGCAGCAGTAAAGTATTTACAGGAATGCAACAAAAATATTTTTACTTGTCGTTTAATATTATTCGTACGAATAATTAAACGAAATAATCTAATCGACGTATTAATAATTTTTAATTCAAAATGTAAAAAACCTTCGGCTATAAATCGTCATTTTTATTATCTCCTGTAGATCATGACTTTATACAACCACTTTGCTCTCGTTATTCCACTATTTCTCGAGCCAAAATTTTATATTCCCAAAGAGACGAGCATCCATTTAAATGTACTGTCACTGAGAACGATCACTCGTACGAACCATTTTTCTACTGGCAAAGCGACGTTACACATACGGATACAGAACACACAAAGGAGCAATAAAAATTCTGATAAATATGTAAATATGGCAACAAAAACCTATCCCTTCAGAATACGCTGGAAATAAAATAACAGGACAAATAAAATTTATAACCTTGCTTCTTTTCTACTGCACGAAACCATATTATAAATCAATCTTCTTGTATAAATTTTCACTTGTTCGGCGTATTTCTATACATTTTGTTGTAAAGCGTATAGAATAAAGCTTCGTAAAATAAATAAATGCACAGGCATAAATGTATACATAGTGTATATATACGTAACATACACGAACAAAAATTTATTATTAAATTCAGTGTGATCCCCAGTAGAAAATATCATCTATAAATGTATCCTTCAAATCCAATATTTGTTTGGACGTTCGTATTCTTCAATAGTCGACATCAGCTTTCACTGGACGCAAGTATTATTATACTTATTGATATTTAATCTAACGTTTTATTTCATAGTTGGTGGTTTCTTGACGACTGTTCGAACGATATATATTATTGCCAATATTATTGTCAATATTCAGGGTTCTCGAGATTATTGTACGTAAGACATCGTCTACATAATCAGCATAAACAGATTTACACGTACAGATTTTGCACATGGAAACAATAAATAATAATTCACACGAACTGTGTTTTATAACGAGATTTATGTTGGAATAATTCTGTCGCAAGATGACAGTAGTTGAAGAAATCTCAACTATTCACAAACAGAGCTCAATATTTGACGTTGAATTTTGTATTCTAATCTTTAAATACTTCCAGTCAAACTTCTTTAGTCTCCTGTTCCTTTCCATTTTCATCATTTTGTACACGTCTTGTGACGTTATAGCAGATACGATCTATCGAAGAAGAAATTCGCTGTAACTCGAAAACAAGCGCAAATATAGCCTTTATAAGAGCCTTTTTATTGCTTCTACGCGCAGAATCCATTATCGAAGTGGTTGGCCGATGTTACGGTACACCCTGTATGTTACCGATACACTGCCGAGAATCCTGAATATTGAAAATAACATTGATAATAATATCGATCATCTGAAGGCTTCTTTAGGGTCATAGAACCCTATCTTTACGAGCGTTTTATCACTTTCAAAGGCAGACAACGTGTTGAAACGTTTCCATATACAAGATAGACATAGATAATATCAACGCAATGTGTACCCTGAATATTGACAATAATATTAAAAATAATATTGACCGTCTGAACGCCGCTTTAAGGTCATAGACCTTTATCTTTGTTAGTGTTTTATCACTTTGGAAGCCGGGAAAGGCTTCCATATACAAGATGGACATAGTTAATATCAACGAGTACAGCGCGTACTCTGAATATTGACGATAACATTGACAATTATATTTGAATTGAATGCTCCTTTAGAATCGTACAATTCCATCTTTGATAGCGTTTTGCCATTTTTAAAGGCAGGCAAGGTGTTGAAACGCTTCTATCTACAAGGCAGATAGATACTTCAGCTTGTACACGCTTCGGGCTATACAAGGCTCAGCTCGAATGGCGTACGCTTTTTCTTGTCGCTGCTCGTTAGCATTGCCGGTATTCTTCGACTCGAAGTTGCGGTAAATCGTTACTTTGATTGCGTGCACGGTTCTTATCGGTAGGTGTGTTATCTTAGCGGACAGGCAGGGCTTTTCTTACTTTCTGTTCCGTGAAAACCGTTTGTTTACTTTTCTAAGATGCTGCAAATTCAATGCATCAAATTGCACGTAGACACGCGTGCTCTCGCTTGAGAGGCGCATCTAATATCGTCTACCTTTCATTATAAGGCAATTCGCCATGTAAAGAAGAGAACACATCAAACGCGAAATTGTTTCTTCGTGGAAATTTAGCACTGGACTGCTGGTTGCTTCTTCGATGGCAATCGACAAGGGAAACTTCCGAAAGAGATAAAGAACGACGAAACGATAGTAAGAATCCTGCGAACGAAGAGATCTATGTTCTGACGTGTTTCTAAACAAACGTTTCTAAGAAACAGGATGAAAAATAGCACGAGCAAGATCACAGGTGTGTGTACTCCTCTTCGTGTTATCGGCATTAACGATTATCAGGAAAATCGATTGGTATTCCTACCAAGTGCATATCTATGCAGGAAGCAGTTTTGGAAAAGATCTTGAAAATTCATTGCGTGTCGTATACGTATGCACTTACGGTACGTACATAGCTAACATACACTTTGTCGAACCACGTCGTTGTAACGTCTGTTATCATCGAGATACGTCTATGTGGCTTTCTCGAAAGATATTAACAATCTCGATCAATTACAGTACAAACTAATAATTATATATATACATATACATATGTGAGGACTTAGATAGGAACAACGTCTCGCATTACCAAGAATACATGCACGTAACTGCAAATTTGTAAATTTTTAAATAAACGCCTTACCAGTCTCAGACATACCCAATCTTTCCATTATAAAAGTTTAATAATTACCTGAACATAGATGCCAGTAACGTGGTTATTGAAATATTCGTTGTTGGCTATGGCATCCCGTAGCAATAACGATGTATCACTCGTGGCTAATCCATACCTGAAAGTAATCGGAGAATGCAAACAACGTTGTTTATCCGACGTTACAAAATATCTCCTTCGTCGTTTAATTGTAAATGTTATTTGTAAGTAACACATAGCTAAAAGTAATCAGAGAATGCAAAATAACGTTTTTGTATCCAACGTTACGAAACATTTCTTTCGTTATTTAATTACAAGTTGTACCTAAATGGAATTGGTTTGCCTCGTCTCACTTTTCCGTGTGATTGTTGCACTAGGACGACGATATGTGCTTTACGTGAATTATGACAAATATATTTTTCAGATCAGAAACACACGCGTGTCATAAAAATAAATATCGACGAGAATTTATTAATTGAACCTAGTTTCTACTTAACCGCGTTGTTCTCCTCTAAAAATTTCTTCTTGCAATAAATTCGCTACATTTAATCTGCAGATGTATTCTCGTTTTATAATACTTCTTGACGTACATACAATATAATAGTATGCAACGTTTGTAACAGTTTTAACGTGGTTTATATCATAGGTTGTTATTAATGTTCTGTAGTCATGCAATGATAATGGCAGCACAGTAACAAGGACTATAGCCAATTAAGTTAAAAATAAAATAAGATAACATTTTTACACCATTCTTTCTCTATGTTTTAAATAATTCCGTCTAGTTTGAATCTTTGCATCTTGTTCACGCAATGTTTCTGTTTTCCATAAATACTCCATTAAAATGAAAGTCTGTTCTAAAAGTTTTATGCTCCTCTGAAATAACCATTATTTCACCTAAAACGCGCGATGTTCTGTTATTATTCGCAAAATAACAAACAATGCCTTCTGCCGCCAATTACTCTGCCGTTTTCATTTATTCGAAAAAAACGTTTACATTCGATATTAATTAAAAATCCTATCGAAAGAGATATGCATTTTTGGGAAACATTTAGTCGGAAATTAACCATAGCGTATAATGTTTTATTAACACCGACAACCATTGATCCAATGAAAAACATAAAGTTCAACCAATGATCACTTATCCTTCTCAAATTAATACAAACAGCCGTGATCGTATTTTCTCAACTAAACGATATCACAAGCACGGCCCTGAGTATCGTGTTCCAAAATGGGAAATGCATTTCATCGATGACAGGACGTTAGGCTGCTGACAAATGAAAAATCACCGACGCGTTCACTGTGGAAAATACAAAAAGAAGGATCACGCGCCTCCGTGACCACCGTTCAAGCGCAATTCCCCGAAGAAATTCGTTCTTGACATTCTGCGTCTAACAGGGTCAAAAGAATTGAATCAGCAGGGTCGCATAATTCGGTGGTTAAAGCCAGCGGCAAAGAAGCGCGGTTTATAGAGGTGCGGCAGACTCGCCTTGCGGTCCGACCTCGTCCTTGTTGTTAAGCATAATTGCTATTTATTGCGCGTGGCTTCGCAATTGTACCACGCTGCCTGTAATCCTAGCTGTTACTGGCGTGTTTTAGCGGCGAGTCGACCGCCTTCGGCCACCTTTTCTGCCAGGGCTTGTCCTTATCTCAGCGACGATCCTTTCATCGGCAATCATTTCAATGACACGATTTTAACCACATCGAATCTCCAGGACGATGTCTACTCGTCGTTAGCGACACTAAACTCCAATCTTCGCTCGATTTTGTTAATCGACAAGTGTTTTGTGCCTTTGGATAGGAGCGAGTGGTAGGATCATCGACGTTGCCTCCTTGTCCTTGGCCAACGAAATGTAGCCGAAACCGATACCGATTCTTCTTATGTCGGATTTTCAGTAGAAACACTGTTTTTAAATTTGCTCGCGTGTGCGATTGATATTTGCTTGGACTAGATTTTCGAGCGCTCGAACGACGCGTTTGCATGCATGTCACGTCAATGTTACACACGCACAGCTATAAATAGAACGCAAACTCGTACAATACTAGAATCGTATTTTGACCGAACTTGTTGTAAACAGTTGATTAACCTCTGCGTCGATCGTTGTTGTTGTCGGCCGAGTCTACTATCGGTCGAGTCTATTATTAGTCGAGTCTACTATCGGTCAAGTCTACTATCGGTCAAGTCTACTGTCCGTGAAGTGTAGTGTCGTTGAATTTCTGTCCTTGAAGACAGTGTTAGTGAATACCGTGTCGATCAAATGATACGGATCTTTTTGCCAGCGGTGCTTATTGTAGCCTTGCCAACGAACGCATAACCAGGTCTTGGCACTCCCCAGGGAAAACCTGCGAAGATCGAGTGGTGAAAAATCAGCATGGAATACAAGAAATTCCCAGTTCTGTGTATACGTCACATGTTACGAATATCTATGACAAAGACAGAGAATGGTGGGATGTCAAACAGTTGGAATCGCTTTGAATCTGTATAGTATACGTGGTGACAATTTCGAATAACTTGGAACAGGATTCGAAGCTTAAAACTCTTAAAAGTCTTGATCAGCCTTGAATCTTAATAAGTCCTGAGTCTTTGAACTCTCTTGAGTCGTGATCGTCTTAAAAGTCTTGACGTGGGATATTCGATACTTTGGCCTGAGAGTTCGAGAGTGGAAATGATGTTTAGACCGCAATGAAGATTCTACGATTACAGTGCTACGTGGCTTATCTTTTTGAAAGCTAATCAAAAATGAAGTTATCCAAAGCAGTTGTCGCTTTCGTGATAGAGCACGATTAAGATTAAGACTTGCAGCATTCACAAGACACGAAAAACTTTAAAGACTCAAGGACTACCAAAATTCAAAACTGACTCAAGACTCTTAAGAGCTTTAAAAGCTTCGAAACCCACCCAAAGTGACTGGAAATTGTCACCATGTGTACGATACAGATTCGAAGCAATTCCAACTGTTTCACATCCCACCATTCTCTGCCTCTGTCTCAGATATTCGTAGCAAATCACATTTTCGTAAAACAAGGTTCTTCTTGTTTTCCATATTGACTTTTCGCCACTCAATTTTCGCACGGTTTTTCCTCTGATCCGATATATGACTATACGAACGCGAAGGCCACTTTGGATGATGGTGGTCGTGTCGTTTCTAAAGCTTCAGCGTCGTTGTCTGCAGTCATCGCTACTGTCAGCATCGCCATTGCAATGACTAACAGTGCGACAAGTCGCCGTTAGAAACACCGAACAGAGATGACCGCTATATCGGTATTTGTGTTTACCGTGAGACACGCCACCGTGATCCGATCATTACGATTTCACGGTCAGGACGAGTAGAATCTACGTTGGCAAGTCGCTGTTGCGGCTATATTTTTATTATAAACGCCTTTGCAGCGTGTCGGCCATAATCAAACTCGTATAGTATGGGTAGACGGAATCGAGGTCATCGGCATAAATATAATGCGATTCAATTGTACGAGTTTCTTACAATTAGACCTCTCAATTTGCAAGTGAAATTTCTCTTTCATTTCTGTTCACACGTGAATTATTTAACGTTTCTATTGTACTAATTATTATTCACAGTAGCAGCTTAGTTTCTATTAGAAAGCAATCACGTGAATCGTGCTAATTTAATCCTGCTACGTTCTTTTCATTATTTTCGACCTAATTATATTTCTCTAACGTTAAAACATACCTTCATTTTGATCGAAATGAAACGTCGTTACTGCCACTCTCTCTCTGTAAGTTTATGTTAATTTGCTATAACGTTGGGAATATTTTTATGTGTTAAAATGACAGGGGAATTGAGATATCAGAATTTAAGAATCGGCAGCCGCCACTTCTTTCAGTGTCTGGTAAAAATCCAAGTCTAAATGTACATATTTCCTGTATAACATAATCTCACGTGACATAAGCGTACTTTGTATAATACTCAATTAATAGTCAATTAAAAAGTATATTTATATCTACTTATATTCCAATTTTAACGCACGTTTTTCCAAGACTTGATAAAAGAACGAATCAATAATCTAAAAATTCTAACAATTTCGTTAAGTTCATCGTAGATACGTATTTTTGTTTCGTGCTAATCATGTTTAATTAAAGCGTTAGCCTGTTAACAAATCAACAAATTGGAGGGTCGACGTAGCTTAACATTAGAATTACCAATCAATCTTAGACACAATAAATCCTTCCTACGAAGGTGTCTTGTTTTTTTTACATTTACGCAGACGTCAGCTTGTTTCATTTGCATGGAAGATAAATTACGTCATATCTACATGTACGAGGAATGGAACCGACCTCACTGAGATTGATTCGTCTTCATTAACTCTGTGAATTCCGTGATTATAGAAGTTTGTGTAGTTACACACCCCGGGAAGCAGATTAAACAACTATTTATGTCGTAGATTAATTTTAATAATTCTACTCAAATACTGCGCTATAGAAACGGAATACGCAAGCCGATTTTACAAATCACTTGCACCCATTTTGCATTTATTTAATATCTAGTTATTAGCGATTCAAATGCTCTTTAGCAATTTATGAACTCGTATTACCTACTGCAAATTTACTAATAGATTAATAAGTTGTTCGTACTAACTACAACTTTCTGGAAGATGTACTTCATAATCAATTCGTGATGTATATTCCTCATTTACTCATTTAATGCCATATTTGTAACGAGCGTTATCAATAATCAGGAGAAGAATTGAATCTTCTTTATGTTACTACTTTGCATAAAATTGCCAGCAAGTATATTGCATAATCACTGAATTACCTAATTGTTGACGTATTTTTACATATTTATATCTACGTAGGTGTACGTACTTTACACACAGAGAAGCTAGAAAATTCATTTTCCAATGAATCGTCCTTTTTTAGCAAATTTCATATTTCATTTTCATGGTTTCAATTTTTCTTAATCACACCAAGGTACAACTAACTGACACGAAATTTAATGTACTTGAACCTAATTGCTTGGTATACAAATGCCACGATAAGAACAACAAATGGTGTACAAATTGTACTTTTTCCAGCCATTACATGTATGAAATGTGCACAAAGTTTATAAATCCTATTTCTCATTTTCATTTCATTATAAATGTCGCTTTATCACGTTAACGGTAAACAATTTTATACAGCAGTCTGGCAACTGGCTTGTGAGATATTTCCCACAAATAGAAAAACGAAATATACGCTACCAACGATACTCGATCAATTCGTTATTATGACATTCGTATGCATTTCATGCTGTATTCGTGGTATCGTATTTTGAAACACGTAGCTGAGAGGTGAAAACCGAAAATCACGCGAAAATATCTGAAACGTGGAAAGAAGTGAAGCAAATTGAACACAATTTTTTCCCCGGTAGAATGTACAGAACGTCGGTTGCGATTAAAAATTAGGATATTTTTTAAAAAGCTGATGGAATCAGAAAAATATTCCTGAAAAGCTTGCTCGCTTAGCCGATCAAGGGCTGACGTTGCATAAACGCGATATTAGCGATTTTTCTCAATTAATTTACCTCATCGAATTCTGTTTTCGTACGATATGCTCGTGAAAGAGAATTTTAAAGACCCGCTCCATATTTTTATCCTGGTTATTTCTTCCGTGTACATTTTCCAATTTGATGAAATACAAAGAAATTGATAAATCATCGTTTGGTCCTCTATAAGACGTGATAATTTAGCAGAAATAATTTTTATACAGATGAAATGTCAAGAATAGGTTTGAGTTTCGCTGCGAACTTTCGTGAACTGCTCAGCTTTGCCCTGAGGAAGAAGTGAGCTGGAATGTTCGGTACAAAGCTCGATGTATTAATAGAAACACGTTTGAAACTCCAAGCACATATTCCATGTAATTATCGTAAATGTTTTTAAATTTGAAACTTAGATTTTAGTTTTACAATCTAGATTTTTAAACCTACATTTTAATTTGCAGTTAATTTCTTTTAGTGAAAATTTACTTTGATTCGTAATGCGACAGTGTTTGTTATGATGGGCTGAACAATTCAAAGCACTAAGTATAGCGTATCACAGAGCAGGATTTTTCGTTTAAATTCTGCGGGGGCGTAAATCCCGCTACGCTTGATCGCCACCATGATTTGCCACGCATTTGCTTTAACCTCTGTGATGTTACTCACAAAGACCGGGTTGAACGTTGACTGACAAACTCGCGAGTCACAGTGATATACACTGTTTATTATTATTCAAGCGGTAACTACAGGGTGGACAATATATAATTGACTAATTTCAAAGCAGCGCCATTCCTTAGAAAATGGATTTGTATTTCGATCTACGATTTGAGAACTCGATCCACGTTGTTGGAATTTTCTCATGATCTTTCTGCGGATTTTTATAAATACAGTTATATTTTCATTCTAATCATCTCACACGTTCGATTGCCACACGAAATTTATATATCTCTACCTGAGAACCCCAACAGACTGAAATCTAATTTTTGCAAAATATCTGCTCACTTATCTTAGTTAGCTACATCGTTCACAAATTTCAATTTTCCATTCCATGAAATTTATCTTATTCTAATGATTTAACAAAATTTGGTAACGTGGGTCTGCAAGTTTCGCTTAAATCAAGTCATCTAGCGCAAAAATAGTTCATCTATAAATATATACATCAAATAAGAAAATCATATCTGCGTTGAAAATTGAAACTGAACATATAACAGTTTATATTTCGGACGTATGGGAAATTGATGGCTGGTTGTTAAATACCAAAAATCGTTTTTTTCAAAACCACCTTTTTACCAGGTACGCCCACTCTAATTAACGCGGCAGCGTGGCAGTGAACGTGTTAATAACATTTCAAACTACAATGTCGCTTATACGCAGCATCGAGTGGCCACGAGTTAATAAACCGGTTTAATACGCGCTGGTTTACGTAATTTATATCAGCATATTAGGCGACGATACGCGGAAGAGTTATTTCAAAAATACACACACATGGACACAACGGAGCGTGAAAATGTCGCGACTAAATGCAATCCGTTTGTTCTGGCTAACAGTCGGCCAAAACTGTCACGCACTAATGACTCACTAAATTTCATCGTGCGTTTTGCAGCATGCAATGCGCGACTATCGGATGTTGTGGTTCTCTAGCGGCTTCGTTTTAATTCCTTTCATTTTTATTCCACGTCTCGTAATTCTTCGTAAATTTCCTAACACCGCAACCTCTCTGCTGGACGGTATACCGTTTTGTCTTTATCGTTCGCTTCTTTCTTCCCCTCGGTCCTCCTGCTCGGTTTTTCGAGACAGAACTTCGAAACTATTCGGTGGCGTTCTGCTGCGAATTCTTTTCAGCGGCTACCAAGGAACTCTGTAATGTAATTATGATGTAAAAGCGCTGGAAAATCTCGACCAGTGTTAATTCTTGTCACATCGTCTCACGAGCGCAGGACTTCGCGGAATGTGCTGGTCTTGACAACTGCTAAAAACTTTGATATAAATATAAAACTAACGAAAGCTCATGCGATGAATAATCTTCGCGTTTTCATTCCGCTCTTCGTTTTAAGACTGTCTCATCGTATTGCGAGCAACGTGAACTTCGTTGAATTTTTATGGCCTTTTTCTTTCCTGTTAACCTCGAATTGCAATACTACGATACAGCACGAATACAGCTACGTCCTATAACTATAAAACTAGAATTAACTATCCATTGTTTGATTTTTATCGTATTCTCAGTTCAATTTCTGTAGAATAAAGTATTCTGTTATGATGGTTTTAGAGTTATGGAATAAGAATAACTTAGCTTATTCTAAGATATCTTTCCCCATACGAATTCAAATATGGCAAATATTTTCTCCTGTCACGTTACATATAAAACTTGGAAGCTTCTGGATAGTTGTCATAGTTGTGACACGCAATGTTTTTATTGTACATGGTTTAAAATTTTTTTTTAATGCTAAAAAGCCCACTCCATGTTGTACAGTCCTTTTTTATTAAAATAATAATGTTCATGGTATTATCATATATCTACAAATATATAATTAACAGAGTGCAAGTTTTATAAAGCTAATTAATTAAATGGAATCTTTAAAGTAGAAATCTTGCTTCGCCCACTGAATTTTACAACAGATACTATAACTTGGATATTTCGTATATTTCTGCATATTTGCAATTTAAAATTGTCTATAAATGCATAAAAATCTAAAACATCTTAGGAACCTGCTATTAACGTTCTGGAAAAAGATAATGGTTCTTGTTAGGATATTAACTGCGTTTCAAAGATTTCCTTTTAAACCTGTAATCTTAAACATGGCAACGTCTACGTGATTGACAAGCGAGCAAAAAGTATTATACATCGTCAGAGCTGCGACATTTTTAATCTTCCAGTGTAGCTTCAAAGCCGCCCACATACACCTGTCAATCACCTGTCATTGCTGTATGCACAAGTTCATCCAGCTCATTTTTTCTTCTCTCAATTATATCCTGCGTTTGATATTTGCCATGTTTTATCATGCAACATGAACTGTTTCTCACGGTTATATATCTTCTTTCTCGCAACTCGCAACAAGCGTCGACCTCCTGATTACGTTCAACTTCGCTTTTTATAAAGCGAGTAATTTCACATAGTCCAGGTACACGATTAACACGATCCTGTATATACAAGATCCTGTTGAGTTTCACTTTTTGGAAACTGATCAATTCAATCGCCACGAGTCCTGTTCTCCCGATCCTGTCCAACTCCATTTTTCGAAAAGCGATCATTATCCAGGTACATGATTAACAGGTATTGGATACCTCGGGGCAGAAATCTTATTGTCATAAATTTATTTATTACAAGGAAAAAGCACAGTTAATTGCACATTATACATAAGGAAATTGTGAACAGGATAATATTGATAAATTAGCATTCTCCTATGCGTTTTAATTTATGCGTCGGTTGCTCGGCGTTGCTTCTCAGCGCCACACACACACACACAGTAACATTGTCGTTGCAAATTGTTGCTTGCACTTTCACAATGACCATTACGCATATCTGTCTTTTAGCACGGGCCACAATTAACCCATTTGCATCCAAGCGCGGATTATCACGCGATCTGCGTAATTTCCATTTTAATCTAAATAATTTTCTTTTTAATAAATAATACTTTACCTTTTCCCTCTATTATAAAGAACGTGAGATGCGATGTTTGCGAGGTAACATTGTCTACCAACTGTTTGGAACAGTAAATTTTCGATAAACTTCATGAAGAATTCGGGTGTCATTTACTGCACCTACGACCGGTGATGGTGGCCAGTCCTCACGTTGAACACCGCTTAACTAGGACCATGATGCAAATGGGTTAATATAAAGATTATGAAAGTCAGTAGTAAGAAGAGATAAAATCAGTTTATACGTCTGTTACGTGTAACTGGTGATTAAGTTGTTTATACGTGAGATGGTTGCAGCGATGTTTCAGAATTTGGCTGGTTTAGAGAGCGTATGAAGCGTCTAATTGATAGATCCTGTATAGTTGAGTGTAGTATCTTGTAATGCTGGTACAGTGACGTCGTAAACGAAGACCATGAGCGAGGAAGGCAGTCAATTCCTGCACAGTAATGTATCGCGCATCCGATACTTTACGTTGCGAGACATAAACGACATGGGCCATGATCGTACATACAGCTACACGTGCATCAATTATGCCTAACTACCTGATTGTGCTCTCCTTGACTGTACGTAGTAAGATGATCCGAAGATCTCGATCATGGGGCTTGGTATTTGCCGTCCATGATTTAACGTTCGCGTCTGTGGCAGAGAAACTATATCGCGGCTTTAATAGACATTGGTCGATGCTCGTACTGACAGCTACAGGTGGGTCAGCCTTCGTAAACCGAATGCCATCTGAGAGAACAATAACTTAGCCATTGGGCCGGCAAGCTGATGTGAATGCGGCCCGGGCTATTAATGACCGATAACGCATTGTCATTGAATCGCAGATAATCAGCCCGCGGTCATAATTTACGTACAGCGTTGCAATCGCGCACGGCTAAAAATAGAAGCCGGCCAGCGGCTTTACCGTTTCTGCCTATCAATAGCTTGATAATGAAACAATGCAGCCGATTATTATCGAGTCCTTCCCCTTTATTCTCATTTTTGTATAATTAGACCGTTACTCCTCTGATTCTCATAATGCGCGTATCTATTGCATACATGAACCGAGTATCGTGAAAAGAGAACATATGGTAGGTGGCGGCGATACAGCGAGGTCGTAAAATTGGTCAGCAATTAAAATTTACTACTTCCGATGTTTGTAACGGTTGTATTTATTTAGAGTGTTGTTCAGGGCCGTACCACGTCGATGCAAAATCTCTTCCTCTTTCTCGGGATATCTGACCAGAAATTGTCTGTTTGCGAACGAGATCGGTTATACTTTGGATATAGTTATTGATATTGTTTGTTGAAAATGACAACGTGAGTTCGTGCTCGCCATACATATGCAGATGCGTTAGCTACAAGAAATGGTAACTGGAAGATAGTTCTAGATACGATAGATAGATTTAATCGGTAGGTTTAAGATGTTCTTTTGTCTTTATTCCTAGTCCATGTAAGAATGTGCAATAAAGGTTTTTTTTAGCTCAGAACGGTGTGATAGATTTATCCAAAGAATAAAATAATAGCTATTGTGATTGTTGAAAATAACAACGTGAGTTCTCGCTCGCCATCTATATGCTGACGGCTAGTTACAAAAGGAGTAACTAGAAGTTATTCCTAGACAGGGTCGATAGACCTGATCGATAGTTTTAGGACCTCTCTTGTTTTTTTCTTTCATTCATTCGTTTGTGTCCCTTCTAAGTGTGTGCAATAAAGGTTTTTCTGCTCCGAGAAGTGTGGATTTATTATCCAGATAACATAATAATAACCAACGCGATCCTACCTCTCAAATATAAAATAACAACAGTGATCCTACCTCTGAATAAAGAAATAACATTATTATATGTTGATTATATTAATATATTATATACTTGTTTACGTGTATCGATTTTTTGGAATATTTTATATTGAAAAGTATTAAGAAACAATATTTAAAAAGATGTTCTTTCCTTGAACTTATTTTCTCATGTAGACTATATTAATATGCTATATATTTGTTTACACGTATCAATTTTTGGAATATTTTACATTGAAAAGTATTAAGGAACAATATTTAAAAAGATGTTCCTTCTTTGTACTTATTTTCTCATGTAGATTATATGAATATACTATATGTTTGTTTACACGTATCGATTTTTTGGAATATTTTACATTAAAAAGTATTAAGGAACAATATTTAAAAAGATGTTCCTTCTTTGAACTTATTTTTTCATGTAGATTATATTAATATACTATACTACACTATAATTAATATACTATTAATATACTATACTATATTTAATAAAATATATATTTAATTAATATACTATTAATATACTATACTATAATATACTATACTGTTTACACGTATCGATTTTTTGGAATATTTTACATTGAAAAGTATCAAGGAACAATATTTAAAAAGATGTTCCTTCTTTGTACTTATTTTCTCATGTAGACTATATTAATATACTATATGTTTGTTTACACGTATCGATTTTTTGGAATATTTTACATTGAAAAGTATTAAGAAACAATATTTAAAAAGATGTTCTTTCTTTGAACTTATTTTCTCAACAGAAGATTCTGTTTCCTTTAACATGTCGATTCTCGGAAACATTCTGCCTAACAAAGTATGTAAAGGTAGAAAAAGTCGACAAAGTCAATAATTTAATTTAAAATATTTTAATTTAAAATATTTCACGAATTGTTGATTTTTTAAATATCGCGCTTTGGTACTTGTTGACGTAGAATATATCAAATAATTTATATTACGTAAAAAGGATATATAGTTCCATTTAAAAATATAAACTTCACCTCCATACGTGTTCTATGCATCCTCCTACACTGATAAACTAATCGCGTGAAATTATGCGCCCCTTGAAATCATTCAGCTTCTGTTCGAAATATTTTCCGTTAAAATCATTATCTGCGTGGTAATCGAAATTATTGTACTGTGTACAATTGTTCGCTTCGAATTCTTCAGCGGAAAACGTATTCGCACAGATTAAAATGGATTCCTGTAACACGGAAATGAAATTTTTTGTTTCAATCAATTATACACGAGTAGATAAAGAGAAAGGCAGATTAAAACGAAACAAAGGAATCTAATACGATCTGCCTGTTCCTTCGAACGAAAGACAATACACAAAAATGGGTAGAGTCTGCTTTATTTATGAGCGACAACTCTGAAATCGAGAAATTACAATCCTATCATCGTTTCACGATGTGTTTTTGAACATAAAGGGTACACCCGATTGGCATCACGAGTTTAATCGAAAGATTTAGTCGAATTCACTATTAAAGCGAAACTGGAAAATTGGATTTCAGTTCCCAATGGGCAATCTATTATCATGTAATTCATTTAATTATTGTTAACCTGCCGTAATTTGTAATACTCCTGCTGTACTTTACACGGCGTCAAATTTAATTGACAGTATTTAATTGATATCTAATCGAAACTGAAGCACAGACAGCTCGTACCTGGCAATATGTTTTATATTGAAAACAGAGTCTAACCAGCTTTGGAAATTTGATTTACTTGTACTCGACGTTAGCCGTGCTTTTCTATCGTTCCATATAATTTCATTTTGTATCTTATTTGACGTTTTCACGTTACTTAAGCAGAGATTTTTGCTTCCCTCCAAATTATTTCATTGAAATAATTAAATTTTATGCGAAAGGTTACAAAATTCCTAATGACTGGCGGCGATACGGTGGTAGCAGATCGCGATCAATATTTTCCAACGAAATCGAAGCTATAGAACAAACTGGATGAGTACGTTGACGACCTTTTAAATCTCGGAAAATATGGATTTTGATTTGATCAATATCCGCCGCGAGTTTTGATTCAAAAACTTAATAAAACAGAACATGTATATTGAGATCATTTCGTTGCATAACAATGCAGGAATTAATTCACGAATTAATTATTCTAGACAATACCGCTAACAATAGCTGAAAATTACAATTCGAGCATCGAAAATAAGCTGACACCGTTTCATGAATTTGGATCAAATATAAATTAGTATAACAATGATGTACGTTTACCAAATTTCCATTGTCTACTATTATAGAGATGAAATCACTATTTTATCCGCGATATACGAATCATACTAATCTTCCAACGATAAGAGCAAATTAATATCTCGTTAAAATATTTCGTCGTTTTAAAGTTAAAAATAATCCTGACGGCTACTTCGCTCCGACAAATTCCGAGTCTGGTCGTTGCAGCAAATTAGCCACGTACGTTCTGTATATTTCCACATCTTTAAATAATCCTACGATTGCCCAAACATCCGTATTTTACTGATTACTTTCCTGTCGCTCCGTGTACACCGGATAAAAATGCACTTTTAGCGCAACGACTCGGTTGGACAAAAATAAAGTTTCACGCTTTCCTCTTTTTTCTCTTTTCTTTTTTCCCTTTTTTTTTTTTTTTTTTTTTCGTATATCTCGACTCTCGCCAGTGGCAAACAGCGCCTAACAGCGGGAACATTTTAGTGAACGACTCGCATGCCAGGAGTTACACGGTAGCAGACACGTAGCCCTCCATGTTTTATCATGCTCGAACTCGTCGACCCACGTAATCCTGAAGATGCAACGCCGTCACGAAGATAGAAGGAAAAGGAATTCGAGGCATTGCATGCTCACGTGGCGTGCGTGTATCTTTTATATTGCAGTTGCCGGTTTCCGCACGTCTCGCGAGAATGCTTTCGGCAAGTTGCCGCGCGGCTTTCAATTCCGCGCGGGACTCGCGTATTGCCGAAACCTGGTAACGAGCACACGACAACCTCGTAACCGTATGTTAGCCCGCGCTGGATTAAAACAGCCGAAAGGACGCGAATTTACACCGCTGGCAAATTCTACTAGGTTTTTTCCTTCGTCAAACGGTCGAGATGCCGGTTGTGTTCCTTCCACACAGGTTTCATTTAGCGGAGAATTTCTCCAATTTCGCGAGAAATTACATCGGAAGGGTATGTTCGTTGCGCGACACCGGATTAATTATTACGCGGGGAAAAAACGGTGAAATTATATTTTATAAAGGAAATTTCTCAAGAATCTCTGACTTGATTAAAATTTCTGTTTTTTTTTTTTTTTTGTTTTAGGTGAGTGATAATGATAATCATGGCTTTGATACTTCGACAGGAGCAAGTGGTGAGTCTGTTTTCGTTTGATTTAAGCTAGAATTACGTTTATTGATAGATCAGGTTGCTGCATAACTTGCCTCTGTTCGTAGAATCGGGTGATCGGTGTTGTAGTAAATATAATATCGATATGAACTGTGTGCAGGAGTAAAATATCTTCCTTAATCTCTTAATCTGTTAGCAATCCTGTTTCAAAAGCGTATACTTACGTTGTGTCGCAAAAATGAAACGGTGACGAATATACTCGTTGAACGCAACATATGCAACTGCAATAAGATTCAGTTAAATTGCAACGAAACGACGGTTGGTTTCTTTGAAAAATCAATAATTTTGTTGCTAGTAATTATTGATATTATATATATTCATAATCTGGTTGTTTAAAGAAAAAAAGGAAAAGCAGAAAAAAGAAATCAAATAAATACTTGGAAATAAAACGATAAGCCAGAAATTTAATCAGTTGTTGGTGCAGCTGCTCTGAAAGGATTTTGGTTTCGTCAAGAATGCAACAAATACATTGACGAGAAGGCAGAAAATGAAAAACATACAAAGATAAGAATATACTCAGAAATTTGTAAATATTTCGTCGATCGCACTGTGTGCGGTCTTTTTTCAAGACAATTCCTTTTACCATTTTGTTTTTCGTTCTTTCAAAATATTTTAAAATATCTAAAATTTACAAATGTTTCGGTTTTCATAAAAATTTTTATTTAAATAGCAAATGGTGATTATGCTTTTTTCTCATAACGAGTATACTCGTCACACACAGTTAACAGTTTTAATAATCAGAAAGCCAGTAAGGGCTTTTGCATTGATATTCATCTGACATCGCATTTGCAACAGATTTTCATCTTTTTCGACCAAACAAATAGAAGAGAGTTAAATAATTTTGACGTCGTAAAAAATCCAATGAAATGCAACAAAGCCAAAGATTTTTATACACCACAGGAATTTCTAATTCGATTTGTATCGTCGCAAATCGAATTCGTAGACTTTTATAGCGATCTAATAATTGATATATTCGAACGTAAATATTAGCCAACACCCAGCAAGAAAGAATTATAATTAAAAAAAACTATTAGCAGAGATATCGTAGCAGCTGCGCAATGTACGACTGAGACCTGGAAATGAAAAAGAGAAGAAAATTTCCATAACGTTTAGACAGTATTAAATAGCAGAAACTGAGCTGCTTTTCTCTAGCACTATACGAAATTAAACGTCACACCCATGCTTTCATTCTTTTAATTCCTCCTTTCTCTTTAAAACATATTTCTAGTGGATTATAAAATGGTAAGGACCAAAGTGAGTTTATTCGAGCGCGAATTTGTGATATCTCCGTGAGATTCTTTTTCCTGGTTGCCTTACACGTATGGTTTCATATTTTACAATTTATACAATTTGAGAAATAAGTCACAGTCGATATCTTTTATGTTTTTCATTGGTTTCATATCTACAATCCACCTTGCAAATATCCTCCGCATATTTTCGAACACTTTGTACAATACTGCTCGCAATTATTCGAACAAACAAATAGAAGTATTTCACTTATTTTTGACAGAGTGCGATTAATTAAAAAATTACAGAAAGGAAAATCCAGCACGATTGTATCTTCTGCAAATTTGTGATATCTTCATGAGATTCTTCTTCCTGGTTGCCTTACACGTATGGTTTCATATTTTACAATTTACAGAATTTGAGAAATAAGTCACAGTCGATATCTTTTACCTTTTTCATTGGTTTCATATCTACAATCCACCTTGCAAATATCCTCCGCATATTTTCGAACACTTTGTACAATACTGCTCGCAATTATTCGAACAAACAAATAGAAGTATTTCGTTTGTTTTTGCTAGAGTGCAATTAATTAAAAAATCACAGAAAGGAAAATCCAGCACGATTGTATCTTCTGCAAATTTGTGACATCTTCGCGAGATTCTTCTTCCTGGTTGCCTTACACGTATGGTTTCATATTTTACAATTTACAGAATTTGAGAAATAAGTCACAGTCGATATCTTTTACCTTTTTCATTGGTTTCATATCTACAATCCACCTTGCAAATATCCTCCGCATATTTTCGAACACTTTGTACAGTGCTGCTCGCAATTATTCGAACAAACAAATAGAAGTATTTCGCTTGTTTTTGCCAGAGTGCAATTAATTAAAAAATTACAGAAAGGAAAATGCAACACGATTGTATCTTCTGCTGTTGCAGAATATGATTCACCGTACGATTTATTTCTGAAAGTCAGTTGTGCAGTAACAAAATTGGCACTTGCAGATGTCGAAGATTTATAGATCAGTTTTGTTCTTGGATTGTTGGGTTGCAAATAAAATAAAAATGGTTGTTCCAAATTGTGAGAGTATCTCGCAATGGTGTTTCAAATCAGATAACACCTGCACGAATCGTGTATTTAATTTTAATATATTGTTGATAATATCTTAAATAAACTGTGTATACTTGATGTAATATACAATAGCTACGAAAAATACTGATACATACGTTATCTTCCTACGAAGAATTCTTTTATCACGCTTTATACATTCCATTTATTTATAAATGTTATTCGTTATATGCAGATATACATTCCATAGCATGTATTACATATAGATTACATTCACATACATATTTTCCACAATATGTATGTAATTTTCGTCTTCATATCAAATTGTTTATAATCAATATAAATCACACGACATTTAATACGTTTTTATCTAATGAATTAATAAGTAAATGTAATAAATACAATGGCGTGCCAATACTTTTTGTAGCAACTGCATACCTTTTGGTTCTACAAGAACAATAGAAAGTATTATCTTTGATCATTAATTTCTTATCGATTCATACGTTTTATATCAGGCGAAAATGTCTACTTATAAGCAGCAGTGTACATACGGTAGTAGAGCAAATTGTATTGCCGATGCAGATAGTACGTTTCAAAAAAATTCGTCTTCATGTCAAATTGTTTATAATCAATATAAATCACATGACATTTAATACGTTTTGATCTAATGAATTAATAAGTAAATGTAATAAATACAATGGCGTGCCAATACTTTTTATAACAACTGCATACCTTTTGGTTCTACAAGAACAATTGAATGTATTATCTTTGATCATTAATTTCTTATCGATTCATACGTTTTATATCAGGCGAAAATGTCTACTTATAAGCAGCAGTGTACATACGGTAGTAGAGCAAATTGTATTGTCGATGCGGATAGTACGTTTCAAAAAAATGGACTTCTTCTCTTTCCCATCTGATGAAAACGAATGGCCTCTTTCGCCTGAAAATCTTCTCCTTTCTCTCCGTATGATTGTCCGATTTTGGCTTTCTCTTCCTGTAACCATTTTTCTTGGACTATCTATTCTCTTTTATTTAGACTTTCTTTTTCCCTGCACGCTCTCTACTGGCGTTTCTGGCTTTTCTGCCTCCGGTTGCCGTGGTTTCTCCTTTGAAGAGAAAACGCAGGGAAGAAAGAAAGGAAGAAAGGATTCATAGACGCTTTGTCGCAACAAAAGTGATGAAAAATTGTCGAGTCTTGGAGACATTATTCTTGCAAAATGAGGGGAAATAATGCCAAAGGGAAATATTATTTGCCACCTAAAAGCCTTCCGCTCCCTTTATGTTCTCCCATCGTCGATGGAATCTACACCAATGCTTCTTGCCACAAGCATATAAACTTTCCAACGATAAAAAATATCTCCTTGTTTGAAGTTTTAAACGACCAAGTCTCATCTTGAAAAATCGATGGATATCTGCGAGCGAAGACAAGCGGTAAATTAACGAGGGAGCACGAAACGCGTAAAACGCAACTTTCACCTGGACACTCGAAAGAATTTAATAGAATTAGATATAAGAACTTTTATTAAATACGTAGATCATCAGATGAGTTTAACGAGCTGCAAGAATATTGCAGTTTTTCTTTTAATATTAACAAAATTCTTTATTCCCTGTTTTACCAATGACGATATCTTATTAATCTGATGACAGTCGTTGCACTGAAAAGCTCTTTCCACGGTTTTTTTTTAACGAATTGTCCATTAGACGTAGAAAGGAATAATAAATAATCGAAATTTTCCAGAGAAACTCAGTATATTTAAAAAGAATTTCATCGAACACTGCTTGCTGTATTGCCCTTTAAACTAAAACAGAGTTTCACCGAAAGCTTTGGATCGTTTGTTTGTAAGTTACATTTGCAGTCAGAATACAGCGTGTCAACAGTTGAAGATAAAAAAGATAAACAACAGCTCGAGATATTTATAGTTCAACATACGTAATATTAAATTCTACGATTATTACATAATTCTTACCAAAAGTCTTGACAAATGTTCAGCCTGTAATTTCGATAGAATCGAACGTTTTGCTATTCGTATAAATAAATAAATAAAGCGTAAATCACGCGAGAAGTTAGAGCAAATTACTACAATTACGTTGGAAGTTCATCATTCACCGAATGGCGAGAACGAAATTGAATTCCGAAATTCATCAGACACTCAATTGCATTCAACGCTGCATTCGTTTGCGATCAAAACATTTGCTCGATATGTCTCTATTAGACTTTCAGATTTTTAGATTTTTGACACGAGTACCCGTTCGTGCTTTTGACTATTAAAAAATTCACTTTCTCGCGTCTTCTCGATCTAACAATAAAAATCTTATCAGAGTTCGCTATCGAAAATTATTCAGAACGCTTATCCGACTGAAAAATGGAAAAAGCTGGCATCAAACAATCGCTGAAAGTGTTAGCTTGTCCGAAAAGTGTCTTTCTATCGCAAACACGTTGTTTACAACAACGCATCTTCATACAAACGTGGAACCAAGTCAATATCTCGGTGTTTGTTTCAACAGAACAAAATGGACCGTGTACGGAATTCGACAAAATCGAACTGTCCTGTTTTTGCATCCAGGCTTTCAGGACATAAATTAAAATATCGCACATAAGCACAGCGCGACAGCGGCTTAAATTTAAGTTACAATAATAATCTTAAAAAAAAAAAAAAAAATGTAATAATGCATGGCTACGTCGTACCGTCGCGTATCGGTACTTTTGCCTGTACCACCCTACAATCAGAATTCAGCGTTTATTCTGGAAAAAAATCATGTAAAAAAATATGTTAAAAACCTGGAATTAATAAACAAAGATTAAAAAAAAAAAAGAAAAGGAATTCGACAAAATAATATAAAACAAAAAACGATGTGCGTCTATCATTTCCTCATAAAACGAAAGAAACTTTTCGGACAACCTAATACTATCTTTTCGTAATTATTTACTTTCTCCAAGCGTAAGGTGTTGTAAGATTATTTTACATTATTTTCACGCAATTTCCTCTCGTCACGATAGAAAGATTAAGTTCTAATATTCTCTATAGTTTGTATTTAATCAAACTGTTTCGTTTGACTTAGTTTGCGAAAGAAACAAAAAATGCAATTTATCGTTTATGCAGGTTTATTACGATAAACGTTTTTATGCGGCCAATGAGATTTCTACGCTGTACCGCATGATCTCGCGGTTGTGCTTGATTTTCAGGTGTTGTTCAATGTTGCAATAAAGTAGCTGAGTTGAGCAAAACATTTTCACCGGACGCTGGTAATATTGTACGTACATCGGTAATCTCACATTTCTTATAATAATGATGATGCATTCGTTTTTGAACGTCTTAGAACCTTCTGTTTCTTAAATCGCGAGCAGCTGCACTTTATCAACAAAACGTTTTAGCTTCATTGTAAAATTTCAGTCTCCATTCGATCGAGAAAGTTAGATCATTCGAGCGGTAATTATGCAAAATATCGATGAACAAATCAGCGAGGACGAGTTTCAAACAAATTGTACAACACATGCCCCAAGTGATGTACTATCGAAAAATACATATTCATCTGTTTTACATTTATTATTAACAAATATAAAAGAAACGAAAGAGAGAAGCTTACGCATAAACTATCTTACAGATTATTATTTTGCTATTTTTAATACTATTTCGACGATAGACGATACTCTTTGGCATAAAATTCTCTGAGATTAGCATCGCATTAAAATTTGGTTTCTAAAATATGGTTTGTAAAATTAATGTCTAAATATCTTGTAATATTTGATACAGTAAGTTTGCTTCCAACAGGATGAGGACGTTTTCTGGAAAGTTTTGTGGTATAGTCGACTTCCTGTTGTTATTGGCGTTCGTGGTCTCTTACATTTACATTCAAATTCTTTTCATTTGTAATAAAAAAATTAATAAGGGACAGGCCCACTTTATGAATCTATAGCAACTTTCTTGCAAGAAACATCGAACACACCGGTTACGCTTTAATTATCGGAATAACCAGAAAATTATGTATTTTGTAACAATATCTAATAGGAAATTTTTCTTCACAGAAAATAATCTTACAAATTAAATACATAGTATGATTGTACACGTAATTAAAATTAATCGAAACTGATGACAATTAAGGCTAATTAGTTATATTAACATAACATATACGATATATATGATATATCAGTATACAATGTACGTATGTTGATTAAATATAGAAAATTAATTTGTTAGTTATATAACTCAGTCAAATAGCCAAAAGAAACAATCACTTGGTTATTGAATTACTGAATTCTGCTTGTTGATCGATTGCTTCGATCAATTGCTTTTCGATCTGCGCAAGAAATTTTCTTTACCGTGAAATTATGAAACTTTAAATACGATTGCCATTTTCGCAATATTTGCATAGTTTTTAATTTTAGTTAAAAATACATTTTTAACATCGAAAGTATATAGGGAAAGAGAGTTCGTTCAATTGCAAGGAATTTTGTCGTATCTTTTTTCGAAATTCGTAACATTCAAACGAACGTCCCGAAAGCCGAAGCAAAATTACGAAATCGAAGTTGAAAATGGGATGAAATTCAGTATCCATGGACAGAATACACATGCACATACTTGAATTTTAACATGTGCATTCTTAGATTCCTTATTTGTAAATGTGCTACATACATGTAATAACTTAATGGGTCTTAGAGTAAGGACAAGTAATGGTATTTTAGTTTAACAAGCAATACTCAATACAACGAACTGATTACAATATTATCCTACGTCTTATTATCATACTCGGCTCTCAACTACCCGATTCACACTCTCCGGCTCCTCCACTCTCTGCATTCGCTCTCTCTGACTTATCAATTAACACTGTACGATTTCCCAACTAACTAATACCCCCTGGGCTAGCATCCCTTTGTCTTTTCTTAGCCCCATCACGCGTATGTTTCGCGAAGACCCGTGGCCAGGGTCTTTTCTACGAAACTATTCACTTGAAGGACCAACGACACATTGATGGACCCGACGACGCCTCGGCTCTCGCGACATTGTTTATGATTCGACCGACATCTTAAGCCTTTTTCCACGATACTAAATACATCTACAAATTAATTAACTTACTGACAAAAATGAAGCCGTTAAACCTCCGAATCTTACTATAACAAATGAAAGAAATGGCAAAGAAGGTTGATGATACAGTTCTACATGATTGGAATAGTTTGAAAAGATTTTACAACAAGATATTCAAACATCTTGTCAATAAAATTCTCCTCTATCACTGATGCCAAATTGTTGATTATAAATTTGATATTTCTTGAAAAGCAGGCTCGGTAAAAGTGCTATAATTATTAGAGAGATTCAGTTCATGATACGAATATCTAATCCTGCTATTTTGCAGCAATTTCATTTGCGAATTTCACGTCATAATTGTTCACATGAACTGATTAAAATCATCATGTATATGGATGCAAAATCTCTGCAGACGGATTGCCAGCATTTTGCATTTTCTCATTCACAATAGCAATTGATATTTAAAGACCCAGCGATACAGCGCTCGGCCAATCAACAGACAGAAAAATTTATTCAGCTTTGCATCTCTCCCTTGCCATACAGTATATCATTACAGCATTATTACTCCAACTATCAGAGTAGGCGGACACTTACGAGCATACAAAACTATTCAGGGGCGTCTAACAACCATCGATTTGTAAATTGCGACATCGTCTGTTCTCTCAGGTTTAGGTTTTCTACAAGAATCGAGAACTTCCGAGAGATACCACACAGCTGTCCCACGTGCAATATCGTCTGATATGTGCAAATTGAAATTCGGAATAATTACGATAAAATATGGAAATTTTTTTAAATTCTCTGTATACAGAACGATTACCAGGTTCGCAATGATTAATTCGTCGCTATGAAGAAAAGAAATCTGAACAGGATTCTGCAAACGTTTTAACGTACGTTGAGACATTATCTATGGGAAGAACATGGTCGAAATGACGACTGTATTCTTTGATATCATATTCGCAGTGTTTTGTGCACCAACGTGCAGACTTTACGTGATATTAAACGACTAGGCTGCGAATTTTTCTGCAGATTTTTATGAACGTAATTAAAAATCCAGAGATTCGTTTTTCTCATTAAAAGTAGTAAGAGATACTGTACTTTGGATATTTTATATATTTTTATATATTATATGAATTCCGTGCGTTTTTTCTATCTTTAAACTCGGCATAAATGCATGAAAATCCACAGTCTGTTAATGGCCAAGCTTCATAGGTTCTTTTATCTTGCATCTGCATATTGCGACGCAACAATATCAGATGAAAATACTTCAAAATAACACGAGGAAGTTACATCTGGCAGAAGATTCGTTGCATTCTATTTATGCGGTATTGCTGATGCATTTTTTAAGTATCTATTTTCATTTCAGAGATTAAACTTTCTAGAGCTATTATACGCGGTTCTGATTCGCGAGAGCCAATCGCAAATCTTTGGAAGCTTCCGTGCTTTCGTGAAAGCTTGGCTGCATATAATCCATGAAGATGAGAAGTCGGTGCTTCTCGCCGGAAAATATATTCTACGTGACACGTGGAAAATTCCCGCGGGTATTAAAATATCTTATCGCACTCGCACACAGAAGTCGAGCAGATTCTTCTTTCTTCGCCTTATGGTCGAGGAAAAAAGCTGCGCAACTTTTATAAGACACTTCTGTGTAATCTGAAACTTCGTATCTATTCAGAAACTTGCTGCCTGTGGTGGCTTTCGAACGTTCATAAATGTATTTATTAAATTGTTTTTCTCCGATACGCGTATAGTACACGTGAAATATCGCGTGGAAGATCTGGTAATAACAATGGAAATATCAATGAATATCACGTGAATATCACGGCATTTTGTAACGATAATACATTTTATCGCGATATCGTTAATGCAACATCATAATTATCTTTCATAAACAATATTTCAATATTATTAGGAAATATTATACACGTAAGATACGAAGAATATTATAAACAAGTCATATAACAGTTTCTGGGATATTTTACAGTAGTTAGGGAAATGTATTATACGGTTATTTTCCTTTGCTCACCATTCATGATATTCAAAGGAAAAACGTCTAGTAATTAAAATACAAGAGTCTTCGACTAGATAGATATTTTTACCTGAATAAGTTTAACAATACGTAAACAATCATTTAGCCAAACATTAATTTGCTATACGATTCTCTTACGCAACATATTTATATTTATATTCATTACATTTTTGGTTTATATTTTTCTCAACTTTGCATTTGATTGAACAATTAATAAGAGAGCAAACAGGAAATAATTCAATATTACAATACACTAAATATTATAATAATTGAATATATTAAATATTTAGAAAATATTCAACAATTCTCTTACAAAGCATATTTATATTTTTATTACATTTTTGGTTTATATTTTTATCAACTTTGCACTTGATTGAACAATTAATAAAAGAGCAAACAGGAAATAATTCAATATTACAATATACTAAATATTACAATAATTGAATATATTAAATATTTAGAAAATATTCAACAATTCTCTTACAAAACATATTTATATTTTTATTTATTATATTTTTGCCAACTTTGCATTTAATTGAACAATTTATAAAAGGGCAAACAGGAAATAATTCAATATTACAATATACTAAATATTACAATAATTGAATATATTAAATGTTCAGAAAATATTCAACAATTCTCTTACAAAACATATTTATATTTTTATTTATTATATTTTTGTCAATTTTGCATTTAATTGAACAATTAATAAAAGAGTAAATAGGAAATAATTCAATATTACAATAATTGAATATATTAAATATTTAGAAAACATTGCATTTCTTTCCAAATATCTTACATGCTTATGAATAATTATAGAGATTGTATGTTGTTAACGATGTTGTTCATTCGCAAACATTTCACTAAAGAATTGCAAAAAATGAAAATTTGTTCTGCATAATTTCATAGAATTGCTTCTTTATTTCAAATGTTTCAAATGTTTACAACAATTTATAATGAGATAGGGACATTTAAAAATTCATTGGTTCATTGACTATTACCTTAATTAATGGAAGCTTGTGTTATCTGAAAAGGGTGTATTTTTAAATAACAAATATTAAAATTTGAAATTCGAAATATAGAAATATACTATTATATTGTACATATAATCATGTATTCAGAATTCATACTTTACATAATCATTGTCATCAACATTCATCTATTTCACAGAACATCTGCTTTTCTCTTGCCTTTTACATATCTTCAATTTCCTACAGATAACTCGATAAATATTAGTTCTATTTATTTATATTCATTCTAACGAATAGTACAGTATAGTAATAATATAAAATATCATCCTATCCTAATATTATTTTTAAATACCAAATTCATATAAACTTTTTCCATTTGTTTCATCTCCTGAGAATACACTGATAAACTCCTGACAGTATATTGATTTAGCGCTAACCTGTCAGGATATTCCGCAATAAACTTGATTATTAATGGTGGAAAATTGTATAAATACGCGTGAACTGCAAAAATACAGCATCGTCGCGTCGCGTGTTGAAATAACTTGTTACCGTTGATAGGAACGTCGTTGTACGCTTATCGCTGTTTATCGCTCAGCTCTAATCAGGACCCAGTCTCCACATTCAACGATTTGAATTTGTTGCTGACAGAAAATAAACGTAGTAGACACGTGTAATGTATTGAACAAGTATTCTCCTAACTGAAACCAACATATTTTTCTCAAGAATATCCAGATAATCTGTTCCTAGATGAAGCATGCTACATGTTGCTAATCTTGATACATGAGTTCGTTTAGGTCTAGTCTCAACATATTTCCGGAAAGTATGTACAGAACTCTCGCTTTATCGTGGTATGTCAATGGAATGGAATGGCCAGTAATTCCATCATTTTTGTTTTCTTCTATTTCTTCTTTTTTTTCTTTTTCTTTGTTTGACTCCAATGAATTTTACAATTTATCCTGTGAGGACATTTGGTAAATGTTTTCAGCTGGCAATTGTAGATACAAGACGCAGATGCTTTCTCATTAGATCAGTCCATATGACTTTAAGTGTAGTAGATTTCTGTGCGAATGTGTTGTTTTATCGTTGCGGGAGAAGGTCATTAGGACGCCTTCTGTGCAGTTTTCTAGGTAGCTTGACTGCCTAGAGTTCCTTGACTAGGTCGTTAGGGCGATTGCCTAATCTGGTTCTTCCACTCAACAGTATAAATTCCTCAGCGACTGAGAACTGATTCTCAGATCTCTGCTAATCCAACATAGAAATCCTCTTTGGAAGAAAGTCTCCATTGTCAAACATAAACAAATTATTAATACACGAGATAATACTAAAGCCAATTTGGACGTAAGCCAAATATGTGGCACTGTTCCTGGCTTAAAAGTTATAGGAAGATGGCAAGATAGAAAGCTAAGAGCCACAGTGAATGAAGATTGGTACATTCTAAGCCGCCAAATGAATGAGAAAACCGACACAGTAAGGAAATAAATTGCTCAACTTGGCAAAAGGTACCAATGGCACCTACAGACACCTCAATAGTCTCACAGCGAATCTTCTGGACACCCGCGAGGGACAAGAAAACCCAAGAAAGACACCACTTCCTCCAACTACTCTGCAGATTGAGCGAAGCCAACTGATGACAATGTGATGCACCAATAGGGGTATTCACCTTCAAGACATATATAAATCAGTGCTAAATATCGTTATTTGATAGATTGTACATAATAAATTAAAAAAAAGCGATTTCTATGGGAAATATCAAAAACCATGATAGACACACCTTGGTACACACGAAACGTTGCACCAGGATCTCGAGATATCTGCGATAAAAGGAGAAGTGGAAGAAAAATTTCAAAGTTCATCGCATAAGCAATCATCCGAACTGTTGGACTGTAGAAACTAAAAAGACGCTGCCTCTAGAACTACACGAGAGATTCAGCTGAAAAAGAACGTTCAGTCACATAAGACCAAGTGTAAGTAATTTAAAATTACCATGTCACTGTACCGTGTTAGACTAACATATAATTCTCGATGAGAATTGATTGCCATGTATTCGGCAATTTAAAGGAAAAAGAAATTGTCGTATATATTCTCCGATCCTTTCGTTCTCGATAATGCATCGGTTTATTTAAAATATTCCGTGTTCAATAAAAATCAATGGTATCGTGTAGCTTCCTTCGATAAGACACTTTTATTTCAATTCTGATAAAATAGATTTTCAAGGGCCAACAAATTCGTGTATTTCGTTGGAAATTAACATTTATGCTTTTCTATCGCGTGCCTTTGAAATGTGATATTCGATTACATTTTACGTACAATTGTACGACTGCTACGAGAAAAATGAATTTTTCTCCCAGTTCACTACAATATCAATTACTTAATTAATTAAGAGTAGAAGCCGATTGTAGTATTCAGTTCCTTTCATTAAAAACATTGTCCGTCCCAATAAAAAGTAAGTTAATGCGCATTAAAGCGGCGAACAACTTTAATATTTAATTTCCGCGTTGTTGACTTTGAAATAATAAAATGCAACGTAAATATCAGTTTCACGGTTTCCAGATATAACGATTTAATGCTTCGGACGTTAAAGAGTTAGTGAAAAAGATAATTTACAAAGATCAGCTCCGCGCGTTTATTATTAATACAAAGTGAAGTAAAAACAATTGCGGAAATGAAGCAAATTCCACGATCGCGAGAAATTTACAAAACCTGGTAAAAGCGGAGTTCTCGTTCGTTTGTTACGAAGAAACAAAAAGTCTACTACGCTGCTCGGTAGAAAAAAGGCAGAGATGCTTATGCGTGAAATTCAAATTTTAAACGGATACAGAGGAGCCACGATACTTCTAGTAGCAGTTCCTGAAGAAATTCCGCTAGTACTTCGATACATACTGAACAGGGCTATTTTAAAAGATAGAAAATATCAGTTAAAAATGTGTGGCAAACGATTCCAGGTACCTTTATCGTATATTGCTAAAGCTAAACCTAAGCCACAACTGATTGCATAAACGCAAATTAAGCGAAAGAGGAAATTAAGTAGTAAATTGTTAAGAAGCTAGTTCGGTTTAATGTTTATTAATAAAATGGTCGAAGAACAACAAAATTGCAAAATATGTAGCAAATAACGTTAAAAGATTCAACATGTGGGTTGGGTTGTGGTTTGATTTAGCTTTAGTGAACGAAGCTTGACTTGATGTTTATCAATGACAGAAGGTAAACAGTAAATAGTTAAAGAAAGAAGCTTAATTTAACGAGTGTCAATAAAATGGTGAAATAACAAAAGAATTATATATAAAACATGTAGCTAATAATATTTAAAAAATTCAACACGAGGTTTCAGTTAGTTTTGAGTTAACACGTAGTTTGATTTAGCTGTAATAGCCAAAGTTTGACAGAATCTTTATCATTGACAGAAAGTAAATAACACACGATTAAAAAGGAAGTTTAATTTAATAAATATCCATCAAATGATCAGATAAGAAAAAAATTACAAAACATGTAGCAACTAACATTTAAAAAATCAACATGTGGTTTGAGCTAGCTCTAGTGGAGAAAGTTTGACTGAATATTTACGAATGACAGAAAGTAAACAGTAAATAATTAAAAAAAGAAGCTTAATTTAACGAGTGTCAATAAAATGGTGAAATTACAAAAGAATTATATATAAAACATGTAGCTAATAATATTTAAAAAATTCAACACGAGGTTTCAGTTAGTTTTGAGTTAACACGTAGTTTGATTTAGCTGTAATAGCCAAAGTTTGATAAAATCTTTATCATCGACAGAAAGTAAATAACACACGATTAAAAAGGTAGTTTAATTTAATGAATATCCATCAAATGGTCAGATAAGAAAAAAATTACAAAATATGTAGCAACTAACATTTAAAAAACCAACATGTGATTCGAGTTAGACTTTGATTCAATTTAATGAAATTTAATGCGGTTTATGCTACCGAAGATTAGCTTTAAAGAAAAATTACAAGCACGTATAATCATTCATGACACTTTTTAAAATAATAATTCGTCTTTTTAAACAGTCTTTCTTGATACATTGGAGTTTGAAAATTGCAGTTTAAATTCCTAAAGTACATACTACTGTTCCATAAACAGTTGAACGCGTTGACTCAGTGGCGTGGTTTTTAACAGGCCTCGCACGCTTGAAACTTTATTTATTCGTCGTCGCGGGCTGTAATAATCCCAGTGACACATGGGAAATCTCTACGGCCGTAAAAATATCAAAGAAAAATTTTACGAGCGTAATCTGCGTGCGGGCATGGTGCACGACATACCTACCGTACACTCTTAAAGGATTTCATGACCGGTTTACCAGCGCTGTTTTCGAGCCAGGAAAAAGTTCACACGCGCGTATGCAGCTTCCAACGCGCATCGCCAAGAAAACGATGTATCTTCATTGTTATCGCAGGTTATTTGAGGAAACGTTTTACTGTTTATAGAAAGGGAACGAACGAAAGTGTTTTCGCTTCGCGAATCGTTCGGTTGCGTGAATTGATCTATCCGGCGTTCTTTTTCAAAATACGATGGAACCTCGATCATTCGAACTGATCGTGTTCAGGATAATCGGATAATAGAATTTCTTATAAATACATGTATACTTTTTATATGTTACACATGTCACATACGTATGTTTCAACCGTTTTTGTTCATCCAATCTTTCCAAGTTGCTAAATTGTATTTTTTTTTTTTTTTACATTTAGCGATTTCATTCGCATATATACGTCACTATTCTTTTCTGTCTCGTTTATTCGTATAGACAGGATGTTCCAGGAGGAAACCGAGTAACTTTAGTATACTCGGTAGGTCGTTCTGAATGAAAACAGTCTGTTGCAGAGTAATCAAATGCTAAACATTAAACTGTGTCTCAAAATCTATGAAAACAGTTTACTTTTTATGTAGTCGAGATAACATTAGCGCTTCATTCAATCCTTTAAGTATCGTCAACAGATAACGAAAAGAAAACTTCGTGAAACACGGCACAGTTGTTAATGAAAGACGCCATGTATTATAATTGCATTGTACTTAGCATTTCTTTTTTGCAGGAAATGATTTATGACAATGTACTTGTACTCATGGGGTCAATAAATATTAGCAGTCAAAATTGTACGACTCGTCATATGAATGTATTTTGTAAACATTATTTATTTGTGCCACTAATAGTAATAATTGCATTGTATTTACCATTTCTTTTTTGCAGGAAATGATTTATGACAATACACTTGTACTCATGGGGTTAATAAATATTAACAGTCAAAATTGTACGACTCGTCATATGAATGTATTTTGTAAACATTATTTATTTGTGCCACTAATAGTAATAATTGCATTGTATTTACCATTTCTCTTTTGTAGGAAATGATTTATGAAAATGTATTTATACTTAAGGGGTTAATAAATATTAGCAGTCAAAATTGTACGACTCGAGGATTGTCATATGAATGCATTTTTTAATAAACGTTATTTATTTGTAACATTAATAGTATCGTTTACAGTTTATTAGGATTATCGATATGATTATAAATATAGCGTAAAGTCATTATCATACACAAGACATTAAATATTCTTGAGACTAGTTTCTTATCTCGTTTCGGTGTAATATCTTTATTTTGCCAAAGATGTAAAAATCTTGCCAAAAGTACAAACTCGTGTCTATCATTGTTATCTCTTATTGCAAATCGATATATTATATTTTATGCTTCAATTTCTCCTTCGAATGATCCCTTTCCATCGAACAAAGTGAACTAAATTTCTTTTAAAAATTCGAATAATATCTTGCCAAAAAATGATTGGGAATTGTCCAGATCTTGAAAAGCGAAATTTGAAGAGAAAAGTTTTGCAACTGTTGGAAACTATCTGTGATTTAAACTGCGCACAATCGAGCATCAAAAGACAATATTTGTCGATACTACAATGCAGGTTGTAAAGCAACAAAGGGCGATTTCTCAATATCATTCTCTTCCTTCCAAGAAGACGGAATAGCTTGAAGAGAATCGACAGATTCAAACGATTTTCAATGTAGTTTCATAAAATGCTCTTTTTTCTCTACAATTTCCTCCAAAATTGTTTGCAATTTTATCCTCTTATCATTTGATGAAAAATCATTTAATGAAACACGCGATCGTGAAAATTGTGACGATACAAGATATAAAATTAATACTTTGACCTAAAACAGATGGTGTCGTGTTATACATGTTCAATGATGTCCATAATGTCATTCGTTCTATATGTATCTGCAGTTATTTACCATCCTGCTGTCACGTACATTATTGCATACATTATTACACACGCGTATATATAAATTCATTATCGTTTTAAAATTCGAATTTCAGATATCTACTTCATTTTTATATTTGCATATGTGACCTTTATAAAATATTCGAGCTAAACACAATATCTGTAGTTAATCGTGTTTCTGTTGTTACGTAAATTGTTGTTATGCATATGTAACATATATATATATGGTATAAATTCACTATCGTTTTAAAATATGAATACATATTTTGAATACATATATGAATACATGAATACATATATGATATATATACATATAATTACAAATATATATAATAAATATATGTATATAAAATATGTATATAAATAATATATAAATATGTAAATATAATATAATACTATAATATAATATAATATAATATAATAATATAATATAATATAATATATAATATAATATAATATAATATATATAATATATAATATAATATAATATAATATAATATAATATATATAATATATAATATAATATAATATGTAAATATGTATATAAATATATGTATTATATGTATATAAAATACATATTAATAATATAATACGTGTACAAAATATTAGATCATCCAAAATGTTTCTTTCATTTTATAAGGAAATAATGAATGCACAGCATCTTTCGTTTTATATTATTTTATCGAATTACGTGATCCATTTTGTTCTATTAAATATATCTAATAAAGATCACAACGTTCGACAGATTAGGTTTCATGTTTGTATCAAGAAGCATCATTGTAAAAGACGTTTCTAAAAGAAAGACACTTTTCGGATAACCTAATTATATAAATTCACTGTCGTTTTAAAATAATATTAAAATAATACGTATAAAAAATACATATATATATATAATATGTGTACAAGAATTTTGTGACCATACACATATTATATATAACACACATTATACACACATATTATATCATATATATTGGAGAAAAGGCTATTGTATGTTCGTCATTGTATGTTGGACGTGTACCAATCTGCATTCAAAATGGCTATCAATTTTATTTTTTCATCGCTCTGTTGATTTCATATGGGAGTTTTATGTAGAAGGCCGTGCCCCATAATTGGAAGGCATACGTCCATATCGGTTTGAGGATAGTTTTATATATGAACAGTTTCATATAGATTTTTAGCTGCGATTTCTTGTCAATCAGTCACCAAAGTTTTCTACGTCTTTCGTTTAATTGTTATATCTTTTTATGTCCGTTTTCTATAAAAGTTTTCTGTCCGAGTATACTCGGAGATGTTGCACTGTATCCTGTCGTTATCTAATTTTACTAGAGATCATAATCTACAATGCATAATTTTGAAGTGAACAGGGGAGAATTTAATTTGTGAGTACTCGAAGCGTAATAGCAGGTAATTTCCTTAAGTTTCAGGGAAATCGATTTCAAGATATAGCGAGGCGAGCATACAAATAGAAAAAAAGACTTGTGCCAATTTAACTGAAATTAATTTTCTGTTTCTTTATTTATCGTCTTGTGTCGCATCAACCACTAATGTAGGTTATTAGCGATATAAGAAGCAAGTTCACAGTTTGTTTTACAGCAGTTTTAAGATTGTTTCTTTGCTCTTTAAATCGTCGTTTAAGACGAACTTTATATTGAGTTGCCGCCTACAAGATAAAAATGAAATTTCTTATAATTTACGATAAAATGTCTCATAGTCAGTTTCAGGCATATTTTTCCACTATATTTTACGGACGCTACGTATTCTTTGAAAATCCATTACATTTTTGCTACAATATTTCATTATTAATTTAGAATAAATAATATATATTTTACACATATCATGAAAATAAAATATTTCTAGTTATATTCTCGTCTACGTACATAGAAATCTGCATTGGTGATTTTACTCCTCGTGCAAGCAAAACAGCATTAGATTATTAACAGAATGATTTAGTAATAATTAATAATTATAAATGATCTTCGATTACTGTAGCGAACAAAATTTATTTATTGCAGAATTACATAAACAGCACCGCTGTTCGAACGTAATTAGCATTTGAGATTTAGTTATCCAATAGATATCTAAAATGCTGTATATTAATTATAAAATATGGAAAACATTTTTCATTTTATTCGTGAACAAAGACTGGATACTTCGTATTCAAGGAACAATAAAAATATGATATTGAAATAATAATAAAAAGATAAAATTAAAAACTTTGTAATACGTTCAGAACATATTTTCAGTACACTTCATGTACTGTAATATTTTCATATTACCCAGCAGAGTTGCTAAAATTATTCTCCACGTCAGAAATTATGGATATACAAGACACATTTCTTTAAATTGAAATGTAACTGGCGCACAGAAATACATGATTTTACTTTTAACGTGACTTCAACCGGTCGTATAGAGCTTCGTGCACCATCTCGTAAAGCTCTTGTTTCGTGTCAGTTGGAAATGAAACTAATCCAGCAAAATAGTCTGAAAATACCTGGAAGTTGTTTGCGATTTATTATAATGCAGCATTTTTTACTATTGCCTCCCTACTTAATAAAACAACACAAATGCTAATTAATTGGACGCCTTAGGATAAGCACGTTATTCTCTCTCAAAGTTCATACGCATTTTGAGATTTTCAGCATCATAGAAAATGTGGAGAAATAAAGAGGAAAACAAGGAGTAGACAGTTAGAAGGCAAATGGTTCTCACTTCAACGACAGTACACAAAATACATTGTTTTGTTAAATATTATTTCCTGGTATCTATGATATTTACCTTTTGACACGCAAATGAAATAAGACTCGTGTGTACTAAAAATACCATTCAATACACAACGTAAGCACAATATTTAGCATCGCATTTTGCACAACATAAAATTATGTATACGTACGAAAGAAATGACGTCTTAATCTTGCAAAGTCTTTGTTTGTTAAAGAGTTGATGTTAAGATATTGACAACGGTGTGTATCTTTTTGCATCATAATCTGACTTGTAAATAATTATACATCGGAGTCTATAAAAAAAATATGCAATATTTTCCTTGGATATTCAAAAAGGTAGAAGACGCAGTTATCACATTGTAAATTAGTTAATAACGTTTCAAAGGTAACATGCAACCGAAAAAAATGTGATTCTACGTGAGAAAATAAATGGGAAACGCAGCTTTCTTTTCGAGACAATTAATTGTCTTTAAATATTTGCCTGATAAATGTTAGCGAGTGCCGTTATAAACAGATACCTAAACTCGTGCACCTTGTATTTGTTAATGAAAAACACAGCACGAAATAGGACAATAAATTTCGATTGCTTGCTAACAAAAGAAATTGAATTCCGTAGGAATTTAATAGGAGGAGCAATAATAATTGTGAATATTCAACAGAACAGAAAACGTTTTCAGCCATTTCTAAAGCACCTAATAAAATTTATCGTCCATGAATATCCACTTTTATTTTATCTTCTCGATCCATACAATAAAAACAAGTATATATAGATATTAGACCATAGCGAGATCCATTCAGGTCAATTTTCTCGCAAATAAAACTTCGTATGAATCACCTTATTGCCGATTATGCTACCAGTTACGAAACATCTTCGATGTAAAAATGAGTTATTCCAAGTTACACAGTACTCACATTCCTGTCAATTGAAATGCTCACAGTCTGTGCTAGGGACATTGTACACGCGCAGATGACAATATAAAAAGGAAGAAAGATTACGATCTATCCGTGTAATGTTCAAATAAATTCCTCAATAAAATCGAACAATCTAGTGTACAAATTCATCGAGGCTATCAAAACAGGTTAGTTTAGCGTCGCAATTACAAGATAATCTTCCGTCCAACGAACGGATGGTGGATAGCCAATTATGCAAACTACTCTGTTCGTTGAAGAGCAATTGCGATGCGTCGCGTCTGCCGTATACCGTATTAGAAAGGAGTTGGTCCGATTGATCGTCGAGCGTCTCGCAGAGTCCGCAGATCGACCGATTCCGAGTGAAACTTTCCGTTTGATCTGCGGTACCCGCGGCCGCCGATAAACGACCAAGGATTCAGCAGGTTGAAGTTTCCAGCCAGTCAAGCGGATCCGAGACGGGTCTGGCTCGGCCGCGGTTCCCATGCCATTACCTTACCTTACCTTACTTTTGCATCCGATGAGGCAGAAAGGAGGACACGTATTCGCAAGAGTCCTCTCGCGGAGAAAGTTTATTGTATCGTTCAACTCGTACACACAGACCTCTACACTCGTACGTCTTACGGGTCCAAGATTCGAGCTGCAAACAGCGGAAACCCATCCCGTCGTTTTCTACGTTGTATCGTGCACCGCGAATCTTCCCTTTTAACAATACCTCGTAATACAGATTTTTCCTCTTGCTCTTTTTTTTTCTCCTCGTTTGCCTCGCCCGAGTGTAGCTTTTTTTCGCCTGCGAGAATCATGCGCTTCCGGTATTCTTTGAGACTGTTTAGGTACTGTCAGGGACTAGAGGACAGAGGCAACCTAACGTCTATTGTTAGTCGATAACGAACGAACGAGATTCCTCAGATTGTAACAATATGTTAGCTACGAGGTCGTGGGCAATGGATTTGTTGGCCACTTCTATTTATTATCAGTCGACCGTGAAACTGAAAACTTGAAGGGTACGCGAGCATACCGTGTTCTTCTTTCGGCCCCGTTTATCATTTCATGTCGTTGCTTTCCGTGTTCTCCATGTATTTGCAGTAATTTTCTTCCAGCGAATACTCGAGAGGGTAAACAGACTGGTACGCTTGTTTGCAACTTACGGTGTAATTTATTTCTTCCTCTCTCGCTACTACACTCTTTTAAATAGGTACATAATAATGGTAAATAGGGCGGTCACGTATATTCGACTTTTTTCCATGTCTGAAATAACGTAGAAATCTCGTAATAATCTCAGGCACTTTGGGTCGCTGTATTATAGACACCGACACGCGATTTTCTATTTTTATGAACGTAAATTAAACAAATATAGTCGAGACAGAAATTTCTTCCATCCACTAAATACCACGATATGTGTTCTA
The DNA here is from genome assembly GCF_024516045.1 of Bombus affinis. NCBI lineage: Eukaryota > Metazoa > Arthropoda > Insecta > Hymenoptera > Apidae > Bombus > Bombus affinis. The sequence continues at coordinate 474,121 of NC_066345.1, forward strand.
TTTTAAACGTCTTGTACAGGCTGTAACAAAACACGTGGCAGCCATTTCGGCAGCTGACGATACATCCAAAAACAATGAACAAGTTTTCCATAAGCATATCCATCTGTTTTCGTGTATGAGACATAACGACGTTAATAACATTTTAAATTAATAACATTTTCCGCGTTGACTTTGTGTTGCTTAATTGTAATTGCAGAAGATGCTAAAAATGGTCACTTTGTGTTTCAAGGCTAAGTCGTACACGTGCTGTTATGGGTCGTGTTTCTCGAATTTGTTGAAAAGCCTCTTCTAGTCTGAGCCTCGGTATTTCAACATTTTCAATGCATTTTCATAAACGAAGATGAATAGAGCACGTGTTCATATAAGTGTTTTTCCACGTGTTTTGTTACACCTGGTGTACTCTTGCGTATTATGTACACCCTATAAATTTTTGGAATCTTAAATTTCCCAAAGATAATTTTACGATCGATAATTTTAGAAAGTCAGGAACGAACGACGAACAGTTCAGTTTCGTTGCAGTCGGAATATTCTTTTCCCGCTCCTCTTGTTATAACCGTCACTATCTCGCGATCATGTGCTCGCAAATAATATGTATACATATGTATCAGGTTGTCCGGAAAGTTTCTTTCGTTTTATGAGGAAATAATAGACGCACAACGCTTCTCGTTTTATATTATTTCGTCGAATTACGTACGGTCCATTTTATTCTTTTGAGATAAACACCGCGACATTTCACAGACTTGGTTTCACGTTTGTGAAACCGTTCGTGAAAAACACGTTTGCGAAAGAAAGACACTTTCCGGACAACCTAATACAATGGCTGTAACAAGTGTCGCCGCGCTATTGTATTTATTACAACATTTGCATATCAATTAGGATACTACGAAAATAAAATGTAGGAAGTGACAAAAAAAAAAATTGTTAAGGGATAAAAATATTGATTGGAAAATAAGGATATGTGGCAACACGTTTCGTAGCCGCTATACGTACGGAATAATCACGTAACTTTTAATGAAATGGAATTCAAATTATTTCTCGCGCGAATACACTATGTTGCACATACATATCTATTACATTGCTATTATATTTATTGATTCTAGATTTACATATACTAACATTGCAATATAACTGCGTATTAACCATCGGTTAGAAAAACGAGTTTTCTCTAATAGCCCATGGTACCGTTGCTACCTCTATGACGAGCTAAGAAACACGCGTACAAGTCAGAATTACAAGTTCATAAATTTATCTGTGGTTTTTGATAAAACAACATGTGTTAACATTTAAAATGTCGGCAGGCATTCAAACCGTGAATTTAATCGAACTTCCCACCATGGCCGGATGGACATAAATGGGTAGATCCGCACTGGCATCTTCCTGGTACATAAATCCCAGGGCGATTGACCGTCACCGTTTGCTATAACTCTGGATTCACTGGCGCTTCGCGTGAGATACGCTTCACTGCCATTGGATACAGGTAGTATCCGACAATTGGCGCGAGCCTTTTCGTACCTGGCTCTTTTGTATTACTGCTTTCCGACTTAATTTCTTTTATCCGTGATCCATAGAAATACAGCAGGCTATGCACGATATACTCGATTTATAGCGGTCATTCACCTTGGATATTAAAATAATTACAGTCGCTCGAGTACTTGTTTAAATTTGTTTTTAATTTATTTTATATTCCAATTTGGAACTTTGGAGAAGAATTTTACAAGAGACGTTTCGTGTTGTAACAGTCTCATGAATTTCCCCTGAATCTTAGCCATATATAGTAATCTTCACTGTGCCTGACACTTGCACCTGCTCTTACTTACGTCATTGTGTATCATTAATTACATCTTAAAAACGTTGGAAATTATTTTTTAGTACGCCCTGATTCAAGTATGGAAACTGATTATTATTGTTATTATTATTGTCCATATATAGTAATCTGTACCGAACCTGGTTGTTGCACCTGGTGTCACTTACGTCATTATACACCACTAATTACATCTTAAAATATTGGAAATTGTTTATAAATGCACTTTGCTTTATATTCTTGTAATAAAATATATGATTTCTGTAGACCAATTAGGATATGGTTTTTTAAAAGTCGATTATAAAAATTGCAATATGAGAAATGATGATTTTATATATACTACTCTTCACCGAATCTGGATCTTGCACCTGGTGTCACTTACGTCATTCTATACCATTAATTACATCTTAAAATATTGGAAATTGTTTATTTTCTTGTAATAAAATATATGATTTCTGTAGACCAATTAGGATATAGTTTTTTGAAAGTCGATTATAAAAATTGCAATATGAAAAATGATGATTTCATATATAGTACTCTTCACCGAATCTGGATCTTGCACCTGGTGTCACTTACGTCATTCTACACCATTAATTATATCTTAAAATATTGGAAATTGTTTATTTTCTTGTAATAAAATATATGATTTCTGTAGACCAATTAGGATATAGTTTTTTGAAAGTCGATTATAAAAATTGCAATGATTTTATATATAGTACTCTCCATCGAATCTGGATCTTGCACCTGGTGTCACTTACGTCATTCTACACCATTAATTATATCTTAAAATATTGGAAATTGTTTATTTTCTTGTAATAAAATATATGATTTCTGTAGATCAATTACGATATAGTGTTTTGAAAGTCGATTATAAAAATTGCAATATGGAAAATGATGATTATTGTCATCTGTATATAGTACTCTTCACCGAATTTGGATCTTGCACCTGGTGTCACTTACGTCATTGTATATCATTAATTTGCTTCTTAAAATATTGAAAATAGTTCTTATATGCACCTTAATAAAATATATGATTTTACTACACCAACCATGATATAGTTTCTTAAATATCAATTATCAAGAATTTATTAAATTACCTATTTCTTCTTTAAATAATAAATCTCTTACCAAACATGCTACATACTAATTCTTTTAAATAACCGCAACTAAAATAAATTCCGTATATTTGAATAAATATTTCATTATCGAGAATTTATTAAATTACCTATTTTTTCTTTAAATAATAAATCTCTTGCCAAACATGTTACATACTAATTCTTTTAAATAAACCTAACTAAAATAAATGCCGTATATTTGAATAAATATTTCATTCTCTATAAAATACTTTCAGCAACTGTTATCGTATAATTTCCCTTTTTATCGTCCTATTTAAAATTTACAATTTGATTACAAAAAACATTCGGTAAATTGATTTAGCTACGTCGCAGAAAATAGTATGCAGGTATTTTCCCATTGGTCTATAGCTTCAAATATTCTCGTTGAGAAAATAAATTGTTAGATGAGCGAAACTGTTTGATGATTAATAGTAGCGAATTATTGGGAAATGAATTATTTGGTTGGCTTTCTCATTCGCTATTTAAATTTATCGGCGAGACGTGTGATTTTCAATGGATCCGGTTTTATAATCATTTCTAACTTCTTCGTTTCTAACGTAACTTCATTGACCACTGTACAGAGGACTATTGCTTGAAGTTTCTCGATCCTTTTTATATAGCTGTTTGCTATCGTTCCCCAAAGTTCAACTTCATACGCCTATATTGGGTTAATAACGGTTTTATAAATTAACAGCTCATTTTCTCCACTTAACTTAGAGTTTCTACTCGTGAGACAGCCCATGTTTCCTCTTTATCGCATAATAGCGTCGAAAAAAGAATAGAACACCGTCAGGATTTAATCGCCAAACATGCAAACAGCGTAAACACAAGTGATGCTGTTCAAATGTCAGTTCCTGAAATGTTTCTCGATTCTCGAAATTAAACGACGGATGAACGTTTGATCGATATTTTATTCGTTATTTTTATTCCATTTTCTGTCGTGCTCTAGCGATTCAAGCATTTAGGTATGATATTTCATTCGTTATTTGTATCCAAACTTCTGTCATCCAGTGATCTAGCATTTAATGAAAACATTTAGGTGCGGCTCATGCCATAACAAATATAACGATACGTCACGCTTATCTCTGTAAATACTTTAATCTCTAGAACACGGTGAAAGATAAAATAAAAATGACGAATAAGATCTCGATCAAACGCTCGTCTGTCGCTTAATTTCAAAAATCGATAGCAATTCGCAGTAACCGATCGCAGAGGCTGTAATTTCGAGGTCCTGCAGAGGAAGCAGCGAACGCAGAGGGGAACCAGGACATTTTTCTCGGTCTGCTCGCCGCGGTGTGCCTTTTTTTCCGGCACACATACCACCGTTCCCCTAGCATAGTTGCATTCTGCCTGGCGCGACTCTATTACCTTTGTACGCGGTTGGTTAGTACGTAACAGGACAACGTTTGTTTCCCTCGCTAATTGCTCGGGCGTTTGGCGTAACGGGAGCACGTTCTCGTGTCCCAGAAAGCATCAGCGCGAGAGTCCGAAGACACGGCCACAATTCCTGTCGGTACGTCTTCTTCTGGCTTCCCCTTTCGTCTCCTTCTCGTTCCTCCTACCCGCCTTCCTCTCATTATTCTGTCGGGGGACCTTCTTCTGTGCGCTACCCACACGCGACAGAGGAAGCTCGCAGAGCAAGAGAGAGAGAGCTGCACCGTTGCTAACGTTAATGCCGGTATAACAGTATTTATTACCGTCTCTCTATCGCTTCCACCATAAATACATACGTACAATGCGTCGTTAAGCGATCGCCCAGCCCCGGAAATAGACCGTGACCGAATGGTGAACGCGAGACAATTCCCGGAAGAGCGTTCAGACGATCACCGGAAGGTTAACCACCGGTGTTCGGAATACGCGCGCTGTGCCTACGCCCTTCCCTCCCCCTTTCCATCCTTCCCGCCCTCTTCCGCCTCCGCGCCTTGCTTTTCTTCCGCTCTGTTTTTCCGCCTCTGATTCGCCTAACGGACGCGAACACCAGGTGCATTTGCAATACTTCATTGTCGTCACATGATCCGCGAAAAGTTTCAGGTAACAAGGCATTAGAAGCGGAGAACACTTTGCAACGCTACTTTCTACACGCTTCTCGTAAGTTGATCTTTGCTACTTGCCGATCGGGTATAACGTGGCAAGCTTTCTCGAATAACAGCAAAGTGACATGGATCGGTTTTCAATATGTTTTACAATATGCTGCCTCATCTGAAAGAATCATAGTAGATTTGTGAAATGATAAATGTGTGTGTATACGCTGTTGTATAGTAGCTCTCCTCTTTGTTTTAATTTATACGCCGTATCTTTGACGTGGACGAGACTAGAGAGGAAGATCTCGTAAAGGAAACTTCCATCGGACGAATGAACAGTTTTAGTAGCTACGAAAGATATTGACACATATTCCTCTTTCCCAGTGAGGTTTCTTTCTTATCAGATTTTACATTTCGTATTCGTAGTATCGAATTTTTGCACTTGTACGAAAATACTACGAAATTTAATGTATTCGTATGCAGTTAATTAGTATGCAAGTATCATGACTAACGAGTGAACAGTTCTAGTAGCTACGAAAGATATTGACACATATTCCTCTTTCCCAGTGAGGTTTCTTTCTTATCAGATTTTACATTTCGTATTCGTAGTATCGAATTTTTGCACTTGTACGAAAATACTACGAAATTTAATGTATTCGTATGCAGCTAATTAGTGTGTAAATGCCATGACTAACGAGTGAACAGTTCTAGTAGCTACGAAAGGTATTGACACATATTCCTCTTTCCCAGTGAGGTTTCTTTCTTATCAGATTTTACATTTCGTATTCGTAGTATCGAATTTTTGCACTTGTACGAAAATACTACGAAATTTAATGTATTCGTATGCAGTTAATTAGTATGCAAGTATCATGACTAACGAGTGAACAGTTCTAGTAGCTACGAAAGATATTGACACATATTCCTCTTTCCCAGTGAGGTTTCTCTCTTATCAGATTTTACATTTCGTATTCGCAGTATCGAATTTTTGCAGTTATACGAAAATACTACGAAATTTAATGTATTCGTATGCAGCTAATTAGTATGCAAGTGTCATGACTAACGAGTGAACAGTTTTAGTAGCTACGAAAGGTATTGACACATATTCCTCTTTCCCAGTGAGGTTTCTCTTTTATCAAGTTTTACATTTCGTATTCGTAGTATCGAATTTTTGCACTTGTACGAAAATACTACGAAATTTAACGTATTTATATGCAGCTAATTAGTGTGTAAATGCCATGACTAACGAGTGAACAGTTCTAGTAGCTACGAAAGGTATTGACACATATTCCTCTTTCCCAGTGAGGTTTCTTTCTTATCAGATTTTACATTTCGTATTCGTAGTATCGAATTTTTGCACTTGTACGAAAATACTACGAAATTTAACGTATTTATATGCAGCTAATTAGTGTGTAAATGCCATGACTAACGAGTGAACAGTTTTAGTAGCTACGAAAGGTATTGACACATATTCCTCTTTCCCAGTGAGGTTTTTTTCTTATCAGATTTTACATTTCGTATTCGTAGTATCGAATTTTTGCACTTGTACGAAAATACTACGAAATTTAACGTATTTATATGCAGCTAATTAGTGTGTAAGTGCCATGACTAACGAGTGGACAGTTCTAGTAGCTACGAAAGGTATTGACACATATTCCTCTTTCCCAGTGAGGTTTCTTTCTTATCAGATTTTACATTTCGTATTCGTAGTATCGAATTTTTGCAGTTATACGAAAATACTACGAAGTTTAACGTATTCATATGCAACTAATTAGTGTGTAAATGCCATGACTAACGAGTGAACAGTTCTAGTAGCTACGAAAGGTATTGACACATATTCCTCTTTCCCAGTGAGGTTTCTTTCTTATCAGATTTTACATTTCGTATTCGTAGTATCGAATTTTTGCAGTTATACGGAAATACTACGAAATTTAACGTATTTATATGTAGCTAATTAGTATGCAAGTGCCATGACTAATACAGTGGTGTGATAGTATTTCATTCGGACTTAATCTCGATACAACATTATCGTAAACATGATAACATTGATGTAGAAGAAAAGGTTAGAACTATAACATTTAGCTCAAGTAACTTGTAATCGAATATTGTAATGTTTTTGCTCGTTTATTATGGTCCTGTTGGAAATCTAATATTTGACTCCAACATGAAACGAAAGATTCTGAGAAAAAAGAATATATTATTGATAAACGATGAGTATGATGCATATTCTTTTTGTTTCACATTTTTTATCGTATCGTATATATCAAAGATAAACCACGTATGAGATAAAAAGGGCAGAGAAATAGGAAGACGACAAGTCATTTGGAAGAAGAGAAATTGGAGCTGATAAAGTATGTTATACACGAAAATAGCAGGAGATAATTTATCTGTCGTTAATATATTACGTATGAAATTATAACATTAATTTACTTCGGCGAATGAATCGAAACAGAGGAGAGGAACTGAAAATTGCTGAAATTTGTTGCCTACTGTGTCGAAATATTAAATCGTATAATATGTAGAAACTCGTTGGTACATTGTTCATTTTCATGCAATTACAGAGCGTTTGAAACTCCAAAAATACATAGGGTGCACGTAATATGGAAAAATGTATAAAATAGCCAAAGTGTGACGCTCGTTATGATACCCAGCAGATGAAATGAAATATCTGCTCAAGTTACGTTTCTTCAGAGATGATGGTAAAAATTTGAATCCGCGTAAATATCCACAGCACGCACAACGTCATCGATGCTTTGTAAAATCTCAAATTTCCGAAGGCTAACACGATTTTATCGTCAGCCAGCGCGTTTATTTTCGCGGAATGTTATCATCGCCAGCGTTGCTGCTCGACATGCGCTACGATCAAGCGACCCTGTTACTCAGCTTGATGCTAACGATAGTTTGTGCCGGGTTGCGCGTCGTACAAAGCAAATAGGTAACGAAATAAATTTCTCGGCGCAGAGGCGCGCTGCGAGCCCATTTCGTAGCGCTCCACCTCGAACGGTGAAACTGCAGCCCCGGCAGAAGCAGGCGAAACCAGGGAGGAACACGTGAGGACGCCTCGATGAAATATATCTTCGGCTGCAAACGTGGTTCCTGCTCGTAAAGGAGCCTCGGATTACATGGCGCGTATAAAAGCCGACAGGAACGAAACGTCACACACCGTCTCTAGCGCACGCCGTGATCGTATAAATTACCAGCGACGTCCAATTAAAGAGACTCACGCTTGAATCGCTGACAAGAGCAGCAAAAAATACGTCGTAGCGCTAGTGTTGCACCTACGCGCGACACTTGTAATAAGGTTTCAACATGTGCGTCGAGTTTCAGGGGCATTGTTAGCGATAAGTTTCATCGAAAACAGACCTACGCTTCCGTTCATAAGTACGGGCCATCCCATAAATAACGTGTCTTTTTCTAAGAGTTGAGAGTTCAGTTCAAAACAATGGGAGTTTTTAATATCGGAATTTAAACAGATCGAGATAGAAGGCTTGTTAGCACGTTGACTGCCACGCGTGTTTTCACTGAAATCTCCGTCAGGTTACTCGTTCTCTGCTAGTCCCATCGATATTTTAGCAATGCGAGTAAATAATTTTTTTAAACAACCATTTTCGTATTACTTTTATAACAATTCGATAGTTTTATTATTTTCTTTAGAATATCTTTTCAAATACCTGCGACGGTCCTTCGCAAGTAGTCAAATAAACGTCGCCCGAATACGGGTGACGCGGCCCTATTGGAAACTTTGCTGTCACCCGAATACGGGTATCGTGGCAGTCATCGTGTTAGAGAAGGATAAGAAAAATACGAAAAGAGACGAAATCGTCAGTGATCGATGGACAAAAGGTAATTGTTTATTTTCATCTTGCAATAGGAAAACCAATGACTGCATTACCTATGCAACGATTTAATTAATATTTTACGTATCGATATTAGGGCTCCTGTTGTACAATGTGACAATTGCAGTCTTCTATGCAGAATAATTTGCAATGATCCGAAATTTAGTTGATGCATTTTGAACTCCATAAAAATCCAGCTTTGTTCCTAGTGGGTATATTTTATTTCTGCTTTTTGTTTTATGATGCCGTTTTGTAGCTTATTAAATTATGTGTAATGTAATTAATATTATTTAAATAACAAAAGTGAAATAGGTTGAAGATATTGCTTGCACTTTGCGGGTTGACATTATTCGGCAAATTCGGTTTCGGTATAATCCACATCGAAGTTTAAGTATTCTACGTAGAAACCTTGTCCATATCTTCAACAATCCTATTATCGCTGTTTAAATTATCGTAAAAATGCAAATCTGCTGGAATGCGGTGCCTCGTATTTTTGTAAGTTTTTAAATTTTGTCCCCGACACGGTTTATAAATTATTTATTTAAAATCTCATCGTATCGTATATAATATTAGTTGGTTTTAACATTATTGCCAGAATGAATTATGATAGTTCCTTTATGAAGTTGGAAGAACTCGTAGCTGGACAACCAAACCAGTTCCACGATGTTTCACATTTACAGATGTCTATCTCTTTATTGGATATTAACTTGTATAAATAAATGTTATCCCGTCATTGTGTTCTACGCCTCTGACGAGGAATAAAATCTTCTATTTGTAAATTTGTAACTAAATAACATTCTGTCAAAAATAATCAAGTATACGCATTTTTCTGAACGAGATAGCGTGTATAAAATTGGTCGGTGTTTTGTGTCAGACAGTGTTTGTTTGCGAAAACTCGCTTGAATATACGAACGAAGCGAAATTAATATTTATCGAAAATATTGCATAAAAGCTTAGCCATATAAAGGTTGAAATTAAAAATAGAAATTCGATAGCGAACATGTGCACTTTCTAACAGTTTCGGTACGTCACTATATTTGGTATACGCAAATTATCCTGAAGCGATGCTATCGTTTTAATCGGTTCAGAGGGAAATTAAATCTGTTCATTGAATTATGCATTCCTAAATACGAAACAATTACCATAAATATAAAAAGCTGACGAAAAGATGCAGCGTCATTATACTTAAACCGTGGAAGGGAGAGGATATTCGAGCCATTAAAACGGAATTGTTGAAAGTCTTTAGATTTTTGCATGAAGGATTCTTTCAACCGCAGGATATAATCCGACCATTAAACAGGTAATACAGAGAAGAAAGTAGAAAGAAATCGTAAAGGAAACCGACTGTACCACGGTCGCTATTCCGCTGTTCCCAAGAACACGGAATGTTTCGTAAATTGCGAAAGTTGGCGAATCGCGAGCACCGAACCGTAGAATTTCGTCTCCCGGATCAAAAGAAACGAACCGGAGCTTCGGGGAAAGATATATTCCACGGTCAATGACTTTTTCTAGAAAACCGATTTCGCGACAAAAAGAATAGAATTTGCATGAGAAACCATGGCTTGTGTCGTCTGACAACAGCACGCTTTAATTTCGAGACTGCTCTGTGTCATGAAAGTCGAACTGTATAAACAAGACAATAGAGAGGAAATGTTTTCCGCTTCGATTCACGCATGATAAAAATATTTCCAAGAGATATGGCAAACGTATCCAGCAAATTTATTTATCGTTTGTTAAAATCCTCGCGTTTCTCCAACAATCGTCGTGATCATTTTCAAAGAAAATATAATATATTTATCGATCGAATATCAGCGTTCCAAACTCGAACCATATTTTTCTTACGTTTATTTCGGCAACCATACAATTGGCTGAGTCGAAATTCCAATAGCATTATCTTTTCTTCAAGTGGAGTTTAATGTCACTACTATGTTATTAATCATACATAGTTTCTATCGAGTAACTTGATTTTCTTGACGAATGTTAGCAAATCGTGAATTTTGCTGTCGTCCAAATTATCTTTCTCGAGGAATTTTAATTTGCATTTAGTGCGGAAATTCGAATAGAATTATCTTTTCTTTAATTGTTTAATGTTACATCAACTATAAAGTTATTAGTTATCCAGCGAAACGTTAATATCATACAAATTTCCATCCGGTAATCTGATTTCCTTCATGAACATCAGCAAGTCGTGAATTTTGTTGTCTTCGAAATTATCTCTGACGAGGATCTCAATTTGTATTTACCGCGAAGTATGTTGTATTTCCAACAGTTTCGAATCTTTCGATGAACCTGCATATTTAACGTCTGCATGCTCGGTCGTCTTCGGCCAATAATTTTAAGTAATCCTCCATTCTGCGTATATCTCCGTTGAAATTTTGCTCTGCTGAAAAAAATTCACGTAGCATATAGCAATAAAACTACTGGACGATGTTCCAGAAGCTTGGAAGAGTATTCGAGAATTTTTGAGGAATTTTTTAAAACGCAGCGACCTAAAAATAGAGTGTATGGTCTTGAGCGACTCAGTATGCAGACGACGTCGCTAGGAATAAGATAGCAGACACAAAAATTATTACGCAAAAAGAAATAAGATTACTCTTAACTACTAGCGGTCGACTTATTTAACGATACGCGATCTTTTAACTTACTTTCGCGTATTTACACTTCTGTTCGCTGGAACTGCATTGTTCCAGCCAATCAAACTCGGAAATTCCACGTGGAAAAATTTGACAGCGCAAACTCTGCTTCCAACATTCTAAACAATCAACCCTAAACTACTGTATTCTTCCTTTAGTTCCGGTGAACAGACTATTTCAGGACGAGAACAGTTACCGGGGAAACGAGAAGCTTGTATCAAGCTACCCTCGCAGACGAACTCTAAACTAATCGTAAATACACGGGCCATTGGCTCCTCTTCCCAGCGAATTTCGTGCAATCGATCATTTGATTAAATAGAAGACAACAATTACTTGAAGTGACTTTAATTGCTAATCGCACGGTTCTCGTTGCGATCGATAAAGTTGCGATTGAAAACGAACGTTGTTGTTCGTAACAAGATTTGATACTTGCCATCGTCGCTATTATCTTTTATTGCCTGTTTTCTATTACGATTAATATGCAGGGTGTTCCACTCAGCTGGGACAAGTTACAATCTCGAGATGGTAAAAGACAAAAAGGAATTTCTCTAGATATAATTCAAGTAATTCCCTGTTTTCTATTACGATTAATATACAGAGTATGCAAATGGGACAAGCTGCGACTCTGAGACAGTAACCATGCAGAAAAGAATTAGACACAATTTCATTATTTATTATTTTCCTGTTTTCTATTACATTTTCTATATAATTAATGTACAGGGTGCCTCGTTCATTTGGGATAAGTTACAACCTCGAGATGGTAAAAGATAAAAAAGAATTTCTTTAGATATAATTCAAGTAATTCCCTGTTTTCTATTACGATTAATATACAGAGTATGCAACTGGGACAAGCTACGACTCTGAGACAGTAACCATGTAGAAAAGAATTAGACACAATTTCATTATTTATTATTTGCCTGTTTTCTATTACATTTTCTATATAATTAATGTATAGGGTGCCTCATTCAGTTGGGACAAGTTACAACCTCGAGATGGTAAAAGATAAAAAAGAATTTCTTTAGATATAATTCAAGTAATTCCCTGTTTTCTATTACGATTAATATACAGAGTATGTAAATGGGACAAGGTGCCACTCTGAGACAGTAACCATGCAGAAAAGAATTAGATACAATTTCATTATTTGCCTGTTTTCTATTACGATTAATGTACAGGGCAATGACATTAATAAAACATTAGTATTATACGTAGAGTAATTTAATGTAAAATATTAATATATAGGATAATGTAATATGTTATCGTACGACCCTTTCCACTAGTATTCACAATGTGTGTTCAATGATTACGTTACACGTAATCAATTATTTCTCTTACGTAAAATAGTTGAATCAGGTACCTTATCGTCCAACTAAAAAGAAACACCATGAATTTGATAAAAACGTTAGAGATATAAAGCGCTGTTCAGCGATGTTTACAATCTGCAAGACGCAGTGTGTTATAAAGAGCACTTAAAAATAAGAATTAATAGGATTTTTCAGCGAGATATATACTAAACGTTGGCGGGAAAGAATTTTTCTGCTAGAGAGTCTGCAGAAAAACGACACGAGCTAACTTTGTTGGAGTTATGCGAGACACGTTTGAAGACGGTACGGTTTCAAAGTAGTCTGACTAACTAACGCTTCTATACAGTACGTATCCCGTATGCAAGTGGATTGTATCCAAGTTTCATACTTCGTTACAAACTTCCTTGCTCGTCTTTCCAAAGACGTTCGGCTTTGTTTTCAGTTAACTTACCGAGTAACCACCGAGAACTTTATACTGTGTTACGTTTAAGTAGCTGCTGACGCGTTGTAAACTTCCGGTTCTACACTCATTTCCCTCCGGCCATTTAAAATTATTAAAGCTGTGTTGGCGGTACTATTAAATACTTCACCGCAATAAGTCAATTAATGCCGAGCCATTGAAAGTCTTCTTATAAAAAGCTACACTTCGATAACAACTGCTGCCACTAACTTTCAGCAATTACAAAGGAACAATAAAATATTTATGCTTTCTTGGAATCTCTTCTTTCTTTCGTTGTCTACCATCTTCCTCAAAACGTTTAAAATGAGTCTATGTTTATTTTTTTTAGCTATATTTGTCTAACCTCGGTCTGTAGATCAGCTTGTAGTCGTCGCAACAGAGAATTTCGCAATCTTTCAAAAATTCCAGACATATGTCAAATGACACAAATGGATGGTAGTTATTTCAAGGATCTTCTACGAAGATGAGCAATTGCGAATTATTGGAACGCAGAAATGTCTGTGAAACAAGGCCAGATAGAAGGCACGTTCGTATGAATTTTTCCATTGTTTTTTCTCTTTTCGCTTTTGTGCATCCTATCCACTTTTGGAGTGAGATTCACATATCACGATACACCCTGTATATACAGGATGATGCGTAACGGTTCGTGGTAGGAATGAGATCTGCGAGATTCTATGGTTCAAGATAAGTCGAAGATCAAAAATAAAGAAATTGCGCTGGGAAACACGTTCTTGAGAAAGTCGAATTTGAAAGTTTGCCAAATACACGTGAATTTGCTTAAATCGCAGAATAAAATTGAAACACGTTAGTGAAAAATGATCAAATATAATTTTCCCGAAAAATGAGATTCCGCGCGAACGAACTTTATTCTCGACTTGTTTTCGCATGTAGAACAACCTCCTATCTACTTCTATCTGCCTGCGAATTAAATTTACGTTGATTCGACAAAATTTCAAATTCGATCTTCCCGGAAACAAAATCACCAGCGCAATTTTATTATTCCCGATTTTGTTTCTTATCTTGATCCATAGATCTACTTGCGTACGACCTCTACAAAAGATCATTCACTGTTTATCTATATGTATATTTATACAAGTGATCGGGAGGAAATTCGAGATACAATAACATTTTTGTAGAAATCCGAGAAAACGCTGATGATCATCGCTCGTGAATGCGTTAGTGGAGCGGAAAAGGTGGAATAAATTGTTAATGAAAGATTCATCGACTGTGACTGAAATTCAGTGACTGGCGTCTCTGTATTTTCGATGCCCACGCTCGGAGAATCCTCTCAGCTACCTACGGACGAAGGTTACGAGGTCTTTTTTTATTATTTGTACTTTACAACTTGTCCAGCTGGACATTTGGTAAATTTTTCTAATTTAATTACTAAATAACATGTGGATGACTACTCCCAGCGGGATGCCAAAAAATTAATACCTTTGTTGCATTATTTAATTTGCACTTTACAATTTGTCCAGATGGACATTTGGTAAATTTTTCTAATTTAATTGCAAAATAACATGTGGATGGCTACCCCCAGCGGAATACCATCTTCGAGTTTGACTATTTTATTTCTTTAGTGAAGTTATTGGGGTGTTTTCTACAACAAAAGCCTTTTTTTATTTAATTTTTACTTTGCAATTTGTCCAGATGGACATTTGGTAAATTTTTCTAATTTAATTACTAAATAACATGTGGATGACTACTCCCAGCGGGATGCCAAAAAATTAATACCTTTGTTGCATTATTTAATTTGCACTTTACAATTTGTCCAGATGGACATTTGGTAAATTTTTCTAATTTAATTGCTAAATAACATGTGGATGGCTACCCCCAGCGGAATACCATCTTCCAGTTTGACTATTTTATTTCTTTAGTGAAGTTATTGGGGTGTTTTCTACAACAAGAGCCTTTTTTTATTTAATTTTTACTTTGCAATTTGTCCAGATGGACATTTGGTAAAGTTTTCTTACTTAATTGTTAAATAACATGTGGGTGGCTACTCCCAGCGGAATGCCAAAAAATTAATACCTTTGTTGCATTATTTAATTTGCACTTTACAATTTGTCCACATGGACATTTGGTAAATTTTTCTAATTTAATTGCTAAATAACATGTGGATAGCTACCCCCAGCGGAATACCATCTTCGAGTTTGACTATTTTATTTCTTTAGTGAAGTTAGTGGGGTGTTTTCTACAACAAGAGCCTTTTCTTTATTTAATTTTTACTTTGCAATTTGTCCAGATGGACATTTGGTAAAGTTTTCTTACTTAATTGCTAAATAACACGTGGGTGGCTACCCCCAGCGGAATACCATCTTCGAATTACGGGTGTTTATGAACAAATTCATTTGCACTATGTCGCCTCGTAGGAAAGATACACTCTCGGTTGACCTCGGAACCGACTACTGTCGGATGTTGCCGTTAACAGGCAGGAAATTTATGGAATTTACGTATGCCGGCTAAACTGCAGACACAGAGGCTCCTTTACGAGCGACACGGCCTGCAACAGCCGCCCGTTTCGCAAAAGTGCGCGCGCTCGTTATCACGGTTTTCCTTGATAGCCACGTCTTAATGGCTTTCGCGGATAACGTTACGTACGTTCAACGTGAAAGTTTCAGCGGTTTAATATAACCCGCTACTCTCTTTTCCTCGTTGCTCCTTTGCACCCGATGGGCTACGAAGCCTCCGTTTCGCTGCTATTTCTGTTATTTCGATTATCTGGCAAAGAACTTTTATTGCCGCTTTCTCGGCCGAGAAAATTCGACACGGCAAATTTGATTTTCTGCGATCTTAATATTTGATAAGATATTCCATATGTATTTCATAACACGTATGATATTTGGTAAAATATTCTGTACGTATTTTATAATATGTACAATATTTGATAAAATAATCTACACCCGGATTTCCAGGGATTTTACTAAAACGTAAACGAATGTGTTTATCCGTGGAATAGACAGAAACACGGATATATATATGCATGGAAGTTTAAGTCATCAATAATCACACTGACAATCTTGCGTTACGTCGACTTATTAATTTCACTGTACGCTCACGTCCTTTACGGAGTACGTCTGCTCTTCCAGATTGACTTCTTCTCCAGCGATTTTAGATTTTATAATCCCGTCGCTGGAATATGCAACTATGCAAATAATGGATCGAGTAATTTCTTATCTGGATATTACTATTAGTTTGAAGCGTCCAGCGTTGCAATTATTCAACTTCTAACGTGTTATTAAAATTCAACTTTCTTTATCCCTCGTTTTTCCTGTACAGGGACTCAAAAAATTGATCCGAGCCGCATGCCAAGCCGTGATATAAGCGCTCACTTATTAATGTGTTAGCGATATAAATCAACAAGTACTGTTGGAAAAGTGACAGTAATTTAGTCCGCCGTGTATCAGCTTTTCCATCAGTTTTGGACCTGTTTGCATTTCTCATCTTTAGCTCAGTTTGACGTGAAAAGTGTAATAAATTATTCGATCAATAATCTGGCTCTCGCTATTCTTCCTAGTTTGTCTTCCTGTAAAAATACATATTTATATTTCCTATATATTTTTGCTTTTCTTTCTTTTTTTGGTACATTTACTATTTGTCATTGTAGACTCGTGTTCGTGACTTGCTAAGTAAAATAAATAAACGCCGAGAACTATCATTAACATGTTCCTAATGATCGCTCTTAAAGTATACTTCTGTTATTATCCTGTAGATTTTGGAGCCCATGTAAACTGAGAGATATAAGTATTTGTACAGTTAGAACGTAGACATATAACTAAAAGAGAATTATTTTCTATATTATTCAAGTATATATAACTGTATATTATACATAGACACCTACACTGTTAAATGTACACAAACAAATGTCAATCAAATCACTCGGTAACTTATAATAAGACAAGATTGGCAGAACAAAAATTGTAACAATATTATATTGTATATACTCATGTGGTATGGATCAACCTTTGTTTGTGTACATTTATTATAACTAGTAATATATAATACTAATAATATAATATATATAAGTATTATAAATATTATAAATACCTATACAATATACATTTACGTATATTTGAATATACTTAATCATATCGAATATATTGAATATATATAATAAATATATGTAAGCATTATAAGTATTATAAATATCTATACAATCTACATTTACGTATATTTGAATATATTTAGTCATGTCAAACGTATTGAATATATATAATAAATACATATATACATATAAGTATTATAAATATCTATACATTTACATTTACGTATATTTGAATATATTTAATCATGTCGAATGTATTAAATATATATAATAAATATATATAAGTACTATAAATATCTATACAATATACAGTTAAATATATTTGAATATATTTAATCATGTCAAACGTATTGAATATATATGATAAATATATATTAGCATTATAAGTATTATAAATGTTTATACAATCTACATTTACGTATATTTGAAGATATTTAATCATGTCAAACGTATTGAATATATATAATAAATACATATATACATATAAGTATTATAAATATCTATACAATCTACATTTACGTATATTTGAATATATTTAATCGTGTTGAATGTATTGAATATATATAATAAAATATCTCACTTTCATTTTTTATGGTACAATAAAGCAACTAATTTTGTCTCTCACTGCATACGATATTTAGGTGACGAAGTGCAGACCTTAGTTTTCTAGGCTTTAAGATTGGCTCGGATACGGCTAGTAGTTCAGTAAAGCCGAATTTACACCGTTCACATTAGACGATCACTGCGGATGGGACGTTTTTTTATGAATCTTTCACAATGAGACAGTATAAATTCGACTTTACTTGCTACTTGACTACTGGTCGTGTCTCAACCAGAGTCTACCCACAGTACGACTCACTAGGAACTAACTTTCTGGAAGTTAGCACGTGTCGAATAAGTTTTCCTAAACTGCATCTTTCGTGTATTTGATCGTTTGCCAATTATATTAGGAGAAAAGTGGTGATCCAACAAAATACCTTCTAGTTTTTCTGTACATACATATAATGTCTGTTACAAATGTTAAAAGCTACATTCACTTGTGAGAGTAAGTGAAGCTCAAATAGGAAGCGTCATATTTTTTTGCATCCGGATGCTGTCGAAGCTTCCGTAAAATTAATGGTGCGTCCTGCAGATCTTCGTTCATTAAATTAAAGTTGAATTCCTGATGCTTGAAATTAATGATACGCTCGAAAGCAGTTGATGGTCCGTATAAATCGTTTCAAGCTGTTTCCTGGAAACTGTTATGAACACATCTTTTTCTGTCATTTCATAATTCATTCATCCGATGAATAGAATTTGGAATGGATTTATTCATCTGCTAAATAGAATATCACCTTTGATCCTACAAGAAGATGACTCAACAATTATCACATTTAGCGACAGTTCACTCAAAATTGTAATATTCACTTCAAATACTTTTTTTACAGATTATAACTTCACGTTATAAAAATACAATAATAATATATCAGGTGATCTCATAATTCACTCTTCCACTCTATCTTTCAGCGAAGAGAATTAATACTCACGTTCATTAGAAGCTTCTCCAATCTGATGTAAATATCGATGTACGATACTACTGCTACTACTATGTTTGCTATTTCCTCGGTAGTCAAATGAGGTGCTGCTTCAATTACAATTATCAATGCTTCGACATCGAAGGTTACTCTTCGACCAGACCTGGCTTCGTCAGCAAGCTCGAAAACACCATTCCGGAATTTTGAGAACCATCTTTGACACTTTCTCACATTCAGCACATGTTCGCTGTATACTTCTTAACAGTATCCATAGTTGTGCTGCCCTTTTTAAACTCGTATAGTATACAATGTCGTAAATGCTCCTCGCTGACACTCATTTTGTAGCTTCTCTCGATGCGAGGAGTAACGATCCAATTGCTTCAAACTCACGCTGCACACTGTCCAGATTATTCTCTTTAGAAAACGTGAAGTAGAGTTCCTGTAAACACATCAGCGAAACGTGATACACACGATTGTCTACAGTAAGATAAGAAACTACATTACTTAAGTGGAATTTACACTGTTTCGCTTCGGAAGTACACGGCGGATGAAACTAGGGTGGAAGCGGCGATCATCCGTCGTGTTCTTCCAAAGTGAAACAGCGTAAATTCCGCTTCATGGGATTACCAAATATCTTATGTTCAGTGGATACGTTGAAATTGATTTACATTCTGACGCATGTGTCTATGTGACAAAGACTTTATTGTAGCGCATGTTTGAAATATTCATTATATTCAGAGTTTCTCTTGCGCTTCATTGGACGTTTCGTCAAATAACAATAACAATAACAATAACAATAACAATAACAATAACAATAACAATAACAATAACAATAACAATAACAATAACAATAACAATAACAATAACAATAACAATAACAATAACAATAACAATAACAATAACAATAACAATAACAATAACAATAACAATAACAATAACAATAACAATAACAATAACAATAACAATAACAATAGTAATTACAACAACATCAATAGCAATAACAACAACAACAACCATAATAATAATAATAATGTTGTCTTTGCCGTGTTTTAAATGAAACGGGTTGAAAAGGTAAGTAAAGAATATAGGAAAAAAGGGAAAAAGGCAAAGAAAGTGAGGGAAAGTAATGCACGTCTGGGTCGATGGATCGCATGGATCGCATTTGCATATATACATGCAGAACAATTCGATCTCGAGGAAAATCTCTGTTAAAGAAAAGAATGGATAGATTTGGAAAGAAAAATAGAAGGATGCAGGAAACAAGTAAATTGTAAAATGAGAAGAGAAAACAGATGGAAGAACATAGACTTTTCGAAAATCCAAAGACCGTACGAACTTATTGTAGTGCCATAGTAGCTTAAAATTGTCTGTTTAAAAGTAGCGTACTGCTACTAAACCGAGTTACTAGCTACTACAATTTCTATCCACTAGAAACGTTTCTCGATAGAGACAATACTCACTTACAGACAAGTAGCGTTCGATAAACTACGTTATACAATTTTTCAACATACAAGTTTCAAGCATAGTACAGTTTTCAATTAGTTTTTAAGTCTTGTTACAAAATATACTTATTTTGTTTGAGAAAAATCAATCTGCTGAGATTTTCTTCGCGTCCTATCAGGCGTAACGACTTTGCAAAAAGTTAAGATCGCACAGCATAGGATCGTAAGCTCCTACGTCCTTCCTGTAGAGTAGGTACCTAAACTATGATATCCTATTCATCTTGCGAAAAAACCTAACACATCATTGGATGCAGGAAAGGTATGTTCGTGCATTCTTTACGCTTTTCGAAAAATAGTTTCTAATGAAATATATAGGTCAATAATTCTCAACCGGCGGTATGTCTGCCACTAAGGTTACGCGAGAGATGGTCGATGGTACGTGGGTAATTTGCGCGATGTATCTTACTGCTGGCCGATCTTGAATTCCCATTTGCATACAACACATTCTTTTCTTCTTGGTATCACAATTTTTAGATTCTGATTTCCGTGGTATGCACTTGTGGGAAAATTGAGATCTACTGGAATTGTTTGTAGCAATTGTCAATTTTTTGTCTGTACATAATATAAATGTTGTATGCAATTAGTAATTGTATATAATTTATCTAACAAATTTGCATGGAAAGAATATTTATAAAATTGAAAAATATTTATGTAACTTTATTTATTAATTTCCGGATATATCTTGATTATATAAGTCCAATAGTTTAATTTATTAGTTTGCATTCTTGCTGCAAAATCCTGGCTTTCAATCAGTATATGATAAATCAAGCAATGTAACACTGTCGATTAAAATTATTTAATCCAAAAATATATTCCTATAATATTTGATTTAATTCCATATAAAACTCAAAAATATTCGAAACATCATACTTCCAGAAACTTATCTACGATATTAATAATTCGTTGTTTTTCATGGCCAACTAAATAGGAAAATTAATTGCACAATGGTCTACCAAAGAAAGTACAAGATCTTATATAACAATCAAAGATGAATAACAATACGTATGAAAGATTAAATACTAAAACGTGATGTGCGTTCGAATCTAAAAGCGTAAAATAAATAATCTACATATCACGCGAAAGCGGTTAATAGGACCAACAAATTTGCTAGAAGCAGCCATGAAAATCAGTTTATGGGCAGCGAAGAATAAACGTCCTTGTTCAAACGCATCGCGTGGTAACAACGTCGAGCGCGGCGTTATTTTTCAACTTTCATCGCGTGGCTGCCGAGATCAAAGCTATTGCTCGTAAAGGGCAATTCAGTCGGAATTAACCAGCTAATCTATGTGTGTCGTGTTTCAAATTGAATCAGCCTCGCGCGCCTTGTTTACGGTAATGTGATAAATGAAAGCTGCTTAAAAATACGGATCACGAGGGTGTGTTGAGGGGATTGTTGCGCGATTGTTGGGCCGGCAGCCCGCAAAATATATCGCCCACGATTCGTTCGCTGATCATTATAAACGGGGACAATACCGTTGCTCGATAATGCACGAAGATCGTCGTGGATCTATGTCAGTGGTGATAGATGCCACGGTACCAAGCTTCCTGGCAATCTCGATAATATATCGCCTCGATGTATCGCGGCCACATATTCCTTCCTCCACGCTGCAACAGCAGAAATATGTATAAATTTTTGTTTCGCCATTCGCTCAGTGATTGGCTGATCTCGACCTCGCGTATGGTTTTATATTATGATTCAGCGGTTGGTTGCGCTCGCTGATAATACACCACCAATCGTATTACCGCAATGTAAATTCGTAGACGCATTACCATAATAGCGAACAGTTATGCAGACAAAAAAGGAAAAGCACGATAAGTATATTGCAGATTTCCATGAATTTTTGCTAAATATAAAGGCACAAGAGCGCGCACGATACATGTGACGTATAAAAATATAGAAAATATCGAAAGTATCTGATATGATATTTAAACAATGAAACAAATCCCTATTTATGTACCATTTGTTTTTTATTCTATTGATAAAAATTTGAATTTGCATAAACACCCGCCAGTCGAGTGATAAGATACGTACTCTGTCGTTTGCTGGCGAGTTTCATTTTTTACATTCGATACCTATCGGTCTATTCTGTATTTCATGAGTGCTGTCATTCTGTGTAGTTGTGGGAGTAAAACTATGATCGATTCGTAAATATCGATTGTCATAACTAAACGGCGGATTTTTATGCAGATTCATATTTTTGAGAATATGACTGAAAAGGTAGAATCTCGGTGGGAGATTGTTTTATCTGTCAGGTATCGTAAAAAGTACTATACTTTGGGTATTTCGCATATGTTTTGATTTCGTGTGCACGCTGTGTAATTTTGCACTCTCAAATTTCCTGTAAATACATAAAAGTCCGCAGTCTGATCCTCGCGTTAGTCGCTGTCCTTTCCTTATGGAATTTCGTAGATTTGTCATCAGTTTTAAGATTTATATTTTTAGTAAACTCATAATGTTGTAAATGTATTTGACAACACACTTAGGTACATGCTATTTTTCAATGCTCTTGTATTTGTACTACTATTTGCAAGACATTGTTTTACTCTTTTTATAACCCGAATGTTTTAGCAATATTTCTAGCTATTACCATTTTTTATAATTGAAATATTTATTAGTAGATTAACGTACTTTATAAATTGTGCTCTACAGTCAATGAAATAAATAATTACTATATTTTCACAATATTTAATCTATAATTTCTTTCTCTAGATAAAAGAAAGATAACAAGAATGCAACAGATTTCTAGAATTTTATTATTTTTCTATGATTTTGTAATACATGTGGGATAGTGTGACATCAGGGAAGGACGTTGTCAAGGTATGTTTACGTTGTCAAAGAATGTTGTGAGTGTTACCAAGGGATGTTAGAAAACAGTGAGCGTGGAAAACGTTGTACGAGAGTTGAGAGAGTGAGAGTTGAATTTATCGTTGTCGAGTGAAGATCCTTGTGTTGTAGTGTCGTAGAAGCAGTGAGTAACGAATACGTGAAACGGGAAATTGTATTTGATTTCGTGTGAGAGCGAACGATATTGTATTAATCATACTGTTACCTATAATACAAACTAATAATATAACATTCCTACATACATAAATTAACGATTCCAAAGTTTTTAAAGATGAACTACCTCGTTTTAAAATAATACCTTTTAATTACCAAGTTAGGAAATCAATAAAAATGAACTCGTGTCTTTTTCACGAAATATAAAATATACAGTAAAACATATAACAATTCACTGCAAAATTCAAGAAACGTGTGTTATACCGCTGCTTGATATCTATACTGTCACATACTAAACAAATTTCAAGCTTACTTTTATCGAATACAAGGTCTATGTTTAGGTCTATCTTTAAGGTCTATACAAGGTCTGTGTTTTTGTTTCTATCGTGTAAAACGTTATGCATATTTATAATCCCATTAAATAAAGCCTGTATTTAGTGTTGTTGAAAACACACATATTAAAATTGACATTTTCTTAGGTCGTATCACTATCAACCTACAGCAGCAATGTGATATAATGATTTCAATTTCTTTTACATGGGTGTTGATCGCGTGATGAGTTTTGAATCAATAATAACATACCATGTATGTAAATAGCATAATTACTCTCTTTGCTATATCCCTGTGTAATTGTCTTCTTTTTCCATTCACCGCATTCACCATATTGTGTTCTTCAATGAACTGACCGCTTTCAAGAACACTCTGATCCTTTCACGCGTACTCAATAGCACACTTGCTCAACCAGCTTTCAGTCAGCTCGATGCGCATATCCATCCCTCGTCTCATTATTTGCTAAATATTTTATTCACATGCAGCATATTTTCTCTCATAGCTGTTGCTGAGAACTTTGTGACATTATACAGGATGTTCTACTTAAATCGATCTTCGCAAAAAATACCTTCGAAACTATTCCTGATACCGGAGAATACTTCCAGCAGAAGGTGGATCCAGGAGGATCGGGATCGACGCTGCTACCCCCTTTACATTACTTTCTATCCAATTATTGTACCTTTTTTAACGTTAGAAAATATCTTCAGTTTGAGCGAAATATGAAAAATATGAAATATGAAAATAGATACGCGCGACGTTTCGTTCCAATTTTACGCGAAGCACTTTCAAATATTACAAATCCCTTTTGGTTGCTGAGATGAGAGCAAGATTATGGTAACTTATTATCACGCGACTCGCACTGTGAATTCATGCTCCAGTGTGTTGAAACCGTTCATTTAATCTAATTCAATGTTTATGCTTACCTTTGGCCTCGAGTGAATTAACGCGCTTGTCCAAATGAGTTGCGGTAACAGAAAAATTTCAATAAAAAGAAGATTAAAATATGAAAATTCGTGGATCGCAGTAGAGTTAAAAGAGAGAAGAATTTGTTCGCCAATGGAAAATCGCTTGGCCCCGTGACGTTTTAAAGTTCGTTCGAAGCAATATTCTCAACGATATAGACATACCACCTGTCGTGTTGGCCGAGTTCGCTGGCTCATGTTAATAATCCACGGAAGCATGCGCTATCGCTGAAACGAATTCCAACTATGGATCGCTAATTTAAATATTAAGCCATGCAAAGCCAATGTTAATAACGTTGGTACAGTTAGCGGCGCTACAGCGAATATATATGTATTTACATAAGGCAAGCTATCTCTTTCTCTCCTTTTATCTCGCTATCCTTAATGTTAGCGTACCCTGTGTGCGAGTATGCGGATACAAGTAACAAAACATAGCCGTTTATTCCTTAACTTATCTTGACCAGCGGCGAAGCTTTTAGCCCATTCATGGCATATCGAAAGAACTGGCATACATACGTTCTGCGTGAGGCCAAAAACGAGAAATACAGAGCTTCGTGTTATCTAACTGTAATATATCATGTAACCATGATGGCCCGTGACTCACATTTCTGCTAAAGTATTTTCTCAAACTTGTTATTTCTAGTAACCTTTGCTTACTATTATATCGTGTAATTATTGTAATTCGTTTCGCAGATTTCTACTGAAATATTTTCGCGGATTTTCTGTTTCTAGTAACCTTTGGTTGCTATTATATCGCGTAATTATTGCAGTTCATTTCGTACATTTCTACTAAAATATTTTCTCGAACATGTTATTTCTAGCAACCTTTGGCTCCTATTATATCGCGTAATTATCATAGTTTATTTCTTACATTTCTACGAAACTATTCTCATTTAAGAAATTTTATAATACAACTAATTTCAATTTCAATTTTAATTCTGTTGAAAATTGTGGATCTTAATCGCCGAAATAAATGTATAAGAACACTTGAATTATACTTAGAATTGATATCAAAATAGTTTCAGATTTATTTAATATGTGATTTCCAAGATATTCGTCGATATACATTTGCACGCGTCTCAGCACTCTCTTTGTCTTCTATACCACACTACTATCTGAACAGTTGCATTCGAGACGCTGTGCACGCACATACTTCCACACACTCATACTCATATGTGTGTGTCACTACTACGAGGCTAATCTAATCTAGCACACAAAATTACACGTATCTCAATAAATTGAAAGCTTATTATTGATGTTGGAAATCTCGATATGAATTATTCAAGCATATGTTCTTTCAATTCTCTTAACTCTGGTGCTTTTTTGTCTATTCCCAGCAAGTAGACTGATACTGTTAAAGCATGTCGTAACACATCATGTAATTATCCTTCCGTTTGAGAATTTATTTTCTTTTTAGATATCTGTGTTTTAAAAAACCCTTAAAAAGTCTTGAATACTGTTGCAAGTTTCTAGAATATCGAGCAATAGTTTTTATCGCTACGTGTTAATTTCTTTAAGCCAAGTGAAACTTCATGAAAAGAAAAATGAACAAAATGAAAAATTACTTTTAAATTGGGAAGAAGCCAGTATGCAGTTAATCCCTAACGTTTCTATTAAAATATTTTCTCAAGCTGTGTATTTTTATATCCTGACTATTGATCATCAGTGAAATGGGCGGAAATGATTTTTAGAATAAACTCAGCGAGAAGAACTTTACATGTAAATTAATAGATCAATTCACCGAAACAGTTACCGGGCAAATAGACTTTGTAAACACTACGATTGGCGTTTTTTCTGTGTACAAACCAAATAGTCCAATCTTAATTGCTTTTCGTTCAAACTGTACAAAATATTAATCCTTTTTGAAGTAAATATACCGGTGAAAAATTAGATTTTTATTTTCATCGTGTATAGTTGGAAGCTATTCGTAAACCGATTTTTTGTTACATATAGCTAACTCGAAACAAAAAGAAGGAAAAGATATACTCGGAACCATTAACTCTGACACTACTATGGATAATTAGATGATTACAATCGCTCGTTACGTAGTAATTGTCATACACATATGTATCACAAATGACGATGATCGCGTGACACGTAATGTCCATATTTCTCGAAATAGATTATGCAAAATATAATAAAAGAAGTGAATCATACTAGCAATATAGGTGCAACTGCGACGTGGTTTTTCTGCATGTCCTCGTTTCCAATTCTATCGTCCACAACGTTATTATTAAATTAGATAACTATAAATAACAAAATTGTTACGTAATAGCGTACATGCACGGTATTTAATTAAATATAATCTACTGCACAAAAGGAAATAAAAATTCTGTATTATAATACCGGTATAAATAAACGGTACAAATGCTTTTTGATTATATAGCATGACATGGGAAAAAGCTAGTCAAAAATCGATATCGAAAATCTTTTGTACAAGTTGTAAAACTTTTGCGGCTCCATGTAGTCGAATGTGTAAGAATCAATGTATCGATGCTTTTTCTTGCATTTGCGTACTCGTAAAACGTGATGATACTGAAGGTTTTTTTTCTTTCATTGAAGGTTAGGAGCAATTGATGTGCTCGGTTATAAACAAAGGACAAAACTCAGACAGCTATTGCTCATAACAAAAGCATACTATATTATACAGGGTGGTTGATAACTGGTGGTACACGCGGAAAGGGGGTGATTCTAGGCGAAAAAAGAAGTCGAAAATATAGAATAAAAATTTTTCGTTTGACGCTTTGTTTTCGAGAAAATCGACTTTGAATTTTAGCTCGGTACGCGTGCACTTTATCACGTCTCGTTATAAGGGATCTCACTGTAGATCGTTGTCTCGATGGATATTATCGCAGTTTAAGTTTGTTTTTGCCGTAACGGAAAATTAGAAATACATAATGAAATAATATGAAGTAATCATAAAGTTTATTATTACAAAAATTGCTGAAAATGTTCCCCATTCTGCCGAACACATACTTATCAACATAACGTCGATCGAGACAACGATCTACAGTGAGATCCCTTATAACGAGACGTGATAAAGTGCACGCGCACCGGGCGAAAATTCAAAGTCGATTTTCTCGAAAACAAAGCGTCAAACGAAAAATTTTTATTCTATATTTTCGACTTCTTTTTTCGCCTAGAATCACCCCCTTTCCGCTTGTACCACCAGTTACCAACCACCCTGTATATGAAATACAAAAGCGTAATAGATCGTTAAGTAAATACAGTGGCGAATAAAAGAAGGTTTAGAATCGATATACTATGAATTTTAATAACTTCTGTCATCTATCCTGTGGTATATATTATATTTATTCATTGATCTTATTAAACATAGATCCATTTTCTAGAATTATGATGTATTTTTACACTTCTTATTCTATAAACTCTCTTCTGGCTGCCACAGTACACTGTGTGGAGATATGAAAGAAAAGAAAAATCTGTAACAGACATTTTACTCTGTAAAAGAAAAAAACAAGTCTTAGACAATTGCTTATAATAAAAGCGTAATATATCATTAAATATTTACTTAAAACAAACTTAAACAGTGATTTTAATACTATGGTGTTAAGATCATGTTCAGAGATTATGAAATGAGTCGTTCATCTCTGTCATATTCCTATTTTGCAGTAAAACCCAATTCTTTAATCATTTGACATCGAGTACCATTCGAAAAACGCATGGATACGCTGTTCGAATGTGTGTGCATGTTTTTCGTAATGAAAATGGACCAAATGTCATAGAAGAATATCCACAGCGCTCTTCAAATCATGGTATCGCCTATCACGTAACATTTGCAAGCGTTTAGCGATGTTAAACTGACTCTGAACCTGTAACCTGACTCTCATGGTCACTTGACCTATCCTCTTTAGACAGATTATGGAAATACATGGAATCGAGAGTACATTTCAGCTAAAAGCTTGATATATATGCACAATTGATGATAAACGTCAATGAAGCTATACTAATTAGCGTTAGCAATGGTCATTCCGATATTTAGTGAACGAGATCAATGAAAGTATCTCTACTCGTACGCACAAAGATCATTTTGTAAATCACGCGGATTTCCATTCATTTACCAGTTGAAATGCAAAGCAGAGTATGCAAACTATGTCTGTCGAGTGTTCGATTCAAACTGGATCTTCGCTGATGATCATAACATCCGAACTTTGACTCTATTTGTCCAGGATACACGTTGATTCGTCGATGCCAAAAATTTTATTTTCTCGACCAACAGCATCCTGGCTGTTGCCATAGCCTTCAAGTGAGCCCTTGACGCGACCATTTCTGCCAACGTTAGCACGAAACATGAGCTGTTGTATAGATTTTTTCCTGATCAAAAGCTTGGATTCTTTTAAGTAGCTTGTTTGATGATTGAGCAACTATTTATCAAATGTTTTTTCAAACCAACAAAAGACAGAACTTTCTGGAAGGGTTGAAAATCACGAATGAGATCATTGGACTTTGTATATTCATTACAGCAATCATTTTTGTATATTCATTACAGCAATCATTAATTTTGTGCATTCGTAACGATAATACTTTTCGTTCGTTTTCGATTATTATAGAATATGCTGCACTGTGCAAGGTTTTGAATTTGCTGTTTGAAAATGCCCTCTACATACGTCTTTTGTAAGACGGAATTCTGAAACTAATATGCTAGTATGTTCATTAAAAAGTAATTTCCTTTTATAATAATTAGATTATAAAGATTTCGCAAAGTAAAATATGCAGATTTTTACGTATTCGTGGGAAATTGGAGGGTGCGAAAATGCACAGAGGGCGTATACGTGTAAAATCTGTGTATGTTTCTATGTGTACTTCTAAAATAAAATAGTCCAAAAATATATAAAATATCCAAAGCACAATATTCCTTCTGATATTTAGTAGATGAACGAAATTTCTGTACAAGTTCCATTTCTTCAATTATATTTATAAGACTATAAAGATACACAGAATTCTACAAACAGTCTAATCACTATCACAATCAGTAGCTATCCACAAACACAATTATATCTTAAAACTTAACGACAAACATCTACATTTTCTTTCGTGTGTTTCGGAATGGAATAATAACGCCGATTCATAGCTATCGTACGAATAGATCGCAATTTGATACGAAGACAATTATTTATTACGAAAGAGAATCCGTGAGAATTAAAAAGAGGACATTAACAGAATATATCGGCTCAGGTT
The DNA here is from genome assembly GCF_024516045.1 of Bombus affinis. Classification (NCBI taxonomy): domain Eukaryota; kingdom Metazoa; phylum Arthropoda; class Insecta; order Hymenoptera; family Apidae; genus Bombus; species Bombus affinis. Next base: position 503,832 of record NC_066345.1, read on the forward strand.
TTATTACTGCAATAATTGCATTTTCATTTGTTTACTAGGTAGGAAAACGCCAATTAAATGGACGCTTGCTCGTGCATATGACATTGCCGTGTTCGCGTACCTCCACATTTAATGCTGTATTAAGCGGATTTTATAGTCAGCGTAAAATACATAAATACCGGAGCAGCTATTGGTATTAAAGATAAATCCTTTCGTCTCTGATCACATTGACTGTAATACCTGTAAACTGCTGATTCAACCAATCAAACCATTCACTTCTCTTTCGCGATTAATGTTTCAAGTCGTTACGTGTTTAACAACTTTTACATGTTTTCGATTTAAACGTCACACGCGGTGCGATAAAACGTGCAATATTAGTCTAGTAATACGTCCATTAGCAAATCTGCAACAGATCTACTTTGCCCTGTGTTATCAGATTTGCTGGTATAATTATAGAATTTTTCATAAATGGTCTAACTTGTAAAATAAATAATTCGACCAGTCGTTTCTAATATTTCACGATAATTGTATCGTGCCATACGCGAGCAAAATGTCTTGTATCGCGCATCGATAAGCTTCCTCGAGTGTTCAATTGTTCAAATACCGTCGCGAGCCTATGTGTGTTATTATTTGAAAGATCCACCGAAGAAAAGTGGATTTTCTCGCATGCTCCTGTGTGCTCTTTATCGTAGTCTATGTTGCATGCGAATCAAAATCTTCTGAATTCTACGGTAGTTGTTAGAAATCGAAATGTACACCCAAAAAGTAATGGTTTTTATTTTCCATTCTCCACGCTTTAGGGTTTAACGCATAGAGTAACGTGACGAGTAAAAAGAAGAATAAAATTGTGTTTTATTCCGACATATTGGTGACATTATATATTTGAGGTGGTAAGGTGTCCAAGAAATTCTCGGTGTTCGCAATATAATTTATTTAACACTCAACAATCAACAATCCTCGATTACCAATGAGTTTCTCGCTTCTCAACTATGTTTGCTTCGCTGTTAAGGCTTGATCTTTCGCACTTCGCTGTTCAAAACCGAATGTTTCTTTGAACTCTTTCGTTTCTTTTATCACCCCTTGATATCATCACTACGCACGCGTTTATTAGATGTCCGCGACCGTTGCCGCGTACGTTTTTTTGCAAAACTTCGGTGGAAGGATCGTAGGGATATCGATGGCTCATTAGGCATGTCGGCCTTACGCTTTGAAGCTATAGCGCTTTGTGTCGCGAAGCCGTTGGGAAGTTCTGTGGTCGAGTGCCGCCACAGTACCCCCTTACCAGTGGTAACGTTTTTTATTTTTTTATTTGTTCGTCGTTAATATTTACAAATTTCGTGGATAATTTCCAAGTCCAATGGACTCTGGTGTCACACGCTCAGAAGCAGTAATAGGGTTGAGGTGGTAGTTGGTGAAGGTGTCCACAAGGAATACTCTTGATGTTCAACAAAAGAGGTTTATTAAACTGTTAACAATCAACAATCAACAATTAACGATTAACTATCAACGATGAGCGATTAATAATCAAGAGTTAATAATCACGTATCTCGAATTGTGTTTGCTTCGCTATGACGCTAAACCTTTCGCACTTTGCAGCTCGGAGCAGGATGAATCTTTTGTTCGAAACCAAACGGATTCTATTCTTTGTGGTCCCTCGATATCCCCACTACGCGCGTGTTTATTAGATGTCCGCAATGCATTCTTCCAAATATTCGGCAAAAGAACCGTAGGGATATCGATGGCTCATTAGGCATGTCGGCCTCCTGCTTTGAAGCTGTAGCGCTTTGTGTCGCGAAGCCGTTGGGAAGTTCCGTGGTCAAGTGCCGCCACAGGGTAGACTAAACATCCTGCATGCCACAGCTATCGAAACAATAACCAGAAAGTAACGGAATAGCCGCTTCTGATATACACCCAACGATAATCCCTCCGAGGAGACTAAAACCTCGATATGAAAATCCTCTCAAAATAGCGCTCGACGCCTTTCTCTTGTAACACTTTGAACCGTCACTCTATTGGATTCGCATAATAAATTCTATTACCATATATAAAGATCAATTTCTTCACCTTATTTGTGAAACGTTCGAACTGCGACGCGAGGAGATCACCGGTGATGTATCATTTTCGTGATTTCTTGTGTCTCCTACTAGCGGTTATCCGAAACCTGCTGTAGCCGGTCAGGAAATCGGACTCTCTTACCCGAGCGCGTGACGTACTTGTTTGTTATGTTTTCCTTACTCGCTTCGTTCGATTTAAACTCCGAGCGGTATTATTATGACGTGATTTTCGACGCTTTGCTGTTCAATGTTGTCGTCGAGTGTGTCACGTAAAATAACAACAAAAATAAAAAAGAAACTGTATTTTTTTCTAACACTTTACTTCCGAGCCCTAGGCGTGACTTTTCAAGACTGACTCTTACAACTCGACTTCCGATCGGTTTCGGTTATTTTTCTTTCGTCACCCCTCAATATCTCTCCACTATCCTCGAGTTTATTAGGCGTCCGCGACTGTTACCACGCACGCCTTCTTCTCGAACGTTCGGCAGAAGCACCGTCGGAGTATTGATGGTTCATTAGGCACTTCGCTTCGCCGATATATATTGTTACCGAGTGCCGCCACATATTGAAAGATAAACGTTCGTTTTCTGAGAAGTTTCTAAAACATTCCTCTGTCTCCCTTAGCCCCTTCGATTTAATATTTTATTTTTCCTATAGTATTCCGTTACTTTTCTTTTCCTTCTGATATTCCACCATTTCGTTTGTCTTTATTGTTGTCGAGGCCTAAGAACTATTTCTATGAGGCGCGATAAGCTGCAATCGACGGCGATCGCGGCTGAAAAATCGATTTCCTTCGCCGCGTTACAACATGTGCACGGTGAAACGCAACCTGTGGCCAAGGAGTTTCGTCTTATCTGATGCCAGATGGACGTATCGTCGGCGATTGTGAGACGCAGCGCGATTGCCCGAGGACGTGCGCGTTCCGCGGCGTTCAAGAAGCGTAGTACCCGGTTTATATAGACAGGCTCGCTGAAAGGACAAGGCAATTAATCTTAACGACACTGGCGTTGCGCATGGCTGCCACCCGGCTATGTGACGCTAATTAATCTAATATGCTATTGATATTATAATTAGGTGCACGGTCCTTTCTTCCTCATTCACAAGTCCTTTCGTTCCCGCGTCTCCCTTTCTCATTTCTGAAATCGCTTTGCGGCTACTAGCCGCTGGCTGATTTATTAGCGGACCGCTTGCGCTGCTATGCTCGAGAGCCAACAGGAAAACGAGGAACGAACCGTGGGTCGTTGACAGTTTTCGAAGGACCTCGCTGTATTTTATCCGATCGATTGTCGTTACCGTCTGAATGAATTACGAGCGCACGGCATTCAAGAAACTACTCGATGAAATTAAGCTTCTCGAGGAATTCAAGGGCCTCCGATGTAAATTCAGACTACAGGAATAAATAAATATTTCAACTAATGAATCTTTATTATTTAGTCAACTTGCATTTGTAATATTTCTGTGTACGACGATGTGCAGGTAAATAAAATTCGTTGCAAGAATTTGATTGAAATTCTAAAATTTAAAAAATTTTAATCATATCGAATTCTTATTGGTTAATCGACTTATTACACTTGTAATATTTACGCGTATCAGTGATTCAGTTTGAGAGTAAACAAAATTGGTTGCAGGAACTTGGTTGGTATTCTACAATTAAAAAGATTCTAGCCGCGTCTAATTCTTGTTATTTAAATAGTTTGCATTTTAAGTATCTGTATATATGTCTCTGTATATACCATGACGTGATTGAGATTGAAGATAAATGAAATTGCTTACAGAATCTTGATTAAAATAATGGAAGACGCAGATCTTATCCACGAAAGATTTAAATCTTAACGTTTACGTGTGTGTATTTTAATAAAAATAACTTGAATATATGACAACACGACACAAGTCTCTCTGAAGTGGAAATATAATAATAATAATAACAACACAGGGAAGCTTCAAGTTTAAAAGAAATTTACATTTCAATAATAATGTTTGTTTATTGCACCATATATCACGATAAATCATTCTCATCAATTCTATACGTTTCTTTTTATGAAATTTTTTTAATACAAATCCAATTGGCGATCGATCATTTTTTGCTAATGGTTAAATATCTTCCTCTCGTTTCTCCTATTTCCAATATCTTTTATATTAAATTCTTCTATTTTCATTTGAAATCTATGAAAGTGTACATTCAGCAATGAAATTAAATTCGAATATTTTTCATACTGTGTTTATTACTTCTGCTTACTAAGTTTGTTAACTTCAATTAAATTTAATTGCAATATTTGTCGCGGTATTTGTAAATTAAAATGTAAATATTAAACAGCTCGCGAAAACACGATACTGTACATATCTCGATTGTCGCGGTAGAGCTGCAAAGAATCTATTGTTATAAGTCGAGAGGAAAGTTGTTACAACTTTGAGAGAATGTGCTTCTTTCGCCGAACCAAAGGGAAATGTCTTGAAAATCACAACAGAAGGTAATTACGCAAATAATTGTACGATAATTGTTTTTACTTGGTAAATTTCAATCCACTGCACCGATTGCAAGAAACAGGAAGAAAATACAATATTAACAGAATTCTACTATGTTATCCGATAAACAGTGCTGTTCAAGAGACTCAGTTTTCAAATTGTCCTCATATTCTCGATGGTGTTTACAAAGATTATTTTATATATGAAACGCAAAAATTTCCTCTTTTTTTAATATGATGACATAAACATAGCATACCTTGATACAATTATTCACGTATATGGCATATAATTGAAATATCACATGCATTTACCCAGACAACATTGCTTACCATTTTTTAAACACAATCCCGTGTAAATGAATTATCGAATTTCACACTCATTTCTTTTCTGCTTTTCTATAACTTCGCTTGAATAATTCCTAGTATCGTTAAAAATGGCTAAGACCGCACTATACATAAATAACGCTATCACGGTCGTAATTTGTAAAATTGTTCCTGCATATTAATATCGTTATATAATCGCATAACTTGTTATCGTAAAAATGTGCAAAGGTATCGAAGTAGTTACACGTTACGAAAGAAATTCCGTAACGATTTATTCCGCCGGTATGCGGATAAGATAGTTTGATTATAGTGCAGGCGGGGTTGCCGATCATAGTGTTATTAAGAGTGGAGGCCATTGATTTATTATCATAATTTCTCAACCGAAATTCAAAGTATTTCATTTTCGTGCAGTCATCGCGGTTGTTATCCTGCAACTGTACTCACGTACTTGAATCTAAGTGGTTGATTTATGTGCCCTCCGCATTCTGCACTTCGGATCATGAATCAGAAAGAACCAGTGATTTAGTCTCGTCGATTTATCTGTTTATTTATGTACCTTTATCAATGATCTATGGAAAACGCGTATATACCTATTATCCGCCGTCTACTACTTGCTACATGTATCAATCTGTTAACTATCAAAATCGCGTATATTCCATGTACGTACATATGTCTTGAAAAATAATAATCATTTTTACTGCGATCAAATTATTTTTACGATATCATTTTATGTATTTTTTTTTTTTTTTTGTTCTTGTCATTATTGATTCTGCACGAACAATGTGTATTACGATAACAAGTAGATTTGTAATGATTTTTCACATTCATTATTGCGCCAAGTATCATGGAAAATGATATATTCGACCGATAGAAAATTTCCATTTTACATAAATTTGATTCCAATGGTTCTACCAGACATTTTTGTACTAGATAATATCTTTATTGCTTTCTTCGTGAATTACGAGAGGTTCCGCTTGTTTGATACGTTTTGTCAGTATTTCTATTCTAAATCTAATAATTACCATATTACTTATCCTCTTTCTATTTTCGATTTATACAAAATAGCCATCTTCTGTTATCTACATAATATTTTTGTATATTATAGAAATTGAATTCAGACATTTTATACATTTTATACATCGATATTCTAACATGAGTAGATACATGATTAGATAATTTACATTTATGTCGCAACGAAGTAGCATAGTAGCATCGGTCTCGAATTGAAAAGTGAATGTATTCGATTTAGAATTCGTAGCAATAATAGAGATTTGAGGAGCAATTAGTAATTTCATTTAAAACGTTGATACTGTATGATAATCTTATGAAGAAAAGAAATTCGCGTTTTAAAGAACGCACGAGGTGGGATATTAAATGAAATATTTTTAAATTCTCTATTTTCAATGTAGTGTGTTCAAGTAAATATCATTTAAGTATTTTAAACAATACCTAAAATTGCAAAATATTTATAAAATATGATGGCACGAATTTTATTCCAAACTATTTACGAATTATCTCGTTGGCAATTTAGATCAAATCAAACATCTATAGATTCGAGCAAATGGAGAACTAATTATATCCAAGTACCAAAATATGAAATGTCGAACCTAATATTTCCGAAACAAATCGTAAATTAACAAGAGAACTAGAGAGGGATATAGAGTTTAATTTGAAACTTTATAATCTAATAATATAACTTCTAGTGTATATAATTTCTAATAATTCGTTTAATTCATTGATGGCAATTGCCTATCTACTTCATGACGACATACTTAACCCCTTAACCTACGATTTACGTTCAAGAATTTTGGGCCGAAAATGTAAACAAGCCGCGCAGCCTTCGAGCCATTGAGCCACGATTTGTGTAGTACGATGACCCGTACTATGCCCGTAATATTTACGTTTGGCCCGATCATCGTATTATGGACTATGCCCGTAATATTTACGTTTGGTCCGACCGTCTACTACGGGCTGTGTCCGTAATATTTACGTTTGGTCCGATCATCGTACTACGGGCTATGCCCGTAGTTGTAGCTTCAGGGGTTAATATCGTGCACAAATCTATCTAAAATCTGGTAGAAATATACGCGTTAATTTATATAAAGGTATTTTAAATGTAAAAAAAGTCTTGAAAATTTGAATTTGGAAAGGACTTTCCATTTTTATTGCGATTCGTATAAATTGAAATGACGGAAGTATTGATCAATGTGCTTACCCGCATCCGCTGTAAAGTTCTCGACGTTGCTTGTCGCAAGTGAAAGAGAAAAAGTAGAGGCCACGATAATTATAAATTCTGAATGCGGCTGTCAGATAATTAATACGTAGTGAATAACGAGTACCTTAGGTATGGCGACAACCCGTTCAGATGCTCCCGTATAATTTACTGTCTTACGTATTCGCTCGGGGGAACGGATGTCAGGCGCACACCTATACAACCGCAACAGACATGATAAAAGCAAATGTGACAACTTAAAATGCATAACCATCGAGACCATAAACTGATAGTGCTTGGAAATTGAATTAATCTCCGAGGAGCAATTAAATTCCTCATCAAATCATGCCGCGAAGATTCAAAAATGGAGAAATCGTTTTAAAGACCTTAGAAGAATAAGACTTATGAGATTAATAATAAGAGAACGCTAAACATACGTCTTATTAATATAACTGTCGTGTGAAGCAAAACCGACGGAACTGGAAATGTGTACGTCATCTCACATAATAAGAATAGAAATATAAAGTAGTTCTCGTGTTCGATGAAAGCAAGTTTGAAATCTTCCGAGCGATGCCGAGCAACGTATGTCGAAACAAGAGCAAATTACGTTCAAGTTTGGGAGAATGAGAGCGTGTCTTAACTTTTGATTCACCAAAAATCCTTCCGCAAAATTTAACCTAGAGACGTGGTACGTCGACCGAACAAAACATAAACAACACGTGTGAGAGACATGGAACGTCGATGTTATTGTGATTTACTATTTACTTCAAGATAATAAATCTTTCTGGTTCAATGATCAGTTGGTAGTAATTATTTATCAAAGATGTTACAAAATAAAATTAGTTGTACCTTACACGTGTATTTATATATCAAAAGATATGTGCGATTTGCACAACTTGGAGCGCTCAGCCAAACCGTGAAATGGCTCGACGCGTGACCGACCATGTTGTTGCTTGTGGCACGCGCTATTAGAACTTAAATCGTAAGGGAAGGGATTAGGTACGTTGTTGCCGTAGAAACGAGTCCATTTCTTGACAACACAGCCGAAATAAAGATTCTATACCTGCGAGCAAGAACCAATGCTTTCTAAATATTTATACTTCGACGCGTGTCAAGTTCATTCGTAGAGTATAACCGATCTGCCGTATCTATTTTTTCATTTATGACTAAGTTTAAAAACAAAACGTATTATTTTCAGCAGAAGAGCCATGAAACCTCGTTAGACATCAATTAACCTATTTCGCGTGCACGAGAAGCTATTAATAACGGCTACAAATCGAAATAACCGTAACGAATCTGGGGTTTACGAAGAAATAATGGTACTTTCGTGCAAAAGTGTAAACGATTAGCAAGAATCTATCTTGAAAATTTCAGTCGAATCGGAGGAAGTTTTCGGTAAATCTTCCGATAATTTCCTAATAATTTGTCAGGTTTACCCAAGCTTCAGCAAGCAAACCATAATACCAGCGAACGGGTGTGTATGCTGGGCAATGTATGTCAACAATAAATCAATGGATCGGTGGGAGCGCGTCGATTCTGAAAAGAGCGATCGTCAGATTTAAGGACACACTTTATTTTCCGCAAATAAGCAAACGGCACATCCATTTCTCCTCCAAACAGAAGCGTCGCGCGAGTAATTTGCCCGTGCAAACAGGAAGGTCCGTCTGGATAGGTAGAACGCACACTCGGCCCAGGGAAAATGACAAGTGGAACTCTCGTGAATGCCGTGTAACGGCCACGTTTGGCGGCGAAAGCGCACCCTTGCACGCTTTCCGAAACGTCATTGTGGCCGCGTACACGGCTACGTTCAAGTCTGGCGCGTTCATACTGACGAGAGCGTTTTACGGCGCTTGCTGGCTGTTCGAAAACCGGGGCCAGTTGCCCGACGAGCACGCCAACCGCAGGCCACGTTATTAGTAAATAAAGACGCGAGGAAATTCTATTTGCGGACAAAACATCACGGCAGCGATGTGTACAGAACCCTCGACCATCGGGCTTTGCGCGCTCTTCCTAATGCACTTGAGGAAACGTCGCAACTCTCGGCGAACTTTCCTGGCTCCTTTAAACGGCAGCCTCAAAGAGAACTTAGTAACCGTTCGTCTTAGCTGTTTCTGCAATGGCTTGACGTGTCTATCAGGCCACGTGAGACCTTTGTACCACCTGCTGCGATCTAAACAGACCCTACGTCCGAGTTTTCTTTTCTCTTTGTCTCTCTCAATGGCTAATTACCCATTGAAGGGAACCCTACTTTTGTTTGTCAACGAAATGTCGAAATAGAAGAGGATCGTGACCCTCCCGTTGCTTTCAACCAGCTGTGGCTTTAACAGGTATTTAACGAGCCTGTCAGACGACAAACTGATTTACTGTATTTTTTTGTCAGTTTCTCAGTAGGAAGTACATCAGTCGTGTTCGATTTTTGGGGAGGAAATAGTTAACTCTATGTGTTTATTTGTTGTAGGAAGATGACATAAATGATAGTAACTTCTAATCGCATCTTCTTCTGCTTTCCAATTTATACAATTGACACGTAATGATTCACAGCTGTGACAACAGCAAAACAGAATTTAAGGAATGAGGTAAATAGATTTCAGGAAACAAATAGTTATTCACATAAGTTTGTTTATTACAAGTGGACGATATAAAAAGTAGCAAATTCTAATAACAAATTCTAATAGCAAATTCTAATAGCATTTCCAATAGCACATTTTTCTCATTTCTAACGTATACAGTCGATCGGTATGATTTCTGAATGAATCAAACGTACTATAGTTTACAGCTGTGACAACAGCAAAATAAAATTTATGAAACAAATTAGATGTATGTAGATGAGCATGTATTGTATTTTAAAAATTTGTATTTTGACTTATTTTAAAGAATTATATAAAACATCATAAATCTATTAAAAAAATATGCTTTAATTGTAATAATGTACGTGATAAACCTAAGACTAATATAAATGTATTTTTCTGATTTCTAACGTATAAAGTCAATCAGTATGATTTCTGAATGAATCAAACGTACTATAGTTTACAGCTGTGATAACAGCAAAAAAAAAAAAAAAAAAATTGCAAAACAAATTAAATATATGTAGATGAGCGTGTATTGTATTTTAAAAATTTGTATTTCGACTTATTTTTAAGAATTATATAAAACATCATAAATCTATTAAAAAAATATGCTTTAATTGTAATAACATACGTGATAAACCTAAGACTAATATAAATGAATCGACGTTTATTTAGCTGCAGATATCATGCTTATATAAAATGCAAATTCAAATAAGTTTACCGTAGGTGAAGGTAATATAGAGGTGGTGTATCAAGCATAGAGTTATGGAAACAAAGTTGTGCGGAATTAACTTACGATATGCTACAGTACGTCATGTAATTACAGCATAGAATAAGCAACACCTCGCGAACTGTACACATTCAATCAATATAATGGTGGAAACTAAAGTTAAACAGCAGTTATGTGTATAATTGAAATTACTCAGGATATTAACCTTGACAACGTATACATATATATCATGCCATTGAAATTTCTGTATTATGTTCTATGTAATTACCGATAATTGTTGAGGATAACTTGAATAAAAGAACAATAAAATGAAAAACTTTAATAAAACTTTGACACAGAAGTGGAAATATCGTGAGAAATTGATTTTCAATAATTAAGTTAAAGAATCACATTTTTCTATCGGGTTCGTATCAAATATCGCGTTATGAATGTTATTCATCTATCTTCGATAAGTTGCATGCTAATTACGGTATAAATACTTTTGAATATCTTTCGAAGTATATTTACAAGCGTTGGAAACATTTTTATTCCAAAATTATGTAACCATTTACTGGCTCTATATTACAATGGTATGTAAACTACCCTATTCGAAAATGTATGAAAGTTGACAGTAACATTTTTGAATATTTCCTCAAACTAATACCTTTGTGTTCTCACTAAGGCATATAAATTCTATGCAATGTCATTGTTACTATTTCGAATAATTTTTTTAAAATTAAGCTTATTCGAAGGTCAACGTGTCACATATGGTCCAAATCCTCTTTTCGTCAGCTTTAAGATATTGTAAAGAAAATACATAATTCTCTCCAAGACACGACAGTGACCTAAAGGAAATATATTTTTAAGGCATTTTCCTTCTTCGAACGAAACAACCTCTCTCTTTCTCTCTCTCTCTGAAATTTTTTATTACATCAAAAGAAACGAAAGTATTGAAGATTCTAAATGGTCGAGTTAGAAGAAACGTCGCGCTTAAGGGGATTATTCAATTTCCGAAGAGCGATGAAATATATTACATGAAATTAAATTCTCATTAAGCGTGTTAAATAGCCAATTTTCTCGTTGCCGGCTAAATAAGTCTTGAAGGAAGAAATGAAGGGCGTTCTGAAACAAAATGAATTTCCCGTTATGCCAGTTGTCGGCTGGCAGGATCTCGATTTCCCACCTCGTTTTTCATCGTCATCGGGCTCCGAAACTTAAGCAAAAATCTCCACCGTTGCAATCCTCGTATAACGAGAAGAATGAAGAGCTCGTTAATACGCGTCTTCGGCAGTTAGTTATCTTAAACGGTGTCAGACGCGTTCAGGTCGGCAGTTGGCGATAAATTCTCGGTGGTTTTAATTTGCCAGTGAATTCTCGCTAGAAAACGAGGTGTGCACGGACAGGGAAGAAGGAAAAGAGGGTGAAACGAAGGCAGGTGTAAGGAGGGGAGGGAGATGGAAGGGAAGCTGGAACACTGACGTATTAAAACGGCCAGGTATAGACCCAGTAAATTATATCTTTCTCGAGAGTAGAGGCTCGCGTCGTTTAAAAAAAAGACCGGGAAAAAGTTTCGGGTAGAAATGTATAGCCACTTGAGATTACTTTTCTTTCCTTGGCGAAGTTCCGCCGACAGGAACCAGAGTCGTTATGTTTGCAAGCGAAGAATATCTTTATGAATTTGTATGGCCTGCAGAGAATTCGATTCTCTCATTGTACTTGTTTCATCAAATATTTCAATATAATATTTCAATAACGATGTTTACGATGATTTTTTAAGTCAATTTTATTATCATCTATTTTATTTAACCCTGCGTAGGTCGTGGTAGCAAAAATTTCTTCAGAGGACCCAGTGTATCTGAGATATGCAATAATTTAATGCCTATGATGCTTATTTTCGCGGTAGGGCTATATAATTATATTAATTGTATTGAAATTAATACAAGACATAATATACAGACACAGAGTAAAATGAAGAGGAATTTTGAAAAGCGCGGGAATTATGCTGTGCTGGACAGGAAGTGGTTCGAATGCCGCTGACAATGGAATGTGCTGAATGATTTCAGGGGCCAGCTGGAAAAATGCGTACGGCTGAACGGCCGACACCTTACCGGAGTTACTTTTCGAAATTAGTTACTTTTCCATTCTGATACTTATCTTTCTTTAATGCTTTTTTACGTAGTTTAAGGCGATGAAAATAAAATTTGGAAAAATTGATTGTCTTTTTTTACAGTCTTTTCAAAATCGCTCTTTATTCTGTCCTATCCTGTATATCTACAGTGTATATAAATTACATATGTAATTACTAATTTAAGTATAAAGAACGAACTTGAAAATATTTAGAATTTAGATTTTAAAGTCGCATGAATTGCCGTGGTCATTAGCGACTATTTTCTATATTCAGTGGCTCGTTAAATTGCGCTCTATATTCTGATTTCTTTAACGGAATCCGATGATCTTTTATTGAAACGACGTGATCTTTTGTAGGATCATTTGTGAGGATATTCGTAAGATTATTGTCGACTAATGGCTTTCTTCTCTTTGTTGTTCATATGCATTGGCAGTCTCACATCGCAGATGCCACATTTAACAGGTGGACTATCTTCCGGTATGAATATGTATTGAGCGTGTCCTGATCTTATCTTGTTTATCATGGTTTGTTCTTTAAACTCTTCATTTGTCTTCAAGAGATAAAAGCTAGGAGTTAATTTGCGAAGCAAGAAAAAGCTATTTTGCTTTAACCGCTTAACCGGAGAAGACGAGGTAAGCGTTCAGACGACGAATATTATTGTCAATATTTAAGTTATTCAATATTATATTGACAATATATATTGATCGTCTAGACGACTTCTTACGTACGATAATATTGAAAACCTTAAATATTGACAATAATATTGGTCGTCTGAGCGCTCCTTTATCGTCTCATTTGCACAATGACATTCGTATTTGGACATTGGATATTCTTTTAAACGTCGTTTTATTTCTGTTACAAACGAATTATATTCGTCAGAATGGAACAGAACTTAGTTGAAATTTATCTGCTTTTATTAATTTTCTATTTCTGTGAACATTTTGTGTAGGTACAAAGGGACGAAAATATGATCCTCCGCTATCGTTCGTTGTTTATGAAGACGAATATAAAACTTGTAGGTAAAGTAATTCATATGCGAGCAGCTCTTTTACGTTTAATTTCAAAAGCAACAAACCTAAATGTAGAAGTTAACAAGGCGAAGAAGCGTGCAAGAAAACTGAATTGTCAAAACATTCCGCACATATTGCACGTAATATTTAGATATGATCTACAACATAAGCACGATAAGATACGCAAGCGAATTTTTAATAGCGAATTAAATATTGATATTTTCCGAAACGCTTCCTTTATGAAGTCTAGAGAACATAACAAGTAGCACAAGTAACATGCCACGTAGCGAACACATCGTCATTTGAGTCGCACTAATTCCAGTACACGAATCACGATTCTATTATCATACGTCTTTTTGTTGCCTTGGCTTGTGTAACAACTCGCCACGCAATTAGTGTCAAAGCTTGAGGCATTTATTATCGGTGAAACAGCAGTGTGCGCATACGTGTGCGGTTAGTACACGTGCAACATTCATGGGCTGTTGGTGCGCACATACATCAACGAAAAGCGTAAATAGATGAATCTCGGACCTGCAGTTAGCTTAGTCTCACGACTTTTCTTGGGACTTCCGTGTCGTCGAATCGGATTTATAGCTTTCATAATGGCCACTAAACGTTTATGCTGTTTCGTAATGCACTAGAGAGCGTGCCACTGGTACATTCTTCGTTACTAATGTCGTAATGACGACTGATTTCAAGGTAGGCACGAGTTCGTGCGATTCTGTCTGAGGATTGCCTGCTGGCTCGTCAGCCACTAATCGCAAAAAATGACTGGAACAATCGGAATGTGATCTACCAACGTGGTTGCGTTCGCACCGCCCAATGCCATTTATTATCTTTCGATTTATTTTTGCTCTTCACGAAGCGACAAAGTCTGTGGTTTGTAAAGTAGCAGAATAACGAAGGCAATAGATATAAAAAAGAAAGATCAGTTGCGCGTGAAAGATTTTAGTTAGTGTTTTTCAGTTGGGAACGTGTATCTTTTATTATATTTATCTTGGTTTATCGCTATTTCATTGCTTATTTATTGCACGTTTTATTGTTGTAGACGACATTTATGTCTCTGATATATCAGCTTACACATATGTACTTGGAGTATTTTAAGAATCATATTAAATACGAATAACAGCATTAGAATTATATGATAACGATGTAGGAGGAAGCTACCTTTTTTATTGAGCAAGCAATAATTGTAAATTTTGTTCAGCAGAAGCTTCCTTTCTGTATTTTGTTAGCAGCATCTGTATAGCCCAAGGAATGCTTTCAAGTTCTATCTTTTCAAAGAAAAATAATTAGACGGAAATACTTGCAGGCTAAAATATTAAAGAACCGTTTTCAGGAAATACGACACTGTGATCAAAAATTTGTGCAATTATTTTTCCATCAGCAACCATCAGGACAAACGAAAGTCTGCAAAATCGGAAGCATAGAAGGACAACGTAATTTTATAAAATAAATTTATACTGACTGAGAGCAACGCCTAAACATAACACATAACACTGTCACCAACATGGTAAAACATTTTTAGCATAAAGCTTACTAAAATTCATAGCGTATCAATTTTAAATTGTCATTTATCCGCCACTATATCCACATTATTC
The DNA here is from genome assembly GCF_024516045.1 of Bombus affinis. Taxonomy (NCBI): domain Eukaryota; kingdom Metazoa; phylum Arthropoda; class Insecta; order Hymenoptera; family Apidae; genus Bombus; species Bombus affinis. The sequence continues at coordinate 518,878 of NC_066345.1, forward strand.
ACAAAATGTTTTAATTGCTGTTTTTTATCAGCTCGAACTTCGTACACGGTGTACGCAGTGTACACAACAAAAAATCACCGATGAACGCGACAAACGAAAAAACATTGGATCTTGAAATATTAAAAGCAAACATGTTCTCGGTCTATCTGTCTGAATTACACGGCTAACTTCATCCCCCTCAGTGTCGCTAAACGCATTCATGTTTGCTTGTCGCGATACGATAAACAAATTTCTCGCCGGTGGTTGCACAACGTTGTCCGATCTTCTATGTTGCATCCGCGTAACCAGCTTAAAAAAAGCGGATTTATAGCACGGTCGAGTGCGCTAGAAAAATGCCATGCAAATTTTCAATTTTGCGCCTGATCAGCCTGCCACAAAAGAAAAGTCAATGGTTCTACGATATTGCGGCAAACTGGGCTTTGTGAGGGACAAATTCGGCTGATGGCTCGTAGCTCGCGGCTAGCTAACCACCAGGGTCTCCAAGGATAAATTACAAATATTGAGCTCGAACGTAGGTCCCTGGCGTTTTCAAGATGTTGCATGATAGTCGTTTACATATTTGTACATAGACTTATTCAACAATCTATCAATTTATTCTACAATTTATTCATATGCCATATGATACGTCGTGTGACGTAGATTATTTTCAATTTTCCCTTATTTTAATATAAGCAATGAGCTTTACAATTTGTCTTATGAAAACATTTCATAAATCTTTTTTTTTTATTTTCAATTCGCGTTAGGAATTAGCATTAGAAACATGTTCATGTACGTAGTATATTTGCTGTTTATACAGCGTTACTACGTCTGTGCGATTAAAAGAGCATCAAACAAGGAAAATGTAGCTTACCTATCTTTACTCATAAATACAAGTAAAAATTCACGCAATCACAAACCGCGGAGAAGGACGCGTTGAAATGTCACCTTTCAGGATGCTTACGTTGTACGTTTTATTTTCAATTGTTGGAGTTCAAGCGGTACGAACTGTTGTTTCAAAATATATTATATATATTGCAGTGATGTTCGGGCACTCTTTAAAAAGGAATTTAAATCTCTTTTAAAATCGAACCAAACGACTCGAGCTTTTTTGAGAAGTTAGAAGTTTATTAGGTGAAAATTATAAAATAATTTTTGACAAAATTGCGATTAGTCGGAATCGCGGAGGAAAGAGTAAAGATCGTTTTTTACAACCCTTTCTATCTGAGCCTGTAATGAAAATTTGTACGACACATTTTGAAAATTTGTGTTACTCGTGTGCATGCTAAAAATTTGATCGAATTCGGTTAACGTTGCTGTGAGCTACGAACAGTTAAAAGCGGCGAAAGTCGCGGCTTTTCACGATTTTCTGAAATTGAATTTAAAATTGAAAGATTTTTTAACCTTCCAATGCCCGTCGCTTGTGTCCGCATCGATCGATTTCGATAAAATTTGAAGTTCAATTTAGTAAATTACTTATTTTCGCGTACAGCCTCTTTCCAACGTATTACCTCGCCAATCACACGATACGATGTAATAGCACTTGCAATGATATTTGCAAAAAGAGCACCGACGTTGGTGTTCCTACTTAATGGTGGCTAATTATAGTGATCACACTTTAATTGTATATCTGATGGAATATTTGGAATTTAACAAAATAACGTCAGATCTACGTGGTTGCGCTTCATCTGATAGATTCGACGCGGCCCATAAATATTAACACTACATTTATACTTATCGTCGAAACGTCGATAATCCATCGATAGTGATTAACAGTACGTACGTCCAGTCTGGAAGCGGATACGGTGTAATGAACCATAACGCTTCGGTGAAGATAGGGGAGAGCGATTGAGGGGTTTCATCGAAAAAATATTGCCGTGAAAATGCGGCTTGACCTATTGGGGACGAAGGGTCGAAGATCATCATAATCGTATATTTATAGGTATCGTAACCAACGTAAATTTTTTATTCGCCGCGTGTTTTGGATCGTCACACAACTCGATTATAACGTATTGGGATCTTTGCATATTTAGAATCGTCACTGATTCATAAATTGTACATGCTCTACTTTTATATTCGATCTACGAATTTTAAATAATTCCATGTATCTTAATAAACGCAAAAATGGCAACAAATAGCCATTTCTCTGGAGATTTTATTTTCCAAGAAAGTCCTGTAAATTTATTAGTTAGGTCAATACTATCGTAAATCTAAGAATCTGGAATACTAAAATCACTGTAAAACGCCAACCGATTGAGTGGGGAAAATTTCAAAACGAAAGGAAGCATCACGATATTTCCGGGCAAGCTCAGGACGATTCTAAATAAAAAGGAAGAAATAGAATATCTCTTACAGTTTCTGAAGGACACAAACCTTTCCCAAATAGTCTAACCGTAGAAAAGCAACGATATTCACTACAACTGATACGTGTTATAGGTATATTAATATGTATGTAATATATAATTATATATACACACACACTAATACCATGTAGATATTGTACATATATATGACTAAACACCGAAAGTATTATAAACATCATATTAGTCTAATATAATATTTCATTTGCTTATTTATGAGTTTATTTTGAGGTGGTGATATTAACATAATATATAAATAACATAATAATAAAGTTATTAGCGACCAGCAAAATCGATTCATAATTCGTGGTTACATGTTTCTAAGATTAGATGATATTCAGTTACATGGAACCTAGTAGGCTTATCCGTTTAATAAAAAGTGTATCGCGTCATGAACATTTTCAGAGACGTTCGGGATAGACTTCATGTCGGTTTTAATGTTGCGGCTATGTATTCCTTTCAAATGAAAATTTACTACAGTCCAGTAAAATATGTTACATGGTTGTTGGTGATGTACAAGATTCAGTATTCTGCAAGCGGTTGTTTTGTTAATGAGTGATCATGCATTAGTCTAGAATGGCCGGTATGAATGTGGGTTCTAACATTGTGTAAGCCTATGAGATACAATTTTAAACAACTGTAGTCGCTAATAATTCCCACAGGTGGATTTATAAATAAATTAATCAAATTTTTAAAAAGCATTGTCAATATATATATACAATATTATACTTAGGGAGAAGGTTGGTGCAATTACAAAATTCGTATAACGAAATTCATGGTATATACACCATCGTTAAAAAATATGCGAATATTTGCATATAATAAAATAACACTACACCAACAAATATTAGGTCAAGCTATAGTGAAATATTCTATGAATTATATGCGCGAATATCCCTTTCACGAATGATTAATCTTCGAAACCCGCTACGTACTTGTTTCTCACACGGTATATTTCAATTACAGAATAAGTCGAACTACCATGATTTTATTCTTTACAAGTATCATAGCTACATATTATTATAACGCAGCGTGTATAAGCTAGATTTTAGCTGGAAGCGATATAGCGAGGTCGTAAATCAAAATGTTAAACGGTGACATCGATTGATCCAGCCGCAGTCATGGCCGTACGCATCCGTGAACAGAGTTGCCAGGAAATTCTTTGCCACCGACCTACTTCAAAGAATAAAATAGTTCCGATTGTGAGCTGACGTCGTACAATCCTGAACAAGGCTCGAGCTCGGCTTCTCTGTTTCTCCTAAAGTGTTTTGACTTACATATTTTGATTATCACACACGTAAACTTTAATACCTGGCCGATTTTACGATCTCGTATCACTATACGTACATAGTGACGCGACTAAATTCATTTTTCAAGGCCAACGTGCAATATTTAAAAATAGTATTTTCTAATTGTCAAAGCTCGCGAATAAAAATTATTTCGTCGTTTGACAGGCGTCTTCGGATATTTCAATTTTTAAATACCTAATATGTTAGGGCATATGTGAATTTTCTAAACTCGCAGCAATGCTCCAAACATTAATTATTAGTATTTTAATAGTAGATATGTATGAGTATATACATTGTTGACAGTAAAATGCATTATTACTGTTTTCACTTTAGTAAATATTTACATTCATAGTCTGGCGATCTTATAAAATGAGAGTAGCTGCTGTTGCGATTTAATTAATTCGTCATTAATCTGTATATATTGTCAAGGTCAAGGTATTAATGCATAGGAAAATCATAGATCGATTTAGAAATGATTACATAGAAATTCTAATTCTAATTCATATTTGTTACATTGCAATAAACGTCAATCAACTTAAAATATATTAACGTTCCAAACTTTATTTTTCTTTAAGTAACATTACAATTTTCCGTTACGTACACCTACTGTAGATTCATTCAGTGGTAGGATTCAGCCGGTTTGCACCGGTTCTGTAGAGCCGTTTCCTAAAAGTTTCGTACTTTCGCCGAACCGGTTGTTAAAATGATACTTGTAATCGTATTTACCTGGCTGTTTCATAAAATTTTCATTATAAGTTTGTTGTTTTCATTTCTGTAGCTGCCGCTGAGGTTGCGACTGGTGATACCATTACACTTTGGCGTTTAACTACATATATGAAATAATAAACTATTTTTTCGTCACTAGCGCGCCGAACCGGTTGTTAAAGTATTTAAATCTCGCCACTGGTTTTATTCGCTGTTGCCTATGCAAAGATAGAGTCAGAAGCTAATACGATGTCAATTAGGCGTTACGAGGGAGGTAGTCGTTCCCTTATTTAGAAGTACAGTTAGTATTTGCAATTCCTTCCTCCTTTTCCGCCGCATTTCATACCGCAATTCCACGTTTTTATATCGTTAAACGTAGACGTGGTCTATATTTGACACTTCAGAGCTGCAATTTCTCTTTGCCTTATTTATATACGATTAATTAATTGGAAATGTAACTTGCAGTGTTTTCTGGAGAAGGAACTGTTTCCAATTTTTTCGAACTTCATCGTCACGCGGCAAGATTCGCCATTAGAGTGTTCTAACGGTTTTTGTAGTGAGTCATGCTTTATGACTATAATATGCCAGAGATTCGATTCTATACGCGCTACATAATTTAGCTCTTCCTCGCAGCAGCGGCGGAAAAACTTCGATTTAGTTACACTGATCGAAAGTTGCTTCTTTATTGACAGCGATAAATTTATAATCGACACTCGATGACTATATGTTTATTTCGAAGACTATTTAATTACAACATAAGAGTATACTAAAGGTATAAAAGCATACGGTATGAAATGCTGTATCTTGTAGGAAATCTAGAACTAGTTAATATTGTTCTTATAAATTATAGGTTTGTTATATATAAATAACAATTGAAATTCTCGATAATATATTTGACGATACAATACCCATAATGGAAACAGGCTCGTAAATAGCACAAGCATTGACAAAGAGCGTTCTTCAAACCAAGCAAAGTTTAAGGAAGAAACGAGTAGAAGTTTGCGGAATTTGCAAAGTTCTCAAGGATTTGCAGTTTACTTTGAATTGAAATACATACAACTTTCGTCCTACTTCCCTCCTTTTAAATTCTAAAGAATCGCAGTTAATATATCATACTTACGTTATCGTCTTCGGCAAATTTGAGATAACATAATTTGTAAACATAACTCGTGGCGCAATTTGCAGAGAAATTGCAGATTCAAAATTACGATTACCACCGTACGTATATTACATTTATTGAAATATCTTACATTTAATATTTCGAAATATATTATCACAATTCCACGTACTGAGACTCATTTTGCTCGAAAATTAATGAAACTGAGAACCACACAAACTATAGAACTTGCCAGGGAAACTGTGCAGTGAAGTAGAATCGAGTGTAATTATTTTTCTATAATTTACGTTTATGTAAGTATCTTACATTTAATATTGCGAAATGAATTTTCGCGATTCCACAAACTGAATTATTTCGCCCGTAGAATGAATTTTTCTATAATTTACATTTAATATTTCGAAATATATTATCACAATTCCACGTACTGAGAATCAGTTTGCTCGAAGATTAATGAAACTGAGAACCACACAAACTATAGAACTTGCCAGGGAAACTGTGCAGTGAAGTAGGATCGAGGGTAATTATTTTTCTATAATTTACATTTAATATTTCGAAATATATTATCACAATTCCACGTACTGAGAATCAGTTTGCTCGAAGATTAATGAAACTGAGAACCACACAAACTATAGAACTTGCCAGGGAAACTGTGCAGTGAAGTAGAATCGAGTGTAATTATTTTTCTATAATTTACGTTTATGCAAATATCTTACATTTAATATTGCGAAATGAATTTTCGCGATTCCACAAACTGAATTATTTCGCCCGTAGAATGATCAAACTAAGAAATATACAAACTCTACTGTTGCCTAAGGAAACTGTGCAGTGAAGTAGAATCGAGTGTAATTATTTTTCTACATTTCACATTTATGTAAATATCCTACATTTAATATCTCGAAACATGTTTTCACAATTCCGCGTACTGAGAGTTATTTCACACGAAAATTAATGAAAGTAAGAAACGCACAAACTGTAGAACTACCTAAGCAAATAGACTGCGGATTTTTATGCAATGTACAGAGAGTTGTACAGTTGCAACGTACACCCACGTATAAAATATCCAAAGTATAGTATTCTTTGTAATATCTAACAGGTAGAACAATATTCTGCTTAGATCTTATTCTTTCAATCGTATCTACGAGAATATGAAGTTGCGTAAAAATTCGCAGTCTACTAATAAAACTAAGAAACGTAGAAACTACAGAACTATCCAAACTGTCCAAGTGTATGTAATTATATAACGATTAGTGCATTAGAATAGAGTGTAATTATTTTTCGATAAATTACGTTTATGTAAATATCTTAGATTCCATATCTCGAAACATATTTTCACAATTCCACCTGCTGGGAATTATTTCATACGGAGATTGATGAAACTAAGGAACACACAAACTGTACAATTGCCTAGGGAAATTATACAGTGACGTAGAGTGCAGTGTAATTATTTTTCGATAAATTAGTGAGGGCCATTTAATGCGTCCCGTATTCCAATTATCGATCTGCCGTGATTTTAATATGAAAGGATGCGTAGCATGCGATGAATGGAACACGCTTGGCTGTTCTACGTTTGCGTAACCCTTGTAACGCTGTTCGATTCATTCATATGCTAATGGAAATTAATGCGTTCTGTTCCTAATGCTCACGCACTTCTCTGCTGAGTACGTACATCATCGATGTTTCGATGTTTCTCGACCTACATACATATAGTCTTTGGGCTAAGTTGAAGTCGTAGGTTTGACAGGTGTAAACGCAGTGCATCATCCTGTCGAATATGCGACGCGATGCGATTTCCAGAATTTGCTAGATGAGAGCTTCGAGTTTTGGTATTTGAATATTAATGCGTGTTATGCAAACTCGCGCGCCGCTGCTGCGTGTTTCACATACGCTTTTATGAAATATTAATGAAGCTTGTCTATGTGTCCTGTTTGTTTGTCTTCCAAGTGCGTCTCTGTATTTCCGCACTTTTATGCGGAAATTGTGTATACCAGCTTGCAAGAAATACGATTGCTATTGCGAGCCGTTTAAATAGAAAGTTTTATCAGAGAGAAACGAACATCCCGCTCGACCATCTTCCGTATTGTGTTCATACAAATTTTCTTCGGATCAATCTCACAGGGTTTATTTTAATCTGCTTTTCTCTGCGAGGTAGTTGCGTTTGTAAATCGTTTCGCTTCACACTATCGACGCTATCAAAAGGAATCATTCGTATGATCAAAGATGAGACATAAGCGACGATTAAATTAAAGAAAAAAAAATTAAAATCGCGTAAACACGACAAAGCCCGGTAACAGATAGCAGAATGTAATCAGGTTTACGTGGCAGCGGCTGTCATAGTGTTAACTAGCTTTCAAACAGAATCAGCTGCGACGATAAGTCACCAACACACCGTTTACCAACACTTTTGTCGTATAAATTCTCTTCATCGTTTCTATACGTTGAAACGTATTCGAATAGCAGCAGTTTTTGTGAATAAGTATATTTGGCTGGCTATTGAGCGCACAATAAATCAAAACTCTAACGAGTATGTTGTGTATTATCGTCCTAACAATTCAAGATTTCGACTCAAAAATAGCCTTCTTCGATTTTTCACGATCCTGCTGTAAGCCTTACTAACATCACTGCTAGTTCTTTGTGCGTTTCGAAAAGGACACTCGATATATATACACGTATACCGTTTGAAACAAATATTCATATTTATGCGTAATTACATGAGCAAAGGTTTCGTTCGTGTACTTGAAATTGATACACATTGCGGTAGAATGTAAATCGGTCGCGTTCAAACGCTCTCTTTCTCCGCGATTCTCACCAACCTATGGATAATAATTACTTCCAAAAACTATTTGTATTTACCGCGATAAATCCTATTTTAGATGTACCTTTGAAACAAGGGTTACCGAAGATTCCTACCGTACTTCGCATAAATCTCAATTTCTGCTGGAATTCAACATCGATGGTAACTGACACAGTGGATTCTATAAGCTGCGGGCTCCTACTCACTTCGGTTGTCAATTGCTATTGATCAAATACTCTTCTTCTCAAGCCCTTCCGACATTTGCTCGAGTTCTCGGTTCTTCTTCTGTCAGAAAATTCGATATCGTATCCGTCGCTACTTTTTGTTTGTCTTTAAACGCTCGGTTCGTCTTTCCTTGTTTAATGAACAATCTCCAGTCTGAAAAAGTTCCTCCACGGTATTGACTTTTGAAATTTTCTTTCAAACTGTAATATTTCTTTTAGAGCTCCGTTAGATCAGATCAAGGATTCCAAGGATTTGTGAAATTATCCTTTCCCTTGGCGAGTTTAAATATATGTTTAATATACGTACATATTTATATTTGAAGAGTAGCGGATAATATTTATTTAACATCGATACGTGTTCATAATTTTATTCTCTTCTCACTCATTTTAATCTCTCCATATTTTACACGCGCTTTCGCTTGCTTTCACTTTATTGACTCTGTTATAATTGCAGCAAATAGAATTCAAATATTCACTGATGTCAAATAAATACCTTGTTTTATACGCATTTTCGCTTACTTTCATTTTATCCACTCTGTTGGCGTATTAATTAGCGTAATTAGGCTAAATAGGATTCAAATACGCATTGATATCAAACAAATTTCTTTCGACATAAATGTGACAAAATTAATGATATTCTTATCGTATATTCTTCCTCCTAACTTGCAATTTTACGTTTACACAGATAAAATCGGCTCATGTGTATCAAGCGAGCAACTACTTTATGATAATGCCAAGTGCTACGACGACTAAACCGATAATAAAATGTACTTTACGAACAAGTTTTTGTAACGTAGAGTAAACTCGGCTTAGTGCGCGATACTGCTTATTCCTAGGAGCTTTTTCATTCGTTCGAGACACGAGGTAGCTAGATCTAGCTTAGTTAAACAAAAAAGCTAATAGACAGTGTTGGTCTTCCAGTTCATGCTACAGAAAACAAATTAGTCAGTCGAAGTTAGTATGATGGAATGAGAGAGTGTTTTTGTTCCAGCAGAGTGTTATTCGTGCTAATCGTGTACGATGACTGTTTTTATGTTATACACGCCCTGAAAGGCAAATAGAGCATTAAAAATAGTCGTAACTGATGACATCTCAGCAGGACTTCATTTTACAATTACGGTATATATTACTTTGTTTGTAAAAACTAACTAGTTTCTTATCTGTTGAACATCTAGACCTGTTTCTATTCTTCAACTATTTCAGGCAATCTGAAAGTGGCTATGAAAAATAACTTTCTCGTATCTTAGGTACACGATTGTATCTCACTCTATTTACTATCGAGAAAACGTGTCATTATTTGATAACAACACATTTCCAGCGTTCCTCGAAGAAGAGTATGCACTACGCAAACATTGGCATTCTTGAGAGATATTCACTGCGTTCAGTTTATCTGCGATATTTCTGGAATCTTCTGGAAGATTTGTAACGTTATTAGGATGGATGTACAATTGTTTTTGGAAGCTTAAGATGCGAGTATAGCCAAGATCATTCATGTAGGCTCTAATGACAGTGATTTTGGAAGACAGACGAATATTATGTTTGTCAACTTCTTCTTCGGTAATACCACGCGCAATTAGAAAACACACGTTGCGTTGGGAAGAATAATACGTTTCGCCTTGGAGATTAGAGAACCAACCTCCAGAGCATGTTGATCAATATTGACATTCGTGTGCGAATCGCTAAGCTTGTCTACGTTTTCTTTGCTCTTTAAATATAAACACACACGGTCATGAGAAATTCTTAACACGAACCTGATGTTCTTCGGATCGATCATTTGTCCTGTTGCCACTGTATGCTTTAAATGAAGTTGGTACATCCAAATGCGAATTCTTACAAAATAAACGACATTCGTTTGTCCACGTTTGCCCCGTCAAACTTCGTTTATTCATCTTTCAAAGGAAAATCATTGGTCTCCTTTAAATTTGGCAATAATTTTTCTTTTTGTTTGAAGGGTGGACAAATGGAAGTTCTGAGTAGACAAACGCGGGAAAATCGTGGACAAACGAGGACAAATCGTGGACAAACGAACGCCGTTTGGTTTTAGTAAAAAATTCGCATTTGGGGTTGCCAACCTCACCTAGTCTGAATCGCTGTAACTTCCATAGAGTCAAGAACAATAGCCTGTTCTCTAGTGGGAAATCGCGTCTGTTGCGCTACCTGAGCATATGACATTGTGAATGAGGGTTTTCTGTTTCGTTGAACGAAATACCAACTTTATAAACTCTTTGGAAACAGAAACACTAGCCACGATCGAATATCACGAATATCGCCACGTTTGATCCAGATGAACTCTCTGCTTCCATAGCAAATGTTAGAAAGATAAAAGCGGCAATTCTCGTATAGTTGTTATTCATTTTGAATTGCGCGCCGAACATAGCCCCTACTGTTCCGTTTTTCCTTTCTTCATTTTCTTGTTCTGTACGTCCCGTGCAGTTATGGAGAGTTCGATGCGAGCGCGCACATCTGCCTAAGCATCCGTTACCTTTTTGTGCAATAAAGAAATCGGTAAATATTCATGAAAAGAGAGTCACTTGCGATTTCGACGATCTTTTGATATATTGTCAAGGTCATCAGACTTGCATCACCAAAATGTATGAAGCATCTCCAATTCGAATGCGAGACACTGCAGATCTCAAGGCGAGTGTGTACAACAGAACCAGTCACGGTTTTGACGACAATTTTCTAATCCACGAAAGTTACTTTATTTTAATCATGCTAACCAACTTGATTCTAAATTGATCCTAATTGACACTAATGTGAATTAACTCGAAGCTTTAGCTTTTGGAAGAAAGCCCTTCGCGACTATTTTAAGCACTTTAAGAACCAAACTCTTGTTCGAAAATTTGTTTGAAAATTACGACCAGTTTTATGAAAAAAGAATACACATTTGTTATTTGGTTGGTTAACAAGTTGCTGAAGTGCAACATTGCTCGTGTACAACATCAAGCGTGAAGAGGTTAATTACACCACAGCTCAAGCTCAACCAGAATCGAGAAATATTGCAATTAACTTTTTTTAGTAAAGAAAGCAGTTTCTTCAACTTCTCGACGATGCTGAACCGCTGATTAATTATCTTCCCGCATCTTGGTTAATTTTAGCGGGCTCGCGCAGTTTCCAGCAATTCTAACCACATTCGACTTGCGGAGAAGTTGCGAAACACGCGTGCAGCTTTAACCAACGACCGCCAGGAAATGGATCGAGTATTCGTACCGCGTTTTTCTGTATTATCTTCCCTCTCAAAAGAAGAACAGAGCTAAACCGACGAATAAGAGAAGGATGATAGGATAGATTGAAAGACACAGAGTTTAAAAGGCCTTTTACGAGCATCGATCGAGTAAAAAGCCGATCTACCACTATTACGCTCCATCGAAACTTAATCGGTGTTCCTCTGCTCGATCAATGAATGCAAATCGGTCTTACATTTTCTCTTTGTCTTCTGCATTTTCCTTTTACCGGGTTCTTTGCTTTGGACAGCTTACAACTTTATCAAATATATTTTTTCGTTGGCGACCGAGTTATTATTTTACAAAGAATGGTTTGATGTCGTCGACAACTATATCGGATTCAGATGCGAATGTCAAGTAAACTTTGAAATTTATCTAATAAAATATATCACTGTTTTGTGTTTATGAGATAATATCGATACCATTGTCTAGAACGTTAACGTCTTAGGAATTGAGATATCAGTGGCAAGCAATCTCCAAAGACAGACTATTTATTTAACAAAATATATTATTGCTTTTATTCCTAAGAATGTTGTTTATAAGATTGACCGTTTGCTGCTATTAATGATATTTGCCTGGCAGCAAATACGTACATGAAAAACAGTTTGTTTCTTATACATAACATTTTAACTATTCTGATAATTTCGTACTTTTTATTAGACGTTATACACATTATTAACGGAGATACAGAGTTTAAATTACTTTATTCCATGTCTCTATCTTATATATTGCTACACTTTACTTTTACATGTACGTATCAAACTGTTCAAATGGTGTTCGATATTTTATACGACATTTATCGCTTATTTCTTATCTACAACGAAATGCATCGAGTATATTGCTTAAGATCCAAGTGCAGATAAATAAACAGAAAATAGAAAACCTAAAGTAATTGAGGTTTATAGCCTAATAGAATTAATCAGAAAGTATAAAGCTTGTAGGATGTTCGTTACGCTAAAGTATTCTTAGAAGTACATACTTTATCGATGTCTTCCTTCTTTTTCTGATTTTTTACAACCGATATAGTCGAAGTTCAAAGGTTTACTTATTTTTCAAAAATTTAGCATGGAATGTGAAATTCTTTAGAAGCTGATATATTCGTTTATCTTTTTTAACGATAATCGTAATTTATACTTTTACTAGATGGCAGATCGACGTGTTGCAGATATTCTTTAGAAAGCTGCTTTTACACAGCTCATTAATCCTGTGCCCGGCCGTAAAGGTCTTGTACACGTAGGTACTCGTGTTCCCAGAAAGCTTGTTTACCGCGGATTCTTATCTGCGAAGGAAACGCAGGGTTTAACGGAGCATGTATAACGTTTTTCCTCAATACGTCCGACGTTTCTTTCTCAGCCAACCCTGTAATCTATGCTAAGCCCTCGTGTAGCAGTTCCATGTAATGGTATATTGGGAAAATATTCCAGGAATGTTAAACGCGCGATTAAAAGTTCAAAGGAGAATGTACTTTACCTCCACACCTGCCCAAACAAGTAAAAGCTTTAAATTTTACAAAGCACTTGAAGATGTTATTTATGTCGCGTATATGATTCATTCGAACTGATTTTACTTTGAACGATGTTGAATGTGTTTGGATGACGATTTGGATGATCATCTCTGACGAGTAAATCTTCCGCACGAAATAATCAATTTGCGAGTTAATGATTTCTGCTCGAACGAGTAAAAACGTTGTTCGTAAATGAATCGTATCGTTAATTATATTGCATGAGCAATTGTGTTTCTTTCTTTTTCTATATCGTACGTTTTCTTGCTCGGTCTTATCCGAATGAAAACTCTCGTTGTTTTATCATCGCGTGATCAGCGCTATCATCCTTTCGAAGCTTTTGATCGAATAATTGTCCGATCCTAAGTTGATGAAACTCAGCCGTGTGGACACAGTCTTAAACAAGATGAAGTGACTTCTAGTCGGTCAAGCAGCGACACCCGATTCTTCTATTTCTTGTTGAACGACCTGGTCATTTTCGACTATAGTTTCCCTAACGTAAACGGGATTTTACGAAGCACTGTAACGAAATCTTCAATTGCCGCAGTCGGTCGTAGCTGCTATTTCTGGTTGACCGACCTGGTCATTTCAATCGTAATCACCTGATGTAAACGTTTTAACGTAATACGAAAGTCTATGACAGTATTTCCTCGCGAAGTTAACTTGCTAAATGGAAAATACCAGTTAACTCGTCACTCAATTGTCAATCACAGGGAATAATTTCAAATTCTTTCAAGAACTTCATAATTCATATCTTATCTTTATCTTTCGCGTGTCATTTAATCTTCATCAAAGACAATTTACGTTGGTTTTATCATCGCGAGGATTAAAATCCAAGCGAAAGGCTTGATCTGCCTTTACTGACTTGTAATTCCACAACTATATCAATTTCTCGTTACAAGAAAACTTTAACAATTAATTTAATAAAAATACATGATAAAGTACGAATCATTGCGCGGTTAATAATTGTCATGGCCACCGCGTTACATAAATGGCATAGTTCCCACTTATTCGCTCTTTTCCTCGTGACTAGACTGCAAATTGTCGCGCATTCGTACGAAATTTAAAAGCGCGAAAATGCACGGAAAGCGTATGCAATCTGCAAAAGTATACAAACCACCTAAAGTATACTGATCGTTGTAATATTTAAGAGACGAAACAAATTTCTGCTGGAATTCTATTTTTTGAATTACCTTCACGCAAGACTAAGTTCGCATAAAAATCTACGTTCATGATTCTACTCATAATTCTCGAATCTTTCGTATCTGATGCGAAAGCGGAACGTATAGTCTCTCTGTTACTACACGTGATATTCGTACTACGTGGGCGAATACAACGGTGACACGGAATTTGCACATTGCACATGCGATGAATTCGTCGTTTGACACTCCGCCTGCAATCTGCTGGCGACACTGTCCGTAATTACGTTATATGTCCTCGGCTTACAATAACGATCGTTGATGCGTGGGTTCGACCAACGACCAAGCGTAACGGTAAAGAGATTCATGTCGAATACGTTTCACTTAGCTCCTATTCGTTTCCTCGATCGTCCTCCTGGTGCAGCGTTCCTAACGCAAAGTTACGCTCTTCCGCTACCATCTCTCGTTACCGCGTGGCTTTACGGACGCCATTGTGTCGACTTTAACCAACGAAGCGTCGTAAACTATGGATTTGTGTCTCAGCTATCTCGTATTAGATCACGATCGAATGGTCACCTGCTGTTTTCCGATAACAACGTATTAGAAACTAAAATTTTCATATTTCGAAGGAAATTAAATTCGCTGTGTTATTTCGGTCCAGTTGTATTTCTTTTGCGTTAGAAAGTATCTCAAGTTTGAGCAATTTGTGGAAAAATCGTTGTCATAAAGAATATATAATATGTATAGAATGAGATAGAAAATCTGCAGGTTATTCCAAGCTAGTAATTCTAAGAACCACGTCAAATCCTCTATGTAAGAAACTATGACGTAAGGAAGATATTAACCCTTTGAGTGCTGTGGGCGCATATAGGTGTCTGGCGAAAGCTATCGGTGTGGACTAAGGACATATATATGCACTTTCTGTAAATGCCCGGCATGGACTAAGGACGCATGTATGGGTTTTTCAATTTTTCCGAACACCTACGCAGAAGTAATACTATTACGTTTGTGTGAAATAAATATAAATGCATTCCTTACGGCAGTAAACAAATGCCAATAGTGCCTCGTTATTGTCGAAGTGATCACCACTTGTAAGAAAACTCTACATCTGGTTTTTTTAGTTTTCTCAAGCACTGAATTTTTCACACACAACTAAATTATTAACCTGCGTTATATTTACTAAATTTAGTTTTCTAGTTTATCGTTTTCTAGTTTATTACCCAAATTCTAGTTAACTGTAAATTTCAATGTTTATAATAAATAATTAAAAATAACTAAAAAATAACGCTCTTGAATCATTTAATCTCGTGCAAAAGAATTACTATAACTTATTACGATTTGCGCTTTGAATAGTCAATCAACAGAGTTCAGTCTAACGAAAAAGTATTCCGTCCACAGCGATCGTCAGCGCTAGACGCGCGCCGTCTGTACGGATGGCATATGCCGCGAGTATTCAGCACTCAAAGGGTTTAAAAATCCCAACAGTGGAAGATACTCAGAAGTTGGAAGATGCTTCAAAACGCATCAACATAGGATGAAAAACCGCACGAATCAATTTATCAAAAGTTGTCACTCAGGTTTACCCGAAAGGCTCAAAACATCCTTTAGATTTACTTGCATCTAGTAATTGAATAATTGCTTTGATACAACGTTAGCCTTTAGTCTAGTGATTATTGATAAATGTATTATAGGATTTTTTAATATTTATTTAGAATGAATTAAATAGGAAACGATGGTTATTTAACGTGAACTAAATACAGTAATGTGCTGTAACTAAGAAAGAACTAATGTGCAGAACTAATTAAATAGTTAATTTACAACTCTACTCACTACGGTTCCAACGCTCTCTTTTACATGGACCACCCTCCTTGACAACGCTGACAACATTCTCTCACTTCTCAACTAACTACTGACTGTGTCGCATTTTCTGCATTCTTTTATTTTTCACACAAACAACACATTTTCTTCCTGATAATTAGGTGCGACTGTCCGCGAAACAGGTAGACAACTGTTATAACGAGGCATTATTGGCATTTGTTTACTGCCGTTACTAAGGAATGCATTTATATTTATCTCACACAAACGTAATAGTATTACTTATGCGTAGGTGTTCGGAAAAATTGACAAACGCATATATGCGTCCTTAGTCCATGCCGGACACATGCTGAAAACGCATATATGCGTCCTTAGTCCATGCCGGACACTTGCAGAAAACTCATATATGTGTCCTTAGTCCACACAGACGCATATATGCGTCCATAGCACTCTAAGGGTTAAGCGTCCCTTTGTCCTTTCTCATAACCCCACCACGTACGTGTTCCGCAACCGTCCGTGGTCATGGTCACGTAGGCCTCTTTTTCGCGTAACTATTCGACTGAAGGATCGACTTTAGGCTTTCTGGCAACACTGTTTATGGTTCATCCGATATTTCTTAGGCCATTTGTCCACGATACCACAATATCGAGATCCGCAAGTTATTTTAAAGGAGTACCATAAGATAAATGTAAGAGATTATAAGTATACAATTAGGAAGATTTGATAAAGGAACGTCTATAAAAGAGGAAGAAAAGAATTGGATGCATCGTTTCTTGTTCCAATTTTGTATTGTATATCTTCCCTAAATTCAGATTAGAGCAAAATTGAAATATAAAAGTTGGAGGATCGTAGGGGGGTCAGAGGTGAATTATTATTGTTTGATCAGACATGATCGATGTCGTCTGTTTCCAGATCTTGCACATACGTTGCATGGGCGATCGAGTTGTAGCAAAGCTTTTTTCTTTTTATAGTATTCTTCTTTCTATTGTACTTATCGACGTCGAGCATGTGTTATGAACCCATTAACGTGTAATGTGTCACGTAAAATTAATGATAAATGAGGTGCAGCTGAGCAATAACTTAACTTGACCGTGCTTTTATAATTTTGTAGGATTTTATTCACGAAAATGATTAAGTATAATATTACAATGAAGTAGCGAAGTTAAAATAGTTGTTGTACACAAGACTCAAAACTCAAGACTAAAGACTAAAACTAGTCTCGTGGTCGAATGCTTGCAGTTTTTATATTTTGCGTTTGTAAGTGTAAGGGGCAAGGGGATTGTTCTGCGTAATGGGGAAAGTGTAATGGTGGGCCATGTGCAAAGGCCAAGTAAAAACCTAACGGTTCGCTGTCAGTAGAATGGCGTGGATTTGGGTATGGTCATTGTCACAAATGCTTGGTCAGTAATTACATTATTTCTAAATTTTTTCTTAGCAGTTGTCTGTCACCACTCGTTTTACAAATTATATTAGAATCAATCTTGAAACTCATGATAATGTAGTATTATTGAAAACTTAAGTTACAGATATTTAAAATAGTCATGAAATATTTTAAAAAGATCTTTATTTAAAATACTCAATTTAAATCGCGTACGAAATTAGGGAATTTAGAACAGAGATAGAAAGATTTTATCCTTCAACTTGAAAATTGAAATATTCTGCACGATTCAAGTACAATATCAAATGACAATTTTTAAACAATTAATCCGTTGTTCAGATAATTTGTATGAGATACAAAAAATAACATACTTACGTATAAATCCGCTCGAAAACGAAGCAGTCTTCCAATAAAGGAACGTCAGTGTAAATACAGCATATGTAGTATAAGTTTCACATTGACACAGTACAGTGATCTTGCATGCGAAAAATGAATGCACTACACGAAAACAAAAAATTAAATCGACCTGTTCGAGCAAAATATGATTTCATAAACGATCTCACTGAAGAAATTCGATAGCACATAAATAAAAAACTTAATTGTAAGTAGAGCAAAGGATTAATATAATAAACGATTTTACGTATTCGATTTGACGTCAGTCGTCAACGATGTACGACAATTCATTATCTACTAACCGCTTGTCCTATAACGACTGAAACTCGCGGTAAGAAATTTGGGCGAAGAACAATAAACACGAGCCCGACTCGTATTACGTACGTCGTTCGAACTAAACGTAAACAAGACGAACGTAGCTCGTCGTTCAGTTCTCCTTTAGTTGCGTGTTATTCTTCGTTACGTGCACACGTGTTATAATTCCCTAAAACTATTAAACAACCCTTATACCTATTGTGTCAGTGAAAAGAAAATTTAATATTGATGATAGTAGTGTGAAGTGTGTTATTATTGCGGATAGTGATTCGGCAGACCTTTCTGATAATAATAATGATGGTAAGTATATTGTGTTTCCTATTGTATTTCGTTGTTTCGAAAAATATCACACAGTCGAAGATTACTAATTTTCTAAGAGTTTTCTCAAAACGTTATTAGTTTAAACTAAGTATTAATTTACAAATTGTTACTGATGTATTATCCACTTCCAAATAATACGCCATTTTTGTTCACTGTTGAATCGATCATAATTACTTACCAAACATCTTAAAAGTATTAGTCACGCCCAAACGTGTTTATTGTTTCGCAGTTCCTTCTGTTGCGCCGAAATATACATGGCATAAAACGCATAATCGAGACAAAAGATATTCTAAAATATATTTCGAAACATTTGAAAACATGCATGTACTGTAAATTATAACCTTAAACGCTTCGACTTTTAATTGTGAATATCGACCGGTAACTCTAACTTATTTTCATCATACTTCGACTTGCAAGTTTTTAAGTGTCAGATTTTAAATGCTACAATGACGTGTAAATAATAATATTAAAGTTATTCAAAACAATCTTTATTCATCTCAGAAGTAATATAATTTTGATTACAATATTTATGTTAGTTATAATTGAGTAATGTGTGGAATTTTGTAAAACATTCATTTGGATGCAAACCGGGTTTGCGTTTACAGATCTCACAGTACTCACTGAGGATTATCATTTTTTATTTGTAAACAATTACCGATAACGACCCAAAAATACATTTGGAGTAAAGCGCCGCACATCGGTGATACTTCAGAGGTACACTTGGAGTAGAGCGCCGCACATCGGTGGTGCTTGAGAGGTACATTTAGAGCGTTAAGGGTTAGATTGACAGGTACAGTGATTTTATTACTTATTTTTTATATTATTTATTACTTATATAAGTTATATTATTTCACATGGAATATCAATGAATTACGATAGCAATAGATTAAATCGATTACTTTCTCCAGTAAAGTATGATTTTATAAACAATCTCGGCGAAGAAATTGAATAGCGCGTAAATAGCGGAAATATTCTGTTACGATCGAGATTGTCGTAACAGCTGTGTTATGAACGTGTTCGAATGGCAATAGGAAAATGGACGAGTGTATCCGTTTTCCCTTTAGGTACGTAGCTTCGTATCACAGTCATCAAGGTATTACAGCGTTCTTGAAATAACAGTGTAAGATCTATCTAAAGTGGTGGAACCGTCACACGCTTTTCATCGTGACCGATGATACTGGTTCGCTTAACGACGATCATTGTGTTACTTTAGGCTCGAGATGGGAGGATATCTAAATTGGAGGTTTAAGGAATAAACTTCGAAGAAAAATGTAGACGGCTTGCCGGAGAATTTTTTTTGCGGCTAATAATATATCTACATGTACGGACACTAGCAGACTATATTATGGGCTGTTTTTTCCTGTACTGATATGCTTTAAGAGCGTATTTGAGAACTGATGGTCCGTAGAAATCTGTTTTTTTTAAAGTAAGCATTTATTAATAGAATTATTTTAAATAATTAATATTTTGAATATAAGATTGAATAGAAATATGGATTGAAACGAGAAGAAAATTCTTGTCCAAGGTAAAGTGAAATAGAATATACTTTGAGATTATCTGCTGTATAAATAATTTACGAATACATAACCTCATAGCGAGAAATCTTTTTCATTTATTTATTTCAAGCATTATTTCAGTATTTATTACAAGGAATGTCAGATTCATGAATCGACGTTTAAAATTCGAGGGAAAGATAGTCTAAATCGATTTAGAGCGATCAGTGGTAGAAATGTTTCGTTTTGTTTAATGAAAATATACCTATATTTCTTTCTGCAAAAATCGAATCATCTTCTCATTCTCGCGTGGGAACATATTCAGGTAACATGTTCGTGAATAGTCCACGACATTTTTCAATTAAATATTTTTATCCCTAAAATATCGATGAAAGTAATAGATATGTACCTGCATCGTTACACTTGCAAAAGATATAATACCGAATTGCAAGACTTACTTTGATCAGGCTGTATAATCGAATAAAAGTTTACACACGTTTCTAAATAAAATTTCAGTAATGTTTCCAAGAAGGGAAAAGATTTGAATACACTTGTATCGTATCGGACACAGTAGCAAAGTCGAGGTGTACTGGCTGTTTCCCTTTAGCCATATAACATTCGCACCACTGTTATCACCGTATTACAGGTTTTACGAAATAACAGCTCAAGACTCGCGTAATGCACGTGAACATCGGTAAGTTTTCACTCCCACTCGATGTCCCGAGGTAACTTAACGGTAATCGTTTTACATTTTCAGGCCCAACGGCCGACGAACGATTCAAGGAGAACTAGTATTTCATTGATAACTCACCCCGTGTCCCGACCTTTACGACCACCACACTGTACGTACACTGTTGCACGCGCATACCCGCCAGGCAACGTCCAATGATTTGTGTATCGACAGTCGTCAGTATTAATGCCATTTGTGTGCAATTATGTTAGTTATTATGTCAGACAACCTACCTTTCGCGGATAGTTTCAACACGTTTTTAGCATTATGGCATTGCGACTTGAAAACGACACCAGATACCCGATAAAATAGCTCGCGGCCAACAACACGATTGCGTTGGTGGGTAGATCAAATTATAAATTAGAACGCGCGGAATCTATTAAGGAAGCGTTCGATGAGCATTTCGAAGCGATTTATATTCAGAAAAGTTACGAAGCGATAGATAGAATCTCTTTCATGCTGCAATTCCTTCTACGTGTATTAATTAATGAAATTATGGTAATGCTTCACGATTTCACCGGTATCTTCGATTTCTTTTTTAAGCTTCTACATAAAAAATTCTTAGAATTGTTTTCGATACTTTTTTATCTTTACCTTTTTAAATAGTCCTATGCAATATATTGTAATTTCTAAAAAAAAAAAAAAAAAAAAAAAAAATCGGAGATACCGATCAAATCCTAAAGCATCACCGAAATTATCTATATTTTGATAATGATAGTTTCGATAATTTCTCTTTAAATTTCTTATAAATACATTATCTAGTTTATATTTTTATGAACTCTATTTCAAAAATAGAATTTAATTACAGATTTGTTTTGCGCGTTTATGTTTATTTGTTTTTGCATACTATGTGCATTCTGTACATATGTGCAAAAATAAATTGCGAGTAAATAACTTAAAGGTTTAATTTATTTTAGGGTTCCAGATCGGAATTAGAAGTTTGATTTCCTTTTTCTAAATCGCAACCATTACTTCCACGTCTTAAAACAAGAAGACACGATGTTTCCTTTTCCATTTTGAGAATTGATCTTCATAAATTAGAGACAAAGGTAAATAAAGTTTTTGAATCATCGTTATACCTTTAACGACCGTAAAAAGAAATATGCTTCACAAAATAGTATTATTCAAGAATACATGTAACCACTAAAATGTTAGTTAAATCTTAATTGTTAAGGAATCGTAACTCATAGAATTTGGTATTGAAACAGCGGTTTACAGCTTCTTGTTTAGGACATTTATAATTATTAATCCACCTTTAAAAAATATTTACGTTTTCACAAATTATAAGAAATATTCAACGTTAGAAGAATTTCCTAATTGGCACGATAATTGTCACGACAGAAAAATTTAATACTGTTATCGCTATCAAAATACAGTTTAATTGGCAATTAAGCATTCTTGTTTACAAAATCGATATACGCATACGATACGCGAGAAGTATACGCGAAATCATGCTTAATAGTGATTTATGGAACGCTAGTTGCCCGCCCGCACCCTCTTTCTTTTTATGACAATTTATGTTTATTACCCTCTGTTTGAACATTCTTCAGATGTTGAAATCCATGGAATTCGACACAGTGGGGACACACCTTAACGTTACATCGTATCCAATAATCGAATATCATCATCGACAGCGATACACTGGTATTTATACCATTCACGTTTCCATTTCATCATCACTTAATTATTGGAGTTACTTGATCGTGCTTGCCATGCCGGTTGAAATAGTATTGAGAAGTAACGCTAGATAACGCGCCTCTATTGATTTGTCAGATGGGATAATGGATTTCAATGCATAACACAGAATCCCATGGAACGCGAGCGTGTGGTTGCCAGCCACAGATTAATACGGCTATCGCGGAACGACAGGTATTCCATATGTATCTGGTATTTCGTAAATGTTAATATAACTTGATCGTATCCCGATGCGAATGTAAATGTACTGGACATGGTGCAGTCTCTTAACCCTTAAATGCATACTGTCTTCATTTGGCATATTTAAATGGCCTTTCTTATATAGGTAATGTGTAATACTTATTGCATGGTGTTTTCGAATGTATTTATTACTATTTTAATACTATTAATATGTTCATAATACAACAAGAAATTTAAAAAGTATCTACTTGTCTTGATGCAAGGAAACTTGCGCTTTATCATAAAGGAAAGGATAACAGTTATAGTAAAATTGCACAAGTATTGGAATTAATTGCAGAAGATCTTAGTAGAAGATGCGAAGAAAAATATCTAGCATGTAATTAACGATAGAGCTAACAAACTCGTCAAAATGACGGATTTCATATTTTCTTTTTGTACATTTTCTGATGTAGGTATTTTAGCTAAGTTTGATATTAGTTTTTGTTTACATAGGATCAGAATTATATCGGTCTATTTAGTTTAATTAATATCATTCAAATTATACTAATTTATATATATGTAAAACACGTAGTGCATATTACAGACCGATAATTCTAATGTTAAACATTACTCTTAGGGAGAAACTGTTTCCATATGTATTTTTAAGCCACAACAAATTTTGGGAATATTTAATTTGATCGTGTATTCACCGTATGTTAGTTTCTTCTCTAAAATGTATAAGAATATCAAACATAAAATACATGTTAAAAATTATTTTTGTATGACTTTGCAATATTGACAATTTTCTGTATTTTATATTTGAGAAGAGTCATGCATTTAAGGGTTCAAATTTCGCATAAAATGTCAATTTACCAAATAATCGGTTGCTGTATGATACAATTTTGTGCGATTGCGATATAAAGGAATGGAGTTTTCGATGAATTCGACGCCGTTCATTTCAACGAGTTAAAAAGGAAGCGAACGGGATAACGCAACGCTGGGGAATTACGTTATAACAAGATTAATAGTTAACGGCTTTCTGATCGCGAAACATTCGATTTGTATTACAAATGCGAGTTACACGATCGGAATGTCGATTCCATGAAGTTGTTTCATTCTTGTCAACGAAGGGTTGGATTGGGTATCCGTTTTCGCTGTAATGCGGAACAGGAAGGCAACATTCTAATTATAGTATTAAATATCCTGAGATACGTAAAACGCTTTCGCATATCGCTCGAGTATCGTATCAAATTATACCTCACAATTACTGTATTAACGGTAATTAATTGTCTACGGCGGTTATACGTTTAATGGGGTACGTGACCATCGTCTACGTCTTATCCTCATCCACTCGTGTGCAGGTTTTGCGTTATAAACGCATTAAAGCCTATTGAAATTACTGAATAAAGTAAGTTAACGTATCACAAGGAACAAGGAAGGAACGTAATTTAAAGCTTGCACGTTGATCATTCACCTCCGCGTTTCATCACATTGAACTATTCTTCAGTTGACATATTTGTGACTTTTCGGCTTTTCGTCGCGTTTTTAGTACATCGTATTTTCTTCTGAAAATTCCAATTCACTTCTTCAGTCTTCCCCGATCCACCTGTAGAATCACAAATACAGCCGGGGATAAAGATAAGTAAGTAGATGGTGGAAGTAGGTGTTAATGAAGTTTAATCGGATTAGTACTAGTACATTAGTACTATTATATACTTTAGCTTTATTTTTGTTACAGATTATTTGGCAAATAATTGAAATTGCGAGCGGTTTATTCAGCAAGTAATACATGCAATAGCGGTTTATTCAGTAAATAATACATGCAATAGCGGTTTATCCAGAAAATAATAAGCGATACACGAGATATAATTAACAAAGAAAACAAGGCCAATACAACCTAGAACTTAAGCGTAACGTGTGACAGTAATATGCTGTTGAAGAACATGCTCGGCCACCCAACTGGTTATCAAAAAGGAAATGACCAACTCAATGAAATACACCTTACATCAGCGTTCGACTTCTTACCGCTATTATACTATTTGTCATAAACTATTTATTTATCGTAGAAACTACTTATTATACATATACATAAATCTATTACGCGTCCGATGGCTGAAAGTTTCTTTAGAGAAATTAATATTTTTGTGTAAACAAGTCGTATTTCACTTAGCCTCGTCGATAATCTATTTCTACTTAGTCTCCAACTGTATGCCATCCAGTCGTGAAAGTTTAAAGACACCTAATTGTCGATATCTCAACTATCTGACCGATTTCGATGATCTTGGAAGAGAATATTTATAGAATTTGAATAGAATTTGAATAGAATAGTTGTAGAAATTAACGTTTTGAACAACTTTTTCCTGTACACACAACCGCTGCTCGGCCTTAGTTTTCGAAATGTTGCAAAAAGCAATTGACGCTGCACTGAATTCTGACAAAATATATATAACAATACGTAAAATATCATCTATCCCGCATTTAAAAGAAGATACGCTACTAATGTGTCTATCTGTGACAATGAGTGACAACCACAAGCATGGCCGACACGTTTGCCGCCTCGTTCAATCTTCGTCTATACAAACTCAAACAAAAGATAAGAATTAAGTTTGAGCTAGGCTTAGGGTTCTCAGACGATTCCCTTAATTCGAGGATAGCACGATGTTACATTACCCCTTCTGACACTTTACAGCTACGTGGCTTGTGTGAGACGTGACATGAATTTCTTCTTACTCCTGTGCGTCGCGTCGACAACATTGTCCCTCTCCCTATACTTGTCTACAGTATGAGACCCGATTTCAGTGGTCCACTAACTATACTATATCCTCTACTACTGCAGAATTTTTTTTCTTTAATTTCCTCAATCTGGTGACACTGGTTAGACGTTAGACAGTAAGACAATTTAAACAGTATCGAGGTATACGCTAGCACGGACGTACAGCTATAAGCAGATCTCGCTGCAGTGGTACCGACAGTTTCTTGCGAATATTCCGAAAACTAAGGCCGAGCGGCGGTCTTATATAGAGAACAATGCTGTTCAGAAAGTTTATTTCCACGAGGTATTAACAAATCATCGAAATTGGTGAGGTGGGTGTAAGTAAGATTGGCATTTATGAAACCATTAGTCTAGGATAAAGAGCATCAAAAACCTGAATCTTTTCGCCTGAGACCCGGACACTTTTGTCTGTTTTTTTTAGATTATGTACGATATCCTAAATTGATAGCTTCTGTGAATTATACACTGTAACTGAATAGCACTACGTCTGCATTCCGATCGTTCCTAGAAGAACAAATGCATTGCTATTCAGTATATTAACCATATTAGTAGAGAAGCCACGTATACCAGATCATCGCACGCAACGCACACGTAGCGTGATAACATGAATGATCGGTGGAGTTTGATCGTTTGGACAGCAAATGAGCATGGAAAACCCAGATCTCTAGAGAAAATCCCTGGACATTTGCGGACGTCTTAAAAATTAGAACAAATTCTAGAAATCGACATCTAACAAATCAAAATTTGGTATTCCCGAGTTGGTCTTCAATTACATGCAAACAGCCAAGGCTTCTAGCACTTAGACTATACATAGACGACTATCCCTAGAGGACTAATAGAACACGCTTTCAAAAAATATACTTTTATATAGAAATATAGATGCAAAATATAACCACACACGTGTATATATATACCGATGTAATACAAACAGTAGGGTGGATATAAGAAAGAAACGTTACATAAACAATAATAGTAGCAATACTTTACAACGATTAGGAGATCGATGTAAAAATATAATATGGTATGTTACAAGAAATTAAAAAAAGGAGATCAACAACCTGCCTGTAATAGATAGGCCACGAGCTTAGTACAAAATAAGTACGAAATAAAAAAATAAATTATTCGCGAGTCGACAACGATCGTAGAGAATATAGGAGCATCGTGGGTGAGCTGAAGCAAATAGCGAAGTTCATGGTTCGCACCCGTGCAGTAGAATCCGATATGACGCACCGTGGAAACCCGATGATGCGGTACCGGAGGAATTAATCCGGGCATGGTCGGAGCGGTAACTATGCCGCGTGTGCGGCATACCGGTATCCCTTGCTGAGAGCGACTCCTCGTGTCGTGACTATTCTCGCCCACACGTTTATAAATCCCCTCGCGGTCGATTCTCCATCCCCACAGCCGTTTTCTCTTCCCTTCACTAGACCTATGCGATACCAAGCTCGGACCCTACCTTGCCTTGCCTCTCGTTCTGCTTCTCGTTTCGCTGCCTCCTCTTCCTCAACCTCTCTTCTTCCCTCAGTTCGCTGCATCTCTTGCGTCGAGCATTCATCCTAGTTAGAGCATACCACTAGGCCCATTATATCTCAACTGATTTGAATTTAACGGTTGCCAGACACCGGCATTGTGCGTACGCCCGTCTCATGCCTCCCGCTACTCGCTTCGGCATTCTATCATCTCTTTCTCTCTCTTTCTTTCTCTCCCTATCTTTCCTCGTCTTCTCCTCGTCTCGCAACGCGAATCTCTACTGTTCGCACCCATCTTCCTACGACCACCCAATACAGTGATCGAGCAGATAATTGCTAAGCATATAATTTACCCTATTTGACTTGGGGTGGTTTTCGATGCCTGGCAGATAATCGTTTTGTTCTTTTTACACACTTTTGTAAGGTCTACACACGCTTAAGTTTATCGTTACATGCTATTTAACAAGCGTGCTTATGAACGCACCAAAGAGGTTGTTAGTGCTATTATTAGTACTGTTATTAACTGTAACTTCAATTTGTTTGCTGTTCCATCCTATTTATTCTCTTTACACAAATTTATAAGTAGGTTTTTAAGCTTATCGTAGCATACATGGCTGCTATTATTATTTACTGTTATTAATTGTAACTTGTATCTGTTTGCTGTACCATTCTATTTGTTCTTCTTGCTTACTTTTATAAGTACATCTTCAAGTTTATCGTTGTACGTTATTTATCATAACGTAGGTAGTTACTGTAACTTAAATAACTTGTAACTTTAATTTATTTGTTGCTTCGTCTTATTCGTTGCTCTGCTGTTCATTGTAACTTAACTCTCTCGAAGGTCTGTTAGGTTGTCACAATTTCTAGCATTATCGAGTCTTATTGAAACATGGAATCCCATTGTAAATATGATTAGATATGTCATTTTAAAAACTATATTTAATTTGTTCCTTTCTTTTCAAATTTAGATGCATTATTAACCATATCGCAGTTCTTGAACCTTTTATGTCCCGAGAAAAGAGTCCTTTTAATACTTCAAGAGAATCATTGAAAGGAGAAATCAGAAATACAGATGTAATTAAAATTTATATAGCAAATTTAGGAATTTTTCCAACGGTAGACAAATATGATCCGGTCGAAAATGAGCCAGAACACACAGCACAGTTAATAGAAAAATACTTCTTGAAAAAGTTAGATTTGTTTCTTATTCCATTTTATCCATCGTGTACACTCAATCATCGAGAACTGAACTTGTTATTTCGATCGTTCGTATAACTCATTCTTTTACTTTCCAGATGCTGTATCTTTGTTTGTAAGAGATTCTCATACATGGCTGCTGTCTTGAAACTCAATGTTAGTCAGGCTTTACTTGCAACTAAAACGGGTTTGCTACACTCTTGTACGTCGTCTTCTGTTTAAGACTGACATAGAAGAAGAGAAACGTCATACTAGATCTATTGATCCGTTTCTGAACTTTCTATTCTCTGTAATGACAGCGTATGAAGAACAAACCGTGTACATGATCGCACGTGTGTACAGTATTGCAATAATTTACGATATACCCGGAAGCGGGTGGTCGCTGCATGAATAAATAAGTCGAAAATGTGGAATAAAATCTCTTTCGCGTATTCGTTTGCCGGATAGATTGAAATTAAAATCCATGAAATAGAGTGAACCATTCTGATGTTCTCATGCAGGATTATTTCCAAAATTATTCATTATTTTAAAGATATATTTCAAGAGAAACATCATACGGTGTACATGCTTGCATTGATTTTTATTAAATCTCGAATTTAGTCTGATATTTAGTTTTATAGACGAGGTAAACTATGAAATTTCAAACTGGTTCTTGTGCTTCTTAATACGAAAATATTTTATTTGTTATTAATTACGTGCATATGAATATACATATTTTGGTACATTCAGAATGTTAGACATAAAAAGATAAAGCGACAGGATTTTACTACCTCTAATTATATACAATTAGCATTTTTCGAAAATAAACGTGCGTGATAAAATATACAAGACAAAGACGAATATACAAAATTCAAATCATTTGGTAAAGGGAAATTACTCTTCAAATATTCTTTTAGGGGATGTATCTATCTATTGAAGAAACTAAATTTAATTTTTATCTGCCCTTCAATGATAACGTGTTGAATGAATAACAAGTTACGTTTCTAAATATTGTAACTAATATTTTTTATCTAAAGAGTGGTACACTATTAACGGTAATGTAAAATCGTGTCACGGTTTTTCCTTCTTCACGCACAATAACAGTCCAAAGTATTATCTACAACTGTTGCAGAACCACGCGTGCATTAGAGTATCAACGTGAGAAAAAAGTAAACGTTCGGAAAAATATTGCTCCGTTTGTGTATTTCCACTTCGCGTCCGCCTACGTTCAATTGACTAGAGTAAAAATCGTACTTCCGATTGCTAGCGAATAATTGTAATTCCATTTGCTGCGTATAAAATATTCTTTGTATTCAGAGAACAGAGAAGTAACGTTTTCGTCGCGTTTTTGTGTGGATTCTCCAAGAGCAAGCGTGTTCCAAGCATCATTTTATGGAAATTCAAGCGTGAAAGCAGTCTCAGACTAATTTGCTGGAGTGAACGTTATGAAGCCGAAAGAAAATCTAGCGAGGTGTAAATCTGCTGCAATTTCAATCATTTTTTGCTCACGGTAAAACAGTATTTTCGCTCTACGAATAATTTACTTGTCCCTGCTTGTTCGTCATTACGTGCACGTATTGGTTCCTGCAACTTCACCAGTCCTACTCATTGGAATATTCCGAAGTAGCTCGTTTTCCACCATTCTCTTCCTTCCTCTTCAAAAGACCTGGATGCTGACCCTATATCGAACCAACATGAACAAAAGAATTACATCCTGTACTTTAGGTTACTGAACTCTCCTCCATTCTATTACGGACAGCAAGGGACGATACTTGAAGAGGGTCCCTCTCGTGGACAGCACTAAATTACGTACACATTTCGAATGCTTAACATAATTTGTCTCGGGTTCGTTGTACTTAAGCATTAAAAATACAATCGGTCAGTTGAACGATACACGCTGGCTCCCATCAATATTTGGACACTATTTCAAAGCGAATAAGCTTTTTCAAACCGAAGCAAACGACTTGAGGTTTTTTGAGAAGTTAGGAGTTTGTTAGATGATGTATGAAATAATTCTTGAAGAAATTGCGAATAGTCGGAATCGCAGAGAAAAGAGTAAAGCTCGCTTTTCACGACTCTTGTTATCCGAGCCTGTAATGAAAATTTGTACGACATATTTATGTTACTTGTACGTATGCTAAAGATTTGATCGAAATCGGTTGACACGGCAACGAGTGACAGCCATCGAAAGATGTAAGAATCTTTAAAGTTCAGACCGAAAATCGTGAAAAAACTGTGATTTTCACCACTTTTAACCGTCTGTAGCTCATAACGACGTTAATAGATTTCCATGAAATTTAATTAGCGCACTGCGGATTTTCATGCATTTTTACGAAATTTCAAGGTATAGAAGTGCGCATAGTACATGTGGCATATAAAACTGTACAAAATGTTCAAAGCAAAGTATCAATTATGTTATTTAGACGACGAAAGAAATCTTTATTTCTTTAACTGTATTCATAAAAATTTGCATTTGCATAAACATCCGCAGCCTATTAATTAGATTGCCGAACACCTCTTCGAACATTTGAAATCCTTCGTATCCTTGAAACTCTTAAATAAATTATAAATAAATTTGAGTTATCTAAAACACGAACGGAATTGGAAATTTCTGTTCCACGATCCTCGAACGGAGTTACAAGGACCTCGTCTTAATTTTCTGTGCATATGGGTACCGCGCATGTTAATTACAACCGACTTACTCGAAATTCAGGGCCGTGCCTCTTATTTAGCGTTGGCGACAAGCTCATCTGCTTGCTCATTTTCGTGCCATGCTACTTTCCTTACAGGTTACTTGGAAATTAGATCAATCAAGTTTCTCCCTTCTATCATGAAAATTCATCAAATCCAATCCAGTACTTGCTCTGCTCCTATTATACACCGAAGAATATAAATTGGACGTCGAATATAATAGAGTTCACATTATTATTGCTAATAAAAGATGTTACATTAATTCTAAATTTTCACAGGAATCGCTAATGTCGCTTAATGTCTTTTACGAATTCTACGCATCAGCTGCTTAACATCAAATTCGTGGCCACCTTTAAATTTGGTCTTTCGTAACGTTCACCGTCAGAAGAATCACCTGTTCTTTATTAATTTAACGAGCAGCTTATAGCAGCGCGCTTAATTATCATAATGTGTCTGTACCAGCGTCGGAATCGATGTTACGATCATTTTTATACCTTGCATTAACAGGATAAAATTCTATTGGCTGGAATTATGGAAAGTCATAACGACGTGACAGTGCTGCATATGATTATTACGTATAATTCAATGCAACGAATTGTATAATACGCTCGCGTTATTCCCGATACGTGAAATACGTCATGTAGCTTAAATCCTCTGGGATGTTCTTTCTACAATGGAAAGAGAATATGCTTTTACAAATGTAACGTGAATTATATATTTCCCTTTTCTTTCACAAATATAAATTATTAACGTAAAATACGAATTCACCGTTTGATTGGAGGCTTTTAGATATTATTACCGCAAGGTATTAGATATTACGAGCGGAATAGCGAGCCAGCCCTATACGGCTGTTGCATAGAGAACTGGAAACATAATTAGACCAATTAGTCAAAGGAATGCAGCTCTGATTGCTCATTATTGTTAATTCTGATAAACCCACTGCAATATATATATACAGTACATATATGTAAAAAAAGGGAGTCACGCGTAACAGTAAAACCTTTTACATATTTCCTTGAAACTGAAGATATTTTTTAACATTAGAAAACTGTAGGCTGAAAATGTGGGAAAAATCGTAGCACAGTTGATCCGCTCGTATGTGTGTGCCAAAAATTGCGTAATTTTGGTAGCAAGGTCGCGATCACGCGGCTTAACGCGTCGTTTCCACGTAACCACGGTTCAACCCTTTCTAGGTGTTACGTGTGGACTAAATCTGTACGCAATTACGTAAATATGTACGCATCGATATACGCGATAATATTCAGAACGTAAATGCGTACGCGATACTGTACTATACATTGTGAATTGGATAACAGATTATGCTACAGCCTAATTTACAAAAGTGATATTCCTTCCTTGTCAGGTATGGAAACAATGATTGGTAGTATTGCAAGTATTTTTTAAAAGCATTGTCAAAATTTTCAGTCAATTATTATACATCGTTTATGGTATTACGTTAATCACGTGTTTACCGAGTCTTCAAACGAAGTGAATTGATCAGGGGCGTTTATTTTATTGGCTGAAACGACAGATTATTCGCGTTGTTTTTCCAACATTGTGATACTCGAGTCGATTCTGTCGCGTCAGAAGAATGGATGGATTATTAATTTTGAAATTCATTCTCATGACGGACGTGGCATGTGAACTCGCGATATCGTAGGTTCGGCTTGTCGGATTATCATAATACCGTATATCGCAACGTGCCGCTTCCTAAATAAACATTTACGAGCAACGGCGTTCGCATAATGTATTCGCACGTGATCCCCATGCAAGCATACCACCACGTACAACCTACTGGTTTGTTTATCGATTAGATCGGAACTTGAAGCGCATGTTACTGCAATCTACGAGTCTATAATTTCGCGAGATCATTCGCAGCGTAACTCGAAACAGTCATATAGAAAGAAATGTTCATACTGCTTCGATGAGAAAGGCAGAAAAATGTCGATATGAATATGTAACGTTTGAAAGGAAAACGTGTGTTCAGAATTCGCACGAATGTTTGCACGTTCACAGTCTTTCAGATGTTCAACGTCTTTGCATTTTGTGCTTTGTAGTTGTATGTTTTCATCTTTCTACGATAACTTGTTGTTTCTCGAACACGACGAGTGCGACGAGAAAAAAATGGAAAAGAAAAGAATGTTACGGTGTTTTATGTCCGATAAGATAAAATATTATAATTCTTTTTACGTTCTTTCTGCAATGTTTGTAAGGAACGAAGATAATTTTCAAATTTTTTAATGCAAACGTTATTAAAATTTTAATAACGTTTTGTTAAAACAACGTACAAAGGTACGTAGTTAATTAAAAACGAAATTTTCTACGTGAAAACGCATAGAAGCATCCAATCCTCGCGTCTCGAATAATCCATTTAGTCAAACGTTGGAAAAAATTACCATTTTTCGACATTGTTTAAGTAGCTAGTTACCTGTTACGTAGAATCTGTTTTATACGTATACTTGGTAAAATTACCAACTGTACAGACTACATTGTACTTAATTTTATTGCAATTTCAACATATTCAGGACAGAATTTTAAAAGCAAACATTTTATACATTTGAGCCATAAAAGTTGAAAGTTATCACTAATAAAAAGTTATTTTATAGAGTGCAATTTTTTAGCAACGAACGAAATGTTTTACAATTAACGTTTCCTGCAAATTTTATTTGGACGTTGATGAGTGCTATACACCGATGAAAGCAAATTGTACTTTCATTAAGTAAAAAAGTAAGATTATTTCAGAGAAAGATAGCCTCTATCTTTACTTTCCATTAAATAATAACTTGACAAACTTATTTCCTAACACATTTAATCAAATACCACTTCGTTATCGCCATCAGATGAAGATCTCATTATTATCATCATTTATGTTGAGAGAGAGGGAGCAAAGGATGCAGCAACAGTCTGCTGATTTAACTCCATTCTGCTCTTTCGCTCATTTCAAACCCAATTTCTTTCTTGTTAATCAAGCACACAAAATATCTCAAATAGAGAAAATTCCGGTTCACATGCACGACGTCTGGTTCCAATTTTTTGTTAAATTATCACATCGTTAAATTTTGCGCTATCTTGCCAAGCAACATGCAACTTGAAAATCCTTGTTGATTGCTCAAATCAGAAATATATATATATATTGAAACATATTAAACGCGTAGTCAGATCAGACCAGATTACGACACTCGGTAACGTTATTTTCGAGAAAATTGTTACAACGCGGAAGATCTTCATCGCTGGATGAGCTTTTACCGAGTATCACTGGCGCACGGAACGTTTCGCATGAAAACGCAGGTGAACGCAAACCACGCTCAACAAGCGATGCTGAACGATGGCTTTTAAGGAATCTTATTTTGGTCATCATCGCTTACTCTCACGATAGCTTCGCGAGAGACCACCATGGTGTTATTAAACGTTCATAAATGCCTAAAGGCAGCAGTCCTCAGCTATGAGTATTCTCGTAAATTGTTCAATCGCCATAGAAAAGATATTGCTTAATGTTGGCCTGCAGACGTGCTGCACACTTTGTATCCAGTCCGCGGCCGCACTAACTCACTACTTTGAGCGTTTATGAGAATTCGCGTTATAGATAAGACGATGCTGTTTCGATTATTCTGTCGCCATACCTTTCATTATGCCTTCCGGGCATTTCTTAGTCTCTTAGGCTCGAGAAATTTATGCTCCGACATTCTTTGAACATCACACTCTGGCTCACGAAAGTGTTTGAAAACTTACCGTGGAAAATTTGTCCACATACGTTATTACGTACATTATACAAAACTTTTTGAAGTTTCGTTATTATCGTAACGGGACACGTAAACGACGAGACTGCGGATTTTTATGCACGTTTGGAATATTCAAGATTGCAAAAATTTACACAGTGCATACGATATATAAAAGCATTTCAAGCGGAACATTTATCACGATATTTAGCGAACGAAATAAACGAAG
The DNA here is from genome assembly GCF_024516045.1 of Bombus affinis. NCBI lineage: Eukaryota > Metazoa > Arthropoda > Insecta > Hymenoptera > Apidae > Bombus > Bombus affinis. Next base: position 553,557 of record NC_066345.1, read on the forward strand.
GAAGGGAAGGAAGAAGCTATGTTCGTAAAAATGTAAAATTACATAAAAGTCCGTAGTGTAATCATGGCTGTAATGGCAAAATTTGAATCGAATCTGAAAATGATTATGTATATACAAGTTTGAAAGCGTTTAGCGAATTGCAAATATACACTTGATACAAAATTAGTACACGGGATGTATTGTTGCCTTGAACATATAATTAATGCTAAATGTGTTCCTATCAAATATCGAGGTTTATCAATATAATAGCGGTAATTGATCGTTTAAATAATTTTTGTGAAATGTATGTTTGCAGTAAATATCTCTTATGTACATACGTATTTGCGTTTGTTTCAAACTTCACCAATATGATCATGATAATTGTATCGTACATATGTGTCATATCGTATGTTTATAAACTATTTTATATAAAATGTATAGTGGGAATATTCAAAATAAGTGTCCACAAGTGCTGGAGTATTTTCGAGAACTTATACAAGTCCTGGTACGTTGAAAATCTATCTATCTATGTTTGTTTGAGTAAAAATGAAAACTAAATGTTTATTTTAGACAAATAATGAAAGGTATGTAAGTTGTTGTGTGCAAATTAAAAATAAAAATATTTAAAGGCACCCTTTTTATTGTTTACTGTCAATAAATATGATATGACCGTGTGAAAAAGGTCTGTGAATATTAATATAAAATTTCCGCCGAATTGCAAGTAATATTTTTAACATTCGACTAAATGGATTATCCGTGATGCGAGGATTAAATATTTCTACGAGCTTTCACGTAGAAAATTTCTGTTTTAATTAACTCCGATGCATTTGTACGTCGTGTCACGAAAACATTGAAATTCGCTCATTTAACAAGTCATGTCTGTAATATTTTCTGTAATAACTGTCCGTCACATGAAATTTAATATGAAATTAGTTTTTACTTACCTGTAGGTACTTGTAAGTACAGATTTGTAAATCTGAAAGAAATTCAATAGTCGAGATTCCACTTTCTACGATTCGAATGCTACTACTCATAATATACAATGGTTCATTGTACTTGCGATGTATTTGATCTTCGCCAGTTGTTTTGAGCCTCAAAATAATTATTTGCAAGATTCGAGGAGCTACCTGCTTCGATATTAGAACGAATCCATACTTTCACAGGCTCAGGCTACCATAAAAGAAGCTACTATTTTATTTGCAAATAATTTTTTAATAAAATAAGGCAAATATGTCTATACGTATAATTTTCATTATCAATGGTTAGAGTCTTTCTAATTATATGTAAAATATGACATCGACCAAATGACTTCCTCCGGTTACTTTACGACTGTTTACCGATGTGTCTGCTAAAACGTGTCCAGCGTCTCGAATCTACCGTTTAAGTTCGAATCTACTGCTTCTTTTTGATGTTTCTTATTTTCGATTTTACTTATAAAGGGTTCCAGTCTAACTGGCCAATGTTTGAACCTATCTGCCACGTACTCGAGCTCGTCGCCAATTTTCCGTCCATAATAAGTACACTTTGCACATTCTTATGCAAATTCGTATTTTTGTGAACCTAACTACAGTAGAACTCCGTTTATGTGAGGCTATCTGGTGACAAGTTTGTTCGTATAACCAGGTCGTTCATATAATAGCAGTCCATCTGTTTCTTCCTGTCACCTATGATCTTGCGTTCAGTTAATTGAAGTTCCTGTTCATGTAAGAGGATTCTACGAAGCATTCTCTCTGAAAGACCTAATAATGTTGCCTACTGCGAAACATGAGAGTGTATCATGTAACGCGTGCCTCTGCTATTTACATCTTACCTATTGTTAGACGTTCTTATTATAAGTGGATTGACGCTCGGCGGCTGTTCGCATAATAGGAGCTCAGATAAAGTTCAGTCAATCAGACATTACTACAATTTCCTTCATATAAACGCAGTTCGTACGAAACAGAGTTCATATAAATAGAGTACCACTACAAATAAACTACAAGCGAACAAATGAAATTTCAAGTAGAAATTTGTTTGATCCGCTGAATATCAAAACAAGCGCAGTGGAAGCTCCGTTATCCGAATTAATTTGGGGCAAAAGTGTTGGGATGAGAGAATTTTCAGGTAATAGAACGGTTACTTTCTTGATATCTTCATATACGTATTTCAAAAAATAGTAACATTACCAATATAAATAATGAAATGAAATATGATTCGATTAAAGACTTATGGGCACCAAATCATTTTAGCTGTTCAGTCACGCATCTTTTTTAACAGATTTAATTCGCTGAAGGTAACTGTATTGCAACTCTACTTCTAAGGCTTCAAATACTATAAACCGTTGAGAAATATCGTTATATTCATTTTTCCATTCATCGTTCGAAGAACGTAACGTTAGTATCATAGTCAAAGGAAGAAGGTTCATCGCATTGAAACCATTCTATCCCTTTGGCGTTATCACAACCACCGATTCCTGGTATTCTATGCAATTCAGTAAGAGTTTCTCCTACATCTGTCGCAATATTATCTTCCACTTATTGTAAGTGTAATAAATTACCCTTCTGTATCGTGTTTCCACTGTAGTTCACAATTTGTCCAGTGCCATACATTTGACGTCCACCCGAACATATGCCGCCATATAACAGCAATTCTTTCAATTGAATTGCAATTGTATCGCCTCTCCGCCAGTAATATCGTCGATTGTTAACAAAGATTTCTCTGGAGAATCGAACTTTCTACGTGTGAAACGTGTTCTCGTAATAAAACGACAGCAGAGAATTCGGATAACCGAGGTTCTACCGTACTGTACTTTGGGTATTTTTCGTATCTCCGCACATGATGCGCATTTTGTGCACGTTTGCAACTTCAAGTGCATAAAATGCACAGTCTAGTTGTGTAACGTTGACAAAGACGCAGCATCCTCTACCTGTGTCGCCGTATTATCTTTGCGATTTACGACTGTACACATTACACGAACTAAATATCTCTGGTAAGCCTAAGACGCGAACGTCTTGAGAGGATTAAAGCGTCGTCGCTAAGACGGTAGACATCAAGACTACGGCGTTCGTATCACCGCGGTAGGTTGAACGCAAGACGCTGTTGCGAAGTGTTGAGAGCGTTGCACCCCATCACGAGGGCAAGAGCTTTCGGGCGTTTGCACTAAACGCGGCCGTTCCGCCTCGTAACGATTATCGGCTTAGTTAATGTGTCCTCAAGAATGCTTGAATATCTCTGTGAATCCAGGGTTATACCTGTGGATGCGGCCAACCTGCTTCCTTCGGCCGCAGTCTTATCCAGCGACCGCTTATGTTTCAAGCCCAGTCACTAGGTTCCGTCGTTTTACCAACGCGATGAGCCGCTCATTCCCGCGAGCGCTCGTTTCCAAGACGGTCGTCAGTGCGCCACGTAACGATTATTTTAAACAACCCGCCGACCAGAGAATACAAAGTGGGTTCTTACGTAAATGCATATCCCTTTCCCGACCTATTCCCTCTGCTTTCCGCTACCTATCCACTGGTATTTACGTCGTTTTCTTTTCTTTCTTCCTTTTGCATTGCTCCGATTGTCCTTCCCTTTTTCTACCTCCTTTTTCCCTTACCTTTTATCGCTTCTCTTTTAGCTTTCGATCCGTCGATCCTTCTTTATTTACACTAGCGTTTCGTTTGATTTTTGTTTGGCTATCGTCGTTTACTTTACACCACGGCTTGTCTTTTATTTTTACCCTTTTTAATTTCTCTTTTTAGTTTGTTATGATGCGGTTGCTTTCTATATATCTTTTTACGTTTTGTTTCTGTCAATTCTTTGTTTAAACATACAGGCAGCCTTTTGTTGCTACACTGTGATATTTCATCCTATATTTTCGTTCCTTTTTCTCTTTTTGTCCGTTTAATACCTTTCTTTATTTGGTTCCCTCTAGTTCCGTTATTTTGTCTCTTCTTATTTGTTTGTTGTTACCGACGTTGACTGCTGTTGGTCATTGACCAAACGTTCTTTTTCCTATCCTGGGTACATCGCGCCAGTCAGCGTTGTTTTACACGGAGGGAAATAGTTGTTCCACCTACGAGGTAGAAAAGAGGTCGAACACGAACTCCGGTCTTTCGATATAACATCTGGCTCGTTAAAAAATAGTTGAATTATTCCTGTGATTCAGTCCTTTTTCGAAAGAAAACCGGTTGACTTTGTTTGCTTGTGAGATTAATTCGCTTGATTCTCGGAGTGAAGCTTTTCGCTTTTTAAAGGCAACGAAGTTCAGGTTTTAAGAGTTTTGGATATTCCAAATTAAAATATTCAGATTCTTTAGTGGCATTTGAAAAGACGACAGAGAAAGTAAAAAGTAGATGCAGTGAGAAGTTCTGAATAAAAAAGAAGGAATAGGATAGGAGATAAATTAGATTGAAAAATAGAATAACAGGTATTGATTATTGATGGACCAGGTGCCAGGTTCGAATTAAGTTCACGTTTATAGAAGATATCAAACCTTTCCAAGACTGCTTTGTAGCGTTTCGGGACAAAATAAAACGCCTTAGGTATTTAGATTTTACGTATTATCTTAAGTATTTTTTTTTCTTTTATCGTTCATTATATTTTACAAGTGACAATTTTTGATATCGATTGTTAAGATACGATTCATTTTGACAGGTACCTATCGTAATATGTCGAGTTACGTAATTGCATTTATTTAAATATTTTATCAAACTCCAATGCGCTTTTTGAATTAAATACACATTCTGTACAACTAAATGACAGATATTCATCAATTTTCATATTTTTATGTTTGCTCTTTCGAAATACGTACATATTATAATTACTCGGAAAAGGAGTTGCGATGTAATTTGAGAATTATAATTTCTATATATTTTGCAAAATTAAATTACAATTATCCATCCAGGACCATATTTTAATTTCTGGTCTTCTAAAATACGTTTATATTGTGTAAGAGAAGAGAATTTTGTACAGTGTAATTTAATAATTACATTTCCTATTTTATTTTAAATATGAAGCACGTTAAATTAATGTAATAATTACATACGGAAAGAAATGTTGTGCACATAATACCAAGATAAAATATAGGAACATTTATTAAGTTTCGTTAAGCGAGGGGAACATGCCAGTTTCTGTGAATACTAAAATTCTGCCAACACGTTCTTTCGTTCCATTGCCTGATAGTATAGCAATAGCAATAATGTAGATATATTTTGTAGCTTTCAACAATGTTATAACATAATCTCAATTTCATTATTTAAATAACAATATGGTTAATATCTGTAAAACGTGATGCTCATTAGTCAATGAATATGATGCAGTATACCAAGTCAACGACGTACAAGTGAAAATGATCTATATTTGCAATAATATTCTAGCATTTGGTTTCTTGGCAGTATGAAACAACTTTTAGAAGTAGTATTATAGGAATAATTTTTCCAAATGTCAGCAAGCATTTTATTTATTTCTTTTTCTGTATTTGTTCTCATATTTTTGTTGTTATTTCTGTATTCAGAGGCAGGATCACATTAGCTATTATCTTATTCTTTGGATAAAGTATGGGTTCCACAATTTCATATCGCTAAATCATATTATATTTCTTAATATATTTTTTAATATACGCGTTTTAATAGAAGCAACTCCACCGAGTTACTTTCATTTTGTGCTTCAAACCATGTTAGCTCTTTCTTGAGATCTTCGCACGAGAAGGCTCAGCTTCATCGTCGAAAATATCTATGTTCACTGGACCCAGAGTATTGTTTTCAAATTTTCGAAGAACTTCATCGGTACATACCTTCTTCACTATATCATATCCATTATCGATATGAAACCGATGTAACACATCGATTTTCTGGCACTGTTCGCATTCTTCAAAAGGCTTCAAAAGGCTGTCCCATGAGTTTTGCATCGTCGACATGTGACCAAGCATCATCTACAAAATTGGATAACGTTCTGAGCCGAAAAATCTTCTTACATGGACAGGGATAAAAAACAAAAGAACATCTTAAACCTAACGATTAAATCTATCGATTGTATCTAGAATTATCTTCTAGTTACTATTTACTGTAACTAGCGCATCTGCATATGGATGGCGAGCGCGAACTCACGTTGTCATTATCAATAATTTTCTCTATTACTGCTATCATGTAAAAAAGATACATTCAATTTTTCATAAGCAATAAACATCAATAATTGTGTTACATACGATAATATTTGGTAATTGTTCGCAATTCGATTTCAATGATTTTTGAGTATGTGGCAGATGCAGAACTCTGAACAATTTTCTCTATTACTGCTATCATGTACAAAAGGTACATTCAATTTTTCAGGAGCAATAAGCATCAATAATTGTGTTACATACGATAATATTTGGTAATTGTTCTTAACTGGATTTCAATGATTTTTGAGTATGTGACGGAGCCAGAACTCTGAACAATTTTCTCTATACGTGTAACAGTCGTCCGGTCTTGATTTCCAAGATTTTCGCAAAATACTACCGGTACCATTACAGTGAAGTCTGTCTACAATTAATTGAAGAAAATCTTGTACGTATCAAGAAACAAATTTTTCAGAAGAAAAAGAGAATTCGTGCATTAACGTGGTCCAGATCTATGAAAAAGAAAAGTGTAGAAAGCACCGTATGTGTTATCTTTTACAGTTAGTTGTAAAAAGAGCTCAACGTTGCACTCATTTAGATAAATGGCATAGATAAGAGCCAAGAGACTGTGAATTAATGTTTACTGACACTTATATTTTTCAATTTCAATTTCATTTCAAATTGTACATTCATAGTTGTAACTTTATCTAAATTCTTATACTATCCCATTAATCAATTTCTCAATTTTCGTTAACATAAGAATTTACATAATGTTGGACGAACAAAAGAAATAACAACGAATGTACAATTTTACATGAAATTTTCAAACCGGTCATTTGACCGGGCCTGGTATTAGTGTCAATAATTATTTAGAAAGGAAAATTCCACATAAATACTATACTGCACAGCCCTGCTGTGGTTGGTAAATATTACACTCATTGCCACGTAGAATACTTCCCAATAAAAAATTGTAGTTTTCCAATTTTGGCTCTTTCGGTGTTTTCTACTCCAAGCGCTCTCCAATTACGCATTCGTAGTGGCGCGTGTGTCAGCATTGGTTACCGCTAATCTGAATCAAAATTTGTTGTGAATGCCTCTGCAGAATCCGAGATTTCGATTGATCCTCACCTGACAGTATCTTTGATCGCTAGTGTGAACCCAGGCTTCACACGTAATCCAGTGACAGCATCCACACACTAGTCGGCCCGCTCAAGTCAAATGAAAGTCTCTTGACCGATGTCTGACTTGACATAATCCGACCCTAGCGTGATCGCTTCAGATCGTTGATTTGAATCAAACTTAAGCTCGATCGAAGTTTCCAAACACTATACTTATGGAAAAGTATAGCTGTTAACGATTGCTGGCAGCAAGCCGACAAATAAGCAGAGGCAAAGAAGAGAATTTGCAAATATGAGTTACCACCCTGTTAAAGACGATAGGGGAGAGCCGCGAGTGATTCACAGTTAGACGCAATTACACGATTGGCTAGATCACATAAATAGACAGTCGGTTCTGCGGCGGATAATTGAAATCCAGATGTTCCCGGTGGGCGCGATTTTATGGGATTTCTGAGTAGAGCGAACTCGTAAAAACACCCACGTGACAAAACAAAGTGAACGAACGGGAACCACGACCAGCGCTATGCAAATAAAATCGGGCAAGCGCGAAACAGTAAATTCCAGCGGACGCTTTAAATCGTCTAATACTATGTTTCCAGCCGAGGGCGGAATCGAAGGCTCTGCTGCGGGTACCGTTACGGGAATAATTTCGCGGGATCACTCAACCACGGCGGTTACGGTTTCTTGTATCATCGATTTTCAGCGGATCGCCTTTCGGCAGTTGTGCCCTGAAATCTCGCCGGATCGAACTTAGGCGAATGCGGTAACAAAGTCGGTAGCTAATGCCAGGATACATTTACGTTCGTTTAAAGTACACCGTGATTAGATGTTTCCTTCGAACGAATATGCTAGCCGTGTAACCTCGTTTCGTATGTAGGCAGTGGAACACGGTGTGCTGTGTCCCTACAAATCAAAATGATTGACCCGCGTTATTAAGCGTTTTGGATTCGAAATTTAAGGAAGAGTGTTTGTAGAAAACAATTGTAAGTGGCAAGAGACATACTTCTCATGACGAAAAGAAAACTTATACGTTAATGTAGTCCAAATTCATGAAAAAGAAAGATGTATTTGTGGAGAAACCTGTGTTTATTTGGTAGACTTTTTACTATCAATTCTCATTGAGAATTATAAGTAAATTATTTTGGTGTGGTACTGTAACTCGGATTATAAGAGTTTATGGTATGTTTGATTCTAGTTGAATCTAATTCTTAAATCAAAAGGGTAGTGTCTTTTTAGTCTGCGGATCTGATCCATCGTGTCAAGTAATTGGGTAACTAATGGGTTTTGTTGGTTGTTAACTCTTATATTATATCTGTTTCTGAATTTGGATATTTCATTTTCAACTATGGGTATCTCAAGGTGGCGATGTATTGTTTCATTGGTAACATACCAAGGTGCATCTATTAAGGATCTTAGAGATTTTGATTGGAATCGTTGGAGAATTTCTATGTTGGAAATACTCGCTGCTCCCCATAGTTGGGTCCCATAGGTCCAAACAGGTTTGAATATGGCTTTTGTGGAAAAACCTGTGTGTCACCTCTCAGTTGTAGATAAAATTCAATGTTCTATTCGTTTAGATAGATGGCATAGACAAAGAAACAATTAACTGATGTTCATTGCTACTTATATTTTTCTGCATAGAAACAATTTTATGATAACATCTTCTAGGATTATTAATAATTACTTAGGAAAGGAAATGTTGAAGTGGTCACCACTTCTAAGAAAACTCTACATCTGGTCTTTTTAGTTTCCTCAAGCACTGAAGCCATCGACTGTAGACAGGCGACGTTGGCTTGGTCACGTAAAAAATATTCAACAAGTGATTAAAATATCGAGTTCTTTTATTTTCATTCAATTTATACTTGAGTATTTACTTTAGACTGACTTGGATGAGTTTGCGAGGAGTATTTATATTCTTTTATTCGTGGGAGTGAGAAAAGACCTTGGTTGCACTTGTCATATGTCTCTGGGAACGGGCAGAGTGACCGGACACTACCCCCCGGTGCTCACTCATGATAAGGCGCTTGGAATTTGCTGTCTTATCGCATAGATAGTCGAATTTCTCCTGTAACAGCTTCGGGGTTTTCAGTTATAGGGTAACACTGCTAGCATGCGGATCTGGATCAGCTCGAGTTATACTTCTATTTGTAATTACACTTCTGTATTAAATTATATTTTCTACCTTACAATTTATCCACGCGTTTCTCTCTTTATGCATCTAATAACCTCCAACAGGAAATTTACTTATTCTCATTGCTATGAAGAACATTTCCCAATAGAAAATGGAAATTTTCAGTTTTCGCACTTGAGACTGTTCTCCTCAAACAGCCTTCAATTGTTTCTCTGTCATTTTGTATTCCTGCGAGATAACCATTCAGAGTATGTCATTATAATTTATACAAATTATTTATAGGTGTTTGGAAAAGAATTAAAAATCAATAATTGTATCGGTCACACAAACTGCCAGTAGGTATACGTCATCCCATAACGCGGGTTTTCCGAGAGTTCAGTTGAAAACAGTTTATTTATTTTATTTGTTAGAATATTTACAATCAATTCTCGTTAAGAATTTTCAGTAACTTCATTGGGCGTGATACGATGACATGGTTTATAATAGTTTTATATTGTTGGTTCTATATTGTTGGGTATCTTCTTTTTAGTCTGCGGATCTGGTCCGTCGTGTCAAGTATTATAGTTGGGTGACTAATGGGTTGTGGTGGTTGTTGATTCTTGCGTTATATCTGCTTCTGGATTTGTATATTTCATCTTTGACTGTGGGTATCTTGAGGTCGCGGTGGATTGTTTCATTGGTAACATACCAGGGTGCATTTATTAGGGATCTTAGCGTTTTCGATTGGAAGCGTTGGAGTATTTCAATGTTGGAATTACTTGCTGTTCCCCATAGTTGGATTCCGTAGGTTCAGACAGGTTTTATTACGGTCTTATAGAGCGTAATTTTGTTCTGCGTGCTTAGATTGGAGCGACGACCAATGAGCCAGTAAAATTTTTTGAGTTTGTCCCTGAGTTGTTTAGATTTGTCTACTATGTGTTGTTTCCATGCTAATCTCCTGTCCAGAGTCATGCCCAGGTATCTGACTGTGTCCTTGTTAGGAACTGTTATATTGTTAATGGAGAAAATATTTGTTAAATTTTAATCAGTTGTAAAAGGTACGGGGAAATTCATCATTGATTGATTGTGAACAGATCGTTTGTTATTTTCACGTGGTTTATGAAAATCAAGGATTTCGTTACTTATACAACCTAACAACGATCTAATACATCCTGTTAACAAATTTCGTGATCTGTTAGACAGCAGATTCTTCTTGTTTCAATATAAATTCAATTTTAATATTGATGAATCTACGATAAAAAAAAACTGTTAAAAGTTCATATCTATTTGACCTTGTTTTTGAGTTGTAGCGAATTCTGTTCTCTGGAAGAGGCGTTTAAACTGACCTTCTTACGTCTGAACGCAAGCCTGGGGACGTTTTATCATTGGATTTTTACTTATGGGGTTATTTCTCTTCTCTTATTTTCTTCTTTTATCGACAGTAAGGTCATGTTGCTGAAAAAAAGCTGAAATGTTCGCACCACGTGCGATCGCTCAAATAGATGACCGTGTCTATATCCAATGCCAATATCACTTTGTAATACGTGCTTATTGAAAACGTATGACATGCACATTTAATAATGCAACTCGTCGTTCTTTTTATTTAACAACTTTATCTTACCGCACGTTTGTGGCGCGTATCGAGTTTTACTATCGACGTTACCGTAAATTCTCTTATTGTGCGGTTAAATTCATTCCTGTTACTTGAGACATTTACAACACAATCTCACTACGTGCGTATTTATGCGTTAAGATGTTGTGTTTGTCTGGTTTTAGTTATAAATTATCGAAATTCTATAAAGTGTATTAAATTACATTTTACGTTTGATTTGCATTTGTGCTCGTATAAATACAACGAATCGTTGATCTCTTAGGCAATTCGATACCGACAAACATTGTGGAATCATGTATCTGACCAAAGAAAGGACAACTTCCTGCAAAGTTTCCCATTTCGCCTTAACAGATTTTTCTCAGTCCAAAGTATCGTATTTATTCGATATAATGTACGTTCGGCATAATGATGGTTTTAAAACAGTTGCAATTGCTTGAATCCTCGCAATACACTTCTTTTCTTCTAATTATTACAATGTTGACAATATTAGAATATTATTTTTAATATATTGGCCACGATTATAGACAAATTCGTTGTTTTTGTATTTCATGCATTGCATCTCATGAGTAACTATGGTTGAATAATAATAGTAATCAAGCTGCAGCTGTGCTTAATAAATGGTCAAATTGCGTGGAAAAATTAATCGATGATTTCTCGACCATTGTATTTATTAAAAACCGTAAATTAATATTATAAAATTGATAACCATAAAAAGCAACATTGGCTTAAACTAGGCATTGACAGAAAGAAAAAAAAAGATAATCCAAATCTAATATCCCAAAAAATTCAGTAATTCACTGTCTGAAATGGATTTCAGCATAAAATATGTAAATATCACGGGCATAGCCCGTAGTGGATGATAGGACCAAACGTAAATTCTTGAATGTAAATCGTAGGTTAAGGGGTTAACAGCAATAATTGATTTTAGTATATCATTTGGATTTCACTGGGAAGAAATGAATTTCCACTTTGATATGTTCAATAAATCTGATTGGAGCAAATTAACGCTATAAACCCACATTCAGAGAATATGTGGTTTAGTTCGTTTTTGCCTTCATTCTTTAAGTTTGTTATGAAATATATTTTAGAAAAACGAACGATTTCACGTTTATTACAATTAGCCAGTGGAACTAGTAGCTGAGAATTATGAGACAATTAATTACAAGGCTATCCTATTATCCCTTTGTACTCTGAATTTTATTTCAATTTCGTTAATGGCAGCTCCCATCGCTTTTAAGTGTTTTATTTGAAATTTACTTTAACTGAAAAATAAGACAATTTAGATAAGTAAAGGAAGAAACAAATTCACTTAAATAGCAGTTTTATTCACAATATCGTTGTATTTTCTAACTTTTAAGTATCTGATATATCTTGAAACAATTTTCAGGATACAATCCTGCTTTTCTTTCGTACGTTTCACAAAACAAAGAAGGAACTGAAAAAATGTCAAGTGGGACTCGACAAGGGAGTTCCCGAGATAAAAACTGATATCGAGTCGCACTCGAAATAGGAGTGCAAAGTGTTAACGTTCGATTCTAAAAAAAAAAAAAAAAAAGTAAACCATTGTGGTTTCTATCGTTTTATCATTCAGTATTTCTCCATTACACTCTCCTTATTTCTAAGTTGCTGCTTGTAACCGCAAGTAAACAACTAAAATTTCCTCCGTCTAACTAACGTCACTCCACTGTCGTCAACAGTACAGCAAACTTTAATGGGTTAAGCGGTGGAAACATATAATTGATCAGCATCTGGTTACATCACACCGAAGGCCAATTTAGTCGCAAGATCGAACGGGTTGCTAGCGTTAGACAATAGGTTTCCTCGCGGCTTCTAGTTTTATAATCTCGCCGCAAAGGGATCTCCAGAGAGGCGCATCCACTTCCTGGTTGCTTTACAGAACGAGAGCCGACGTTGGCGCTCATTATTTAGTCTTCGATGTTACGTAGAACAATGATTTATACGTGGCTCGCGTACAATGCAAATCGTTATTCTCATTGTTCAAACAACTCGTCGTACTGGGCAAATAATCAACAATTTGGCAAGATCAAAGGAATTTACCATTCGTAAAGATATTTTTTTAAATAACTTCGTTCAATGTATCGCTATTTAAAATTGTTGAATCATACGGCGCACACGATACTGGAAATTTGGTTAAAGATGGCTTAAATTTGTTTAAAATTGAAAAATATTTTGAACGTGGAAATAACATTTTTTAGTGAAAGAAGAAAGATTGGAAACGTTGGTGCAACTTTTTTTAAATTATACGATTTTGCTAACTGTATGCAGAATTAAATATTTTGCACTCGAAATACAGACAGGAACAACTCGTACTGGGCAAATAATCAACAATTTGGCAAGATCAAAGGAATTTACCATTCGTGAAGATATTTTTTAAATAGCTTCGTTCAATGTATCGCTATTTAAAATTGTTGAATCATACGGCGCACACGATGCTGGAAATTTGGTTAAAGATGGCTTAAATTTGTTTAAAATTGAAAAATATTTTGAACGTGGAAATAACATTTTTGAGCGAAGGAAGAAAGATTGGAATACGTTTGTATGGAAACGTTGATGTAACTTTTTCGATGCTTGGTCCATTGATAAATATTGACTAAATTATACGATTTTGCTAATTGTATGAAAAATTAAATATTTTGCATTCGAAATACAGACAGAAATAAATTACTTGTATGCTCGGGCAAGATTTTAATTATTTTCATGATTGTGTATTAATAGGTATTGGTATAGTAATGCATGACGAAATCTAGCACACAATGAACGATGTTTATAATTGAACAAAGGGAATAAAAGAGTCCTATGTTACTATTAGTATAATGAATTTGTCTGGATATATATAACTTAGCATTGTTTTTAATCTAATTTAACTTAATTTAGCATAGAATGTTTTGTATGTATAATACTTTTCAATTATGTCACACACCCAATAAGATGACACAGTATTTCCCAGAAAAACTAGGAACCTATAAAATAAAAAGCAACTTCCGTTTCCAGAAGCTGTCAGAACTTGAAAAGGGCTGAACAAAATGAAATTGAGAGACACAATATCCTGATATATCCTGTTTTAGTTTTTTAGTTTAGGGTGAAATAAATAATCGAAAATCGAACAATTTTTTCCACTAAACTCGAATAAATTTGGGGAGGAATGACACCAGGCACGCATCTGCAAGGTTCGCGATAATCCGAATTACAAGCGTTACAAAAAAAAAAAAAAGAAAAAAAGAAAAAATATACGTTGCATAAAAACGTTGCATAAAAACGTGACATAAAAACGTTGCAAATTTTTGCGAATCTGTTTATATACATGGGTTAGATATCTGTTGTATATAAATATTGTTAAAAAGAAGGAAAAATAATTTAACAATGTGAACTCGCCACGTTATTTTCCTGCTTGGCGTTTATTCCAGCGCAGGTTAAAAAATGTAAATTTTAGACGAGAGGCTTTTTCAACTTTACAAGGAAATCTTCGTGAGTCATTTCAACGAAATTATAAGGCTGAGTTAACGCAAGATATGCCACTATACGCGAAAGCAGTACAATCTTCTACTCGCAGCCTCAGAAAACAACTGAAGATAAGCCAGTGTTGTAAAACCAAGGTTGATAGCGGTATAAGTAATAATTTTGCTCTCTGACGCAAAACCGCTGCAACTATAAATATACTATTTTACCTGATAAAAATAGGAGCATGACGTAAACCGTCTGTTCGATAAAAGCAACTTTCAGTTATTTTGAGTTGATGAGCCACCATCAACGACGTCAAGCAACGATTTCGAAGAAATTACAGATCCAGATTCCTGTTTTCCAAATCTTCGCTTCCGCAACAGGTGCGCAAAATAATAGAAACGATCGATCGTATCGTCGGTGGTTACATTTGCTACAGAAAATCAGATACGAACAGCGGCAAGATAGCTAGGTGGTTGGAAGTGGAGAAATTTGGTGACGCGTTTACAACGCACGATGCCCAGAAGCACCTCGTTAGCCTTTGGCCGTCGTATTTACTCTCCGCCGTCGTAATCCGAGTCTTGAGTACGAATAGAGAGAGCAGACAAGAATAAAGAGAAAACAGAGAGAAAGAAAGAGAGAGGAAGAAGGAGAAGGAACCTTGGCCATGACGACCAGTTAACCGTTGTTTTGTTCTAAATGGAAATCTTGATTGTGCCTTTGTTTCCAGCTTTTTCTCTTCAGCTTTTCCGGCAACTCCCCTTCTACCGATGCTTTCTCCTTTCCTTTCTCTGCCTCTCTCTTTCCTTTTCTTTCCCTGCAACCCTGCGGCTGTGCGACAAAGGTTCTATCCTCTGTATATTCTCTTGTTCCGCACAAGTTCTCAACCTTCTCGTTATTGCATACCGCACGGAATTAACGCTAGCATAATCGCATCGATCAAACCGACCAAAGTGATGAATTTGTGAATTTTCGTAATAATTCTATGGGTTTACAAGGGTTTATTTTTGAGATTTTGCGTATCTCCTATTCTGAGTTCTTGAGAACGAGTCCAACGTTGGATCAGGCAATTACATTTCAGTGGTTTGACTGGAAATCGGTCGATGTCTGCATTATTCCAGTCCTTTCTGAACCATTGAAAATAGTAGATTGGCAATTGGTTCGTGTAAAAAAAAAGAGGGAGAAAAGAAAAAGGAAAGTTGATCTAACAAGCCGTCTAGACGATTCCAGTAACGCTGGAATGTTATGTTCTCGATGGTACTACATCGAATTGAAAAGGTAGACTTTCGATCCAGTCGCTGCACTGGATTATTTGCACTGGCTGAAATGGCGACAGTCCTGGAATGAAAATACTGTTTACATTATTCCAGTTGTGATCCACTTGGATCGGATCTGGAATTGGAAGTCGGAGTTGCAGAGTTGGCACTGGATTGGACCACTAATGTGAAATGCCGCTGGACCGACGTAAACCCAGTTTTATATTTTAATCGTTGCTAGTTCTAGTGTTACGTTTCTTTCGTAGTTAACTTCCTATTTAATTATCAAGTGCGATTTATAATAATGTATTTTGCTTTGTTTCTTCGTCGAAGCTTTGCAATTTGTCCAAGTAAGATAGATTGGCTTATTGGCGTAGATTTATATATCACGTAGACGTTTATCTTAATAGAAAAACGTCAGTTGCAATCGCGTTAGTGCAATTGTGTTAATTAAACGTGGTAGAATTTGTAGTGATTTAATGCGCAGGTCAGTGAAGAAGGTCAATCGAGTGTCTTCTCCGTGATCTCCTCAGTTGATCAGTTATCAACCAGTTATCAACGAATCATCAGCCATCTAATTAACGAGTCATTAGCAATCCTCTTTTAAGACTTATGCACTGTCTCAGCGAATCGGTTAGTACGAGCGTCTTTGCGAACATTATCTGTATACTAATTTGTCATTTTAAATATATCATAGTATCGGGGAAATTTAGGTATACATTTTTCCTGATACTATTTGTAATTTATTTACAATAAATAAACTAACAGATGTTAATTAGACAGAAAACGATGGTTGTTCAACTTGAACTAAATGCAACAATCTTATTTTACTTCAATCACTCTCGCAACTGGACAACGCTAACAACTCAATCTCTCAGCTACGATAGTAACTCACGCAACTCCACAACGCTAACCACTCAATCTCTCAACAACTCTAACTCTTGCAACCTGACAACGCTAACAACTCTACACTTCGACTCACTCTCACTTCTCGATTCGCCCATTCTGACCTCTTGGTCAACACTCTTTGAACCCAAATCGTCCTCCTCCATTAGCGTTATTTTTTCCTCTCTCTAATCTCATCCTGTTAACGCTCCGCAAGCACTAGGTGACTTCAGTCACATAGGCTTTTTTCCCTATGTAAACTAACAACCGAAGGACAGACGACGTTCTTTTGATCGATCTCTAATCAGGCTTTTTCCTTACGATACTACGATATTCGACGGTTTCAACAACGAGCAATCTCGTCCATTAAACCTCACCAATCATCCATCCTCTACACATAAACCTCTAGAGATCTATAAGATTGTCTGGCTGTCGTATTGGGATGGTTCTCCAGCCTGCAATAATGTGTCATAGAATCAGTTGGTCGCTACTTGTGTGCCTGTTTCACTGAGAAATTCTACAACAACGTCTGGAAAGCTGTCCCTATCGCTGAATATATAAGAAACTCATGGCAATTACTTTATAGAATTAAACAATTTCAAGAACTTACTATTACCTCAATCTGCCGAGCGGCGAGTTATAAATTCCACTACTGAAGCTTCGTTTTATATTAAAACCGTTGTATCTTTTGATTTCTCGTTTTTATTACGTTGTTAAGTAGGCGATTCGCGAAGTTTTTATGTAGAATCTTCGTTATTTTTACGCCGGGAGAAATTGAAAAGTTACTACGATTTGAATTACTGCAATGAAACTTTGTTACTTTCAGCGGTCAAACAAGTCCTGCTTTCGTATATCATCTTAACGCAATCTTTCATCTTATCGTTATTAAATTTCTTTAATAAAATCCATTCCAACGCGATACAGGATTTTTTAATCGAAAAGGATCATCAATGATCTTAGAAAATTCTTGGAAGATTAAAAAAAAAAAAAAAAAAAAAATGGCTGTAAAAGAAGCTTTCAAACGAAGAAGACATCATCTACACGTCCTTCATCCGATGAATCACTCTGTGCATGTAAGATTACGTAGAACGGTCTGGCTTTGTGACTAGAAAATTTCACGTCTATCCTCTCGCAAAGACCGAGTCTTATCGGAGATTCGTAGTGTCTTAACTTTCCATTAGATAAAAGGAGACACTGGGGAGAGAAGTACAAAAGCGAAGCTTAGAGGGGCAAGAAAAAGAAGAAGATCGATGGGGAAGGGGTTAACTGCTAACGACACGGTTTTCATCATGCACAGGAGAACGCTTAACCGGAGGATTTTTCTAGTTAGTCGTACGTGCTCAAGGGAGCGCCGCGGCGCCGTGAGTGGAGCACTAGAGGTTGCAACATCACCGAGTACCCGGAATATCCGAAGCTTGAGTACAGTAAAGTCCACTTCGTATATCCACGGTCTCCAACGGTGAAGTGACCCGCCAGACGCCCATCAGCGGCTCAGACGTAGACACGATGCAGTTAGCTTCTTCCACTTGTTCACTGTGCGTTACCTCGCCATCTTCTTCTTCCTTCGTTGAATCCTTTGCCTTCTTCTTCGCCCTTTCCCTTTCTTCCATCCACGTGCCATCCTACGTCTCTCCCCGCTATTGTGGCTTTTCGTGTTCGTTCTCAACCCCTGCGCCTGCCATACGCGACACTTCGTCCCCATTTTTCTCAGCTTTCCGTCTTCTCACGCTCTGCTCTCTTTGCAACGTGTTCTCTCCGCTCCGCTCCTCCCTGGCGCGAGCTCGCCCGGCTAGCGTTGCTTGCGAGCGCGTGAGAAACTCGAGAATTTCGTCGCGAATACCGGCAACAACAGCCACGAGAGAAAGCAGAAGACGCGAATAACAGGTCTCTTTTCGTTTGTTTATTTAAAGTCACATCCGCCTCTGAAGATTACTAACCATTGCCGTGATATACACCTGCATCTTGGGACGTAGCTTTATGGATTGAAAAGCAGGACTCATCAGCAAGACTACCTAACAGGCCCGTGATTTAGAAATCGAAATCGGAATGGGAGAGGTCGTACTGGGAATTGTATTTATGGACACAATCATACGAGTGGATCTCGACACTCGTATATACCGAAACATAGGAAAAAGCGTGCGAAAATTGAGTCTTTTATGAAGTGCCATGAGCATCTCAGAGACACTCTACTCGTCTCTGTCTATCTCGCCAGAACGAGAACTTTGTTATTCTTCGTTTTGATATTTCACGACTCGATTCTCGGACGGCTTTCCCTAGCGAGTGTCGAGATTTGCTTATATGACCGTGTTTCTGGGAAATTAGGTAGTCAAAGCGGTCGCTTGCGAGAAAGCTTGTGGTGACAGAGTACTTACGGCAATTCATGTGGTTTGTACAATACCGTGTTATGATAGTCTGCTATTGGACGATATCATAGATATGTAGAATACGTTGTTGCAATGTACATATTATTCCATTGTTTCACTGCAGCCAGATTTACCGAAGAAGATTCATGTCTTTTGGGAACTATAAGAGATGTTTCGCTATTTCCTTCGTATTCACGGTCGACTTACGGTTGCTTAGCGTGCCATGTTCTTCTCTTTCGTTTTCATATTCCTGGCAATCACATCGTTACGACGCTGCAGTTGCCGCTTAACTGATGCTGCCAGTATCGGTGCATCTTTCAGCTATCTGACGAAGCTAACCGCAATATTGGCAAAACGTTGGGAATCTTTTGCTGTTACACCTTCCTGCTCTCGCCAGGAAGTCTCAAACAGTGTTAAACACGCCAGTATTAAACATAACAGTAAGAACGTTAAGTGTGATAATTCAGACCGTGAAAACAGCATCAAGATCCCCTCTTAGCAATTAGGATGTATTTCACGGCGAATAATAGATCGAAGCAGGCTGATTTTGATACCATTGACATGTAAATTGTAACTGCGCACGAACAATAATATTTCACGAGGATAGATCGCGTATATAGATTCGCGAATGGCCAACTAGACGAATTTATTAGTAGCGGAGTATGAGTGTAGACCGACGCTAGACCGCGTCGTTACACGAGTGGAGATCAAGGTCGGGTGATAGAATAGAATGAATACAGGTCGTATCAGCCATCTGCTGCATGTTGAGACTATATAGATGCAAGATTGCCAAGTAATGTTAACATAACTCCGAGCGAAATGAGTGGAAAACGATACTAACGCGTCTATGTTCATCTTTTGTCTAGATGTTTCTTCAGCGCAAGGATTGATGTGAACGGCTCGATTTGCGCCGGTATATCAGTTTATTATAGCTCGGCAGAGTAGTAGCTTGCCTTTTCAATTGCACGTGTTTCTTGCTTTTATACGTTTTCTGATTTATAATTAAACGAGTGGAAGAATGTTTTGATTGAAATGTTTGAATTACATAACAATATGTGACATAAACGTGTATAATGTTTAAGTGACAGATGGTAGAGGTATATAATAATTAAAATTATTTATTACTTATAAAAGATACATGTCACATAAATCAGGTCAGACAAGATAAAACATAATTTATTCTAATTTTAGTGCTGTAAACGAAGCATAGTCTGCGGATATTTATGTAAGCATTTATACAACATGTCGAATTAGGAAACAAGTGTGTAGGTAGTATGCTAAATTATTCAAAATATATGGACACGTGTACATTTACGAAATACGTATTTTTACATATAATCTCCAATATGTGATAATGTGAATTGACATCCTTAATAGGGAAAAATTAATTTCTAATTTGTAGACATAAGAAATTGCAATGAATTGTATTATATTAAATAACAAAGACAAAATTCAAAATAATGAATACGACATTTATTAACATTACAATCGCGTATAAATCGCATAATATATAAAAATTGCAATCATATAAATATTTAAAAGTCAGGATAGATTGAAAAGTAGAAAATAATTAATCCAATAGAAATCTGCAACGTTTATACATATACAATTCCAATTTTTTGGAAAAAATTATAAAAAAAGGAAAGCAAAAATACATCACAGCGGCCATACGAAGGTGCAATGTTGCAGTGCAAATTTATTGCAAATATGTTACGTACGTGGTGCACGTAATAGTATAAATTCAAACGTGTAAGTACGAGATGAAAATACCTTCGAGTCTTTCTTCTTACATGCTGCAACATGTATTGTCGTATTCTCTGTACTCTCGTAAACCGTGTGACACTCTAAGGTTCATAGATATCGCCATTAAAAAGCTTTTTCGCGTATCTAAACGTAGTTCCTGTACTGGCTTATCGTAAGTACCGTGCGAGAACAACTACGTGTTATAGAGTTTGTTGTGGCGCACGATTCCTCGCATTGTTTCATTTCACAGTGTTAATCGTTTCACGTGACAACATCGAAACTTTGAAACTGTTACGTTGCAGTGTGTCACTGCAGCCAACTACTCTTCGACGATGTGCTATGCGATGATTGAAACAACTTGTTTATTCGACCGTTCGCGGAGAGACGCGATCGCGAGATAGCACGTCAACGAGAGTTGTAAATTCCCGTTACGATTAAATAATCGACGCCACGAACTCTGATCGATCCCCTTATTCCTCTTATGATAATAGGGGTGGTTCGATTGAATATACACTGAATTAACAGTTATAAATTCAAGTTTATTCGAACAACTTGTCGACTAGAGAATTATAAACTGCTAGAGTATAATTAGGATTCGATTGTTAGACAAAGTTACAGTGTAGAGTACGCGACGTAAGCTGAAATGGTGACGGGTCAAAAAATGCATAACGACATCAGAGATACTGATCGATTTAAAGCTAAGAAACCACACACGAGATGTTGACTATTCTAAAGATGAGGAATAAGCAAAGTTCAGTGACGGTGCTGTGGCAGAGGAGAACTAGTGATGGGTGTGTCTAGCCCACCCGATAAATAATCGACGCCACGAACTGATCGATCCCCTTATTTCTGTTATGATAATAGGGGTGGTTCGATTGAATATACACTGAATTAACAGGTATAGATTAAAGTTTATTCGAACAACTTGTCGACTAGAGAAATATAAACTGCTAGAGTATAATTAGGATTCGATTGTTAGATAAAGTTACAGTGTAGAGTACGCGACGTAAGCTCAGATAATGATGGTTCAAAAAACGCATAAAGACCCACTTTCTGTGAAAATGATGCTGCGGAGGAAAGCTTGCGATGGGTGGGTCTAATGACACGAAAAGAGCTGATTTGTTGATGACAATTTTGATTAGGAAGCGAGGGCAGTAGATATTGCTTCTGATTGGATAATAAGAAGGTTGGTGGACCAGGAAGGGTCTTAGATTAGAAGGTAGACCTCGATAGAAGGTTGCTAGGGGGAAGCGTCGTATGTGAGAAAACTAACTTTCCCGTAGTAAACGATAAACCTTTAGAAACGATTCAGTAAAGAGAGGTTCGTTCGGTCTGAAGGACCTTAGCTAGAAAATTCCTGAGATTTGTGGTAGATCCTTAAGACTATTGAGGGTACGCAGAAAGGATGCGTGGACATCTGGTTGCCATCCCGCCCACGGTGCGTGGTCCGGTCCAGGTAGAGTATCGCCAGAGTAACACACCTAATCATTGATATCAATTACAAGATAGCCAGCTTCCTTCCAAGCTTACGATATCGACTCAAAGACACTCTGCTAATTAGGAAACTTTATCTACTGTCAGTGCATATATTGTTGATTAGTTAGCGTGGTGTTTGGAAGAGATCAACTTAGAAGAATTTGTAAGCTGGGTATAATAAGTAAACTGCGAAACCTTCATGCGGTGTTGGGAAATTGGAAAGTGCAAAGGAGTAGAAAATGAACATACTAAGCAGAAATGTAAAAGATATTCAAAGTGTTACAAGATTTTAAAAGAACTTGTTATGGGATTTAATAGCTGCCTGTGAATTTAATGGTAACTTTTCATGCAGGCTCCATTTCTTTGGTTATGTTGAACGTATGAAATTATTAACCCTTTGCACTCTGAATTTTATTTCAATTTCGTTACCAGCAGCTCCCAGAGCTTTTAAGTGTTTCATTTGAAATTGACTTTAAAAATATGGTAATTTAAATAAATAAAGGAAGAAACAAATTCATTCAAATATCAGTTTTATTCGCACTATTGTTGTATTTTGTAAATATCTTGAAACTTCCAGGATGCAATCCTGGTTTCTTTGCACGTTTCAGAAAAAAGATGGAACTGAAAGAATGTCAAGTGGGACTCGACAAAGGAGCTGCTGAGATAAAAATTGATGTCGAATCACACTCGACATAGGAGTGCAAAGAGTTAAGTTTTATTCCTGTAACAATTATTATTGTGGAAAAATGAACGAAAACTGTCCGAATAATAAGATTCGTAGTAATATCAAATGTTTAAACATTGTGTAAAAAGGTGAAAACATACGTAATATTATGAATTAATCCATTAAGAACCAAACAGTAAATGCAACAAGATTGAAGAACATTAAATTATACATTGTCTTATGAAGATATTAGGTCGTCCGAAAAGTTTCTTTCGTTTTATAAGGAAATGAATGCACATTTTTCATTTTATATTATTTTATCTAATTACGTACTTTGTTCTATCGAAATAAATATCACAATGTTCGACGGATTAGGTTTCACGTTTGTATAAAGATGCATCGTTGTAAAAGACGAGTCTGTAAAAGAAAGACACTTTTCGGACAATTTAATAATTTGGTAGAGCTCGTAATAGAGTTTATTATGAGCATAAGATGATACTTCAGTTTCTTTCGTTTTATAAGGAAATAATGGATGCACAACATTTTTCGTTTTATATTATTTTATCGAATTACGTATGATCGATTTTGTTCTATCAAGATGAAGATCACAACGTTTGACAGATTAGGTTTCGTGTTCGCATAAAGATGCATCGTTGTAAAAGACTTTTCGGACAACCTAATACAAAAGATGCATCAGAATACTAAACGTTTCACAAAATCCCACCGCACAATACAAAGATATAAGCAGGATGTCTACGACTTAAAAACTACAATTTATCACAGTGGAATAAATACTTTCATATCTTCAAACTTCATCGTGACGTAGGATCGATGTGAAAGAAGCTACAAGGATAGAAAGGACACATTACAAAATTTCTTGGAATTTCCTTCCATGCGCACAATGATAAATGAGCAAGATACGATAATGTTAATCCACTGAAAAAGGTTGCAGATAAGACCTAACGCAACATTAATTCTTAATAAATTAACAGCAGAAGATTGGAAGAAGATCCATCGTCCAATATCATACATATACCATATATCATATATCAACATATACTATAGCAAACACGAGCATATTTACATATATAAACATGGCGATAAAATTGAATATGTAAATTAGCGAATTAAAAAAGAATGGCGAAGAAATCAAATCAAAGAAGCAGACGGCGGATTAGGCGCGACTGATTAAAAGAGGAATGTTTGCTGTCGTATGTAGGGTAGTGGCAAGTTGAGCGAGCTTTTCAGTTACTCGGTAAATTTTATAATTGTTTCCTAGCATAGGCCAGCAGATTTAATTATACGGGTCCGTTATGTTCTCGTTTCCTCTGAGGCGTACATTACCGCCTTGGAACGAATGTTAAGACGAAATGTGGCGCAGCAGCGTCGCGGTAACGCCATTACGTCGCGACCATTAGCTTTAACAAGCATCGAGTCAAATAATTAGCGTCATGCACACGACTGCTACGTACGTGTTCCGTAGTTCAGATACAAAACGGTTCGTCGAGATCTGTTGACCGATTCGGGCAGAGCCTTATCTTTATCAGGAGACAAAGTACGGTAAACCTTGGATAAGCGCTCGCAAAATCCACACGCAGAGTGCTTGTCCGATAGAGGTGTCGATTCTGAGTGAAAATACGGTCTGTCATTTCGCAGATCGTAGGAGAAGGACAATGTCAGTGGCAGAGAAACAGGTTCGGTTTGATCGAAAGAAACATATCGGTGGATCAATGCAACGATAAAACTTTTTATTCTTCGTTTTTGCTGAATTAACCCCTTAACCTACGATTAACCCCTACCATTCACACGACTTACGATGACTCGTACTATGCCCGTAATATTTAAGTTTGGCTCGATCGTACTACGGGCTGTGCCCGTAGTTGTAGGTTAAGGGGTTAAACTCTGACCAAGGTAAATGCTTTTCTGATTAATCCGAGACCAAACACGATATAATTCGAAGCATATTTTCGTATATTTAACGTATGACAACTAATTTTCTTCTGCATACTAAATGTGTATACAAATATGGTTTAAAAAATATCGTGTTTGGTATATTTAACGTATGACAACTAATTTTCTTCTGCATACTAAATGTGTATACAAATATGGTTTAAAAAATATCGTGTTTGGTTTTATTTCGATCAAAGAAGTTACCAGACACTGTTCGATTTCGAATTACGTTCAAGATCAGGTGTCAGAGCGAGCGTTGAGCGGAATTGCCCGCAGTAGCGCGGATGATGACCGCGCACTTATGGCGAGGACCGTGGTGAGCACTTATCCAATGTTTGCCGTATATCGTTGAGTTATTCGTCGTGCATCGGAATCACTAAATACCGCTGGCCATTCACTCGACCCAACGAGTAGAGTAACGGTTACATTCGGGAAATAAATCGACCGTATTACGGGCGAATCCTTTTGCTAATGCAAGACACAGTAGAGGAGCGCGTGCCGACAGCAATGCAGTTAGTGGAGCGTATAGTATTCGCGAAGCGAGGAGCGAAATTTGAATCACAGATAAGCCTTTTAATGTCGTGTTAGATACCGCCCCTGGTTACTTTGAATTTTATCGACTGCTTTGTGAATTGCTGATGAAACTAATCGATTGGCCAAAGCTCCGAGCGAATCTTGTATTCGTACCGGAGCAATTTAGTGTCTCGCAGCAATTCCAGTTACACAGCGTTCGATAATATACGGTAGAAGATGTAAATGTAGGGGATGCTTTTGCAAGTCTAAATGAAGCGAAGATGAAGAACGGACAAAGAATTATGTTGGCCATTCTGTTTATTAATTATTGATATCTAAGATTTAACTTAAGATTTACTTGAGATTTAAAAAGTATAAGATAACATAAGAGTTTGGCATATTGGCACATTGAGTTGCCAAAGCTGGATGTTTCTTGAGTCGAAAGTGAAATTAGTTTCCTTTAGTTACTTTTAAAATGAAATAATCAATCATAAATTATTTCGAGTTTTCTCTCTTGATTCTTATAGTAGGTTGTCCGGAAAGTTTCTTTCGTTTTATAAGGAAATAATAAAGACACAATGTTTTTTCTTTTATATTAGTTTATTGAATTATGCACAAACATAATAATAGAAATATAACGAAATGGATCGTACCTAATTCGATAAAATAATATAAAACAGTAATTGTTGTTCATCTATTATCAGCTTATGAGACGAAAGAAACTTCTCGGACAACCCAATATCAAATGAAATTTGGCCAAACCTGCAACCACAGCAAAACGTAATCCAATTTTGCTATTTTATTTAATTCGGTTGTCAACGCTGTAGTCGTTTTAAGGATGTATCAGCTTAATCCTTGTACTCGTTTGCATAAAACGCATGGCTTAGAAAAATGGAACGACGCTAGAGATAAAAGAAAGAATGATATAAGAAAAAATAGAATGTGGAATGTGTGTCGTACCTACCCGGAATTCGCGAATAATCATATTTTGAATTTCAGGCTTTTTGAAACATTGCTTCCTTTAATTTGCTATTTCAAACAAGTATACACGTAATCTTTAAACCTCCCTGTGTACAGTCTGTAGCTTGAAGAAAATGTAGCTTGAAGAAAAAAAATAATATTAACAGAAAATTTACAGAATCCATCGTATTCTGAATAAAAGTGAAGCGTCGTAAATTACAGCATCCGAATTTTACCCGTTATCTTCCTGTTTACTGTTCGTCACTTTAAGAGGAACACTTTATTCAACTGTCAAGTTTTATTTTGTAAAAAATAAAATAGCGCCGAAAAATATAATCTCGGACGTTGTTGTTTAACTATCTTCTCCTGGGAATATAAATTCTTTCTTCTAAGCGAATATAAATTATTTGTCCTGGCCTCTACTATCGCGGTCATGGCTTTGCAAAGTAGCATAACTGATAGTCCAATCACAGACACTTTTCGAAATACACACTTTTTCCTATACTATCCATCTCTTTTCCCTTTTAGTTAAGGGGAGGCTAAGGTTAATTCGTACAAAAATAAGGCATGTTTTTGTGAATTATTTGTGACGGCACAGTTAAAATCTCTGTATTAAAACTAATAGTACATTGAAGTATGACATTCGAAGAATATTGTATAAAATTTTCACGGAGAAATATTAAAAAATACGGCAATGGCAGCAATTATTCCGACGTGTCTCGGAAAAAAGTAGAATTGCTCGTAACTTGGTGCTGGATCATCTGAAATCAAAAAATCAAAGTTCGTTCGTTAGGTGACAGTGTTCCCCAGGTAACGCTGGGAGGGTTTTTCGAAATTTCAATTTTTCACTTTTTTGGAACACTTTGAAGGGAAAATTAGCCGCAAATTTTCGCAAAATCGGCTAATCCAGCACCGAGTTATCAGGGGCACCGCAATTGTACCTTTTTTCCGAGACACGTCCGAATAATTGCTGCCATTGCCGTATTTTTTAATATTTCTCCGTGAAAGTTTTATACAATATTTTTCGAATGTCGTATTTTAATGTACTATCGGTTTTAATAAAGAGATTTTAACTGTGTCGTCACAAATAATTCACAAAAACATACCTTATTTTTATACGAATTAAGCTTAGCTTCTAAATTTACAACTAAATTGCGGATATTTTTGCAAATTGATAGAAAGATAGATAAAAGAATGGAGCCTAAACGGAAACTTGTTTTACTTATTAAGTAGCTTAATAGCTGCTAAGCTCTGCAGATTTTTGCATATTTTACCTGCTATGCAAAGCATATCACGCGCATTCTGCGTATTCTTGCACTTTGCCTGTAAATCCATAAAAGTCCGCGCTCCATCGATAGCATTGTGAACGGATCGCTCAACGCGATAAAATTATAAAATTCACGTAATAGCCGGTTGTGACCTGTGCAACATCAAAATAATTTAATGGCTACTCGAAATTTAGGTCAAATTAACCTACGCTTGTATCACAGATCGAACTAAGGAGGCTCTACACGTCGAAACATGTTGCGATGCATGGCATCGATACCTCTAGAATTCATGATACATGTTACGATGTATGTACATACATAGATCTGTATCGAAAGCAGCTTGTGTCGAGGCGGGAACCAGGGAACCGAATATAATTTTCTAGGGGAATAAATTTCCTCCCAAAAGCAACCTTTTATAATTTTCTATTCTTTATGGCCGTCGTACCTCTTATTAACCTGTTAAGGACCAACGTTACACGTTATTGACATATTATTCCATCTTATTGAATTTGAAAATGAATTTCAGTCGTAAAAGTCGAGCCTCGCTGACTCGAACCTCAAGGGAGGAGCCAAAATCTCCTTTGAATTTTTAAGGTTTCGATTCAATGAAATTTCCGAGTAAAATTCCGGTTCTCGTGAAAGTTTGATAAAGTCCGATCCACGTAGCTTTTACACATTATTTCACAGCTTGGTTTTTAACGAGTTAATGATAATAATACTGGAGCTGAAAAATAATTAAACATTTCGAAACACGCGTTTCAACGCTGGCACCACATCGCAAACTGAGAAGAATCGGTAATGCAGAGGTGAGCTGAAACTGTTGCAAATTTCATGAAACCAAAGTGTCGATGCATCGCAACATGTTTCAACG
This sequence comes from Bombus affinis, assembly GCF_024516045.1. Lineage (NCBI taxonomy): Eukaryota > Metazoa > Arthropoda > Insecta > Hymenoptera > Apidae > Bombus > Bombus affinis. Next base: position 581,842 of record NC_066345.1, read on the forward strand.
ATAGAGAGCACTTTCAATAGAGAGCACTTACTATTGTGTGATTAGAGCATCGCGAAAGAAAGATAGCAACTGTTAATTTTTTAACAACAATGGTCTTAATCCAGCGACGTGTACGATAAAATAGATCGAAGCTAGAGATAAAGAATGAAATAACGATGAAATAAATTCGTACAGATAGGCGTAAATTATGTTTATTTGGATTAGGGGAGAAGGTATGGTCTGCTGAATATTTTATATCAGCTGATTGGCTGGAAACTTAATTATTGATGGAATGGACTTTTATTAAGAAATAGTATGCCTAGGTAGTGTGTGTTTAGAATTAACGAAGATCAATTGACCGTAGATTTGCAAATTTACTGCTTCTTCATTGCCACCGTGTGCCTCTTAACCGTTTAAACTTCAGAAAATTATTTCTGATTCGTTTCTTACGATCTGCAATTAAAATTTCCATTCTACGAATATTAATTTAGTCTCATGAATCCATGAAATCTTAATTAAATAGATAGATAAATAAAGGAGTTACGAAGTAATCTTGACAGAAGTAGCTAAATTTGAAATTTAATACTATATACTAATATGTACATTTTAACTACGAAGATATTCTTTTACAAAATTGTTAATTACATTCTGTTGTATTTTATTTCAGGTAAGCTGCTGCTTAGTCTGTATCGAATTTGCCACGTTACGACTATCAGGTGAGCTGTGTTAATTTTTTAACTCTCATATATAAAATCGATCGATGGACAATGAAATTTCAATTGCCAACGCTCATTACAATTGCACTTGGCAATTTTAATAATCCGGACGATGCTCAATGATGAAAATCTTTTACTTTTTTTTAGAAATACTAATCTTTAAGCTGCGGATAATTATGCGCATTTTTATAAATGTAAATTAAAAAGATATAATTTAACGAAGTGGAATCTAGGTATTTACAAAATTCTATCGCCTACTAAACATTCTACAGAGTACTTTGTTCCCTGTATTTTATTGGGTTGTAACATAAATTCGTTCTGTTTTTACATTTGTTACAATATAATACGTAATACGTATAATTATGGTAGAACCAGAACGAATTTTTTATTACAATCCAATATACAGGGAGGTGCAGATTTTTCGGTCAAATGCCACTACATTGTGACGTCGTATAAACATCATTGGCAGCATTGTTAAAGAGTTATCTAAAAAAAATATAGGAAATCAGAGGTACTGCGATACAAAGTATCAGAAATATTTACATGCGGCAGTAGTCAGAAGGTAACGTGACACCTCGACCACTCCAACCATAACTTCATTTTAAAATGTTCCTCGCTGCTGTCAATACATGATTGACGGCGGCAATAAATTCTATTTATTACTCTTTGAAATTCTTTAACGATGCCTCCAATGACACATTTTGCTGTCTTGACTCGTAGAACGTACTGGAAATGTTCGGCCAGAAAAGACTGGAACGCCCTGTACATTTTTGCACGTAACTTACCTACTCTATGCACCTTTAAGCGTCCTCACAAATGCATAAAAATCGGCATATTACTTATATAATAAAGAGCAGCGCACATAGCATGATTCAAGAATAGACATAGATACTGTAATATTTGACATTCCATCGGTATGACTTTATAATTATCCATAATCAACTGATGTCGTTTTACATGGTCTCGGGTTAATGACGGATTAAATGAATACAAGGACGTATAGCATATAATCGACTCTCGTTGATGCCATTAGCGAGTATCTATTGATTATACCGTCCAATGCAACGTTACTTTGTCGTAATTACATTAATCCCATCATCGATCAGTCATTTAATTACTGCGCCGTTTTAATTGGCGCATTCGCTCATTAGACTTCCTACTTGAAGTTGCGCTTGTGCAGACGTGTTTGCCGAGTTTTTTTCTCGAAACCACGCGCATAGCAGTTTAATGTACTGCATTGATTAATTAAACCATTTTAATACGTTCCATCGATGGCTTATTTCCATTATTTGTATCCCTCGTCGTAATCTCTTCATTATCGCGATGAATTTGTTATGTAATAGCAGGTAATACGTGTACATAGATACGTATTAAATTAGTCAGATAAACAATAAGATCAAATAAAGGGAAACAACATTTTCTATTAAAAACGTGGCAGATAATCTGCAATGTTTCCAAATTATCAATATCATCGTAGGTTCCTATCTTTTAGTCGTCAATGGTTTGGCTTCAATCTTAAGGTAATTGGACAATTTCATGTAGAAATTCGTAGAAAAGCAATTTGCAAAACCATTGAAACCATTGATTGTTATACACAGAGTATATCGTCTTTGTAAACGTGTCAGTCAAAATTTTCGAGCACGTTAGAAAGAAAAAGAAACAATGACTCGCTTACGTAAAGAAGTAGTTTGTTCGTAATATTATTCTTCTGTGATTTAAACTGTAATTAATTCTACCTAAAGTCGAAAGTTATGATTACAATATATTCTTGTTGCCCAGAGAATGCACGAAATAAATTAACTTAAAAAAGACGATGACTTTCTTATGTAGGGAAATATTTTCTTCGTGATATTACTCTTCTATTAGGTTGTCCGAAAAGTTTCTTTCGTTTATGAGGAAATAATAGACGCGCAACGTTTCTTGTTTTATATCACTTTGTCGAATTACGTACGATCCATTTTCTTCCGTTGAGAAAACACCGCGACATTTCACACACTTGGTTTCACGTTTGTACAAAGTTGCACTGTCGTGAAAAACACGTTTGCGAAAGAAAGACACTTCACGGACAACCTAATATTATATAAAACGTAATTAATTCTATTTAAAGACGAAAGTTATAATTGCAACGTATTCTCGTTGGTGGGAAAATGCACGAAAAAGCTAGTTCTGTTCGCAAAGCAAAGAGTGCTTGAAAGTTTTGAGCGCAAGCGTACATACAATTATTTCACTATAAATTAACGATTGTTCACATTTAATTACGTTCGGTTTATCGATTCTGCAACCGTCATTCTCATTATCAACTTGCCGGGTTGCAGCGTAGGCGTTGGTCAAGTTTCTAAAGGCATTGTAGTTGGCGCAGTTTGCTTTGCAGGTTCTAATAGCGGTCAGAACTGTAGAAGTAGCCTGGTTTGGAACAGCACTAGAGCACTTGCTAATCGTAAGATAATTACGTTCGGTAACCTGGGCCCAAACAGTAATCTGATTCTCAGGGCGGACCTCTTCGGTTAACTGTATCCTTCGCCGTAGCTTTCCGGCTGAATGTGTAGCTACAAAACTCGCGAAATTATGCAGCTTGAACGCGCAATGTGCTTCCCTTTGGCGCGAGTAGTTAACAGTTAAACCTAACCGTGAAAAGTTTTGCGAGCTGAAGCGATTAAAGATCACCTAACTGCATTCCATTTCCAGTCCGGTAACAGTCTTAGCATAAAAGAACAGGAAGAGCAGAAAGAGGATAAATAGTAACGATAAGAGTAACGATGGATGACTCACGCGCAAAGTGGTGAAATTAAATGTCATGGAAAAAGGACTAAATATTACGGCCAACTTGATCCTTTACCGTAGCCCTATCGCATAGTACGACGATAAGGAGACTGCGGATTTTTAAGCAAATTTTCGCGAGTATAATTAAACAAAAATGGAACCTCGCTAGGATATTATTTTACCTCTCAAGTATTATAGAAAATGCTATACTTGGTTTAGTTCGTTTTAGAGTTTCGGATCAAAATTGGAGATTGGATTTTCTTCCTTTGAATTACTGTCATTGCTTTCGCTTCTTTAAACAGGAAGATATAATTTCTTCTCTAGGTTTTTCTACATTTTAAAAACTAGTTTTTCGAAATTAGAGGTAAAGATAGACAAAGATTTTAATTCATTCCTATGCTTTACGAAGTAACGTTGTTTAAGGATACACGTAACCATTAAAATGTAACTTTAGCGTAGAAAGTGTCTGCCTGCTCGCTAAATTCACGTTAAATTATTAGTAGACTGGGCAGTTTTATGCATTCGTGTGAAACTAAATTTACAGCCGCAGAGATGTACAAAATGCACATAATATACAGACGTATAAAAAATCTTTATACAGGTTTCATTCCTTCGATCGTGCGAATAAAAATAATAAAAATGATCTCGGGCGAGATTAAAATCACGAATACGTGGGAAACGATAGAAAGCTCTAACCACGTACGAAATTACAAGTCGTTCTTTTCCGATACTTTTAGGGTAATTGAAGGGGTCGTCGTTGACAGACACTTCGCCGATAAATCTGCGAAAACACTCGGAACTGCGTAATTTCGATACCCAGAGCAATTAATTAACCACCTATAACAATCAACCTGAGGGCTTATAATCAACGTTCCTTCCGCGCTCACCGGCGACCGTATTCGGAGACGACAAGCCACGGCCTTAATTAATTAGTCAATTAATTACACAATTTTACTCGACCGGATCGATCGATCAATCGATTAATTAGTGGCGCGTTGCGCCGTTTCCAGAGATTTTCTTCTTCAAGGATAAAGAAGGACATGCTGCGTGTCTATCCATCCCGACCCGTTAGTCTCGGTCGCCGTGATAGAAAAACGATCGCGCCGAACTGCAGGCAGGTCAGCATCACGAAGGCCAGCTGGCGACTGATAGTATGTAGGTAATTAGTCTAGGTTCCTAGAAGCTAGAGCGGGTCCGGGTGGACGTTGTGGCAACTTGCCCAACTATCTCGTCGTTGGAGCACGTATCCGTCGTTTCTGGCGTTTCTGTCGTTTCAACCGGTCTACGTAATCCCCGTGAGCCATCGTGCAAAGGTCTCGCTTCGTGCGCTGATCTGCCTTGTTATTGCGGTAGCAGGAGCCGATTAACGTCGGCCCCCCGTGTACACACGGTATTAGGTATCGCTTTTGTCAAAAGGTTGCGTCACACCGGTAAATGGAATTTACAGTGATTAAACGCACGCGTCCAGGAGAATGCAGAAGCTGTTCTTTGTTGCCGGTGAATGGCATGACGAGAACCAGTTACCAATCAAAGATAGCTAACTGCACTGTACCAACAAAGTGTCGATACCGCGACATAACTTCCACGGTTAATAGGAATTATCGTAACGTGATCCACTTTGTTACTGAAATAAATCCTTTTCTGTTTAAATGAATTTCCTGTTCTATCGTTCAGCTGTCGTTGGCTAATGATTTAGCGATGCTCGGTCTTTTTGCGTGGCATTCTTTTAGGTGCTTCGTATGGGGGATGTTAATTTGCTGTAGAAAACGAGCCCAAGAAGCTTAATGTTCTTCAGGTATTCTATCCCTGTGTTTCCTAGAAACAATTTCGGGGATGTTGGGCGGTTCGCTGAGAACTTTAGGCCTGATTTTTTCCACCACTTTTGAAGTTGATCGATGGATGTCTGTAAATTTTCTGTTATGGTGACGGGCTACATTAATTTCTTTTTCTTCTTTGCCCACGCTTTTTTCCAGTAAGGCCATTCGGTAAATTGGTCTATTGGCGTGGGTTCATTTAGTTTAGCACGTAGACGTTTATCGCGTTAGAAAAACGTCAGCGTGAATTACGTTAGTTCAATTGTGCTGATTGAGCACCGTGGACTTTGTAGAGATTTAATGCCTAGTCATAGAAGAAGGTCGGTCGAGTGTTGCCAACGTGGTCGAATTTGTTTTTTCACACTCGACGAAGATATCCAGAAATAAATATAGGATCATCGATGAAATATTCCAGTCACCTTGAGATCTCGTAAAAATATGATCACTAAAATTCTATTTTAGCCTATTTCCAGCATTACACGTGCTCTCTGAAACCGCGTAACTTTCTCCTGAGAAGCTTTTTTATGCAACGACAAATAATTCAGATTTCTAGGTGAACCCATTTAATTGAACCACGTTCTATAGCGAAACTATCGTTTCTTCCGGTATTTGCGTTGTGAATGTCGTTATATTTCGAGTGCAAATACTCGAAGGATTTTCTGATCGCTCGAGGCGCGAAACGCGGCTCACACTTCGCAGTTGAGTTACGTTGCGGCGAAGAAAGCTTTGTTCAGAGGAACAACAAGCAACTGGCCACGGTGCACGCACTAACTATTCGTAAAAACGTGTATTTGCGAAACCGAATCGGATTCGATGTTCCGTGAAATGAGAGTGACGCAAGGGACACGGCCGATTCATCGTTTCTTGGCGAAAATCAATACCAACCGGTTTGATATTCATACTTGATCTTTCGAATTTGAAGTTTCAATTTCGCAATCTGAAATTCAATTTGCGAATCGCAGTGCCATCGTGTCGGAAATAGAAGATCATGGTCGGATTCGAAGCTTGAAATTCAAGGTTCGTTATCGACGATTCAGAATATAAACGGGCAACCCTAACTCCGTACGTTCGGCCATTCTTTAATAACAATTGCGAAAAGGAAATGGCCTGGACTTGACTGACTTTTATTCGAAAATATCCGTAGAATTCTATTAGATATAATCGTCGTCGATGGATTGTGGATGTTTATGCAAATTCACGATTTTATAGAAACCTAAAGCAAATATTTGTTTTACTCGGTAAATATTGTAATGAATACTGTGCATATTTTTGCATATTATACAGCATTTTCAGCATTTCATTATCTTCGTGTTTTCCCTAATTGCAGAAAAATTCAGTCTAATCTAAAATAGTAATTCTCACAATATATAGGCTGATCCACGAATAGAAAACATTTTGTAGATAATTTAGCTTCTTCGTGTAATAATCAACCAGACAGGATTTCAAGCCTGTATTATATCCTTGTGACTTTGTTATTGTTCTGATAGCGGAAAGATAAAAGTCTTAAATTTTACTATAGATCAAAATATATTAGGTTGTGCGAAAAGTTTCTTTCGTTTCATAAGGTGATAATAGATAAACAATAATTTCTGTTTTATATTATTTCATTGAGCCATTTCGTTATATATCTATTATTATGTTTGTGCATAATTCAATAAACTAATATAAAACAAAAAAGATTGTGCGTCTATTGTTTCCTTATGAAACGAAAGAAACTTTCCGGACAACCTAATACTTCAGCTGTGTATTCAGGCAACGTTAAGACGTGCAGTATAAATATCGAGACAGTGTGGGCAGTGTGGGCAGAACACTTGAACATTTTCATTGAATATCCATAATTCGAAAACTAAACTACGTAGCACGTATTTTCATATGATGCTTTTTACTTGCTTCAATGTGTATATTCGCTTTCTAAAGTGTGGGCGTTTATTTATGAATCATTTTGTACGTAGATTTATTGGGTTGTAACACAGATAAGTTAAAAAAAAAAAAAAATACTGAGTTTAATTAAACTTACTTTTGTTACAATCATTAATTAATATAAATAAATTTTTAGCATAGGCGGCTATGCGATGAAGTATCATAAACCCCAATTTTTTGGAATACTAAATGTATAAATGCCCATAATGTACGCACGTATGTATTCTATTTTGCAATTTAGGTTCTCACCTATTGCAATTTGTTAGCTGCACGTTTTAGCGCTGGATGATTTATACTTTTATCTATTATTTATCTATTATTCTTTGTTACTCGCATTCATCGTTAATAAACATTAAATTGAGTCTTTCTTTTTCACCTGTTTACTTTTTAGCGTTTACTGTCACTGAATTTGTCTTTATATAGACAAATCTTCAGATTTAGCTTTATTATGTTATTAAAAGTATTTAGAATTGCTTGCAACAGTTTTTTAAAATCATATTTTATCTTTTTAAATATCGATGTGGCCACTTACTTGCACACTAAACAAATTTCAAAATAAAAATTACAAAATTCAACGTGAGTTCTAGCTTTGGTTTAGGTTTACTTTATTAAAATTATTTACATCAAAATAATTAATTAATAATAATAATAACTGCTATTAATAATTACTTATTTCAAAATAAAAATTACAAAATTTAACGTGAGTTCCAGTTTTGGTTTAGGTTTACTTTATTAAAATTACTTACTTCAAAATAATCAATTAATAATTACTTATTTCAAAATAAAAATCACAAAATTCAACGTGAGTTCCAGCTTTGGTCTAGGTTTACTTTATTAAAATTATTTATATCAAAATAATTAATTAATAATAATAATAACTACTATTACTAATTACTTATTTCAACATAAAAATTACAAAATTCGACGTGAGTTCTAGCTTTGTTTTAGGTTTACTTTATTAAAATTACTTACTTCAAAATAATCAATTAATAATTACTTATTTCAAAATAAAAATTACAAAATTCAACGTGAGTTCTAGCTTTGGTCTAGGTTTACTTTATTAAAATTATTTACATCAAAATAATTAATTAATAATAATAATAACTACTATTAATAATTACTTATTTCAAAATAAAAATTACAAAATTCAACGTGAGTTCCAGCTTTGGTTTAGGTTTACTTTATTAAAATTACTTACATCAAAATAATTAATTAATAATAATAATAACTGCTATTAATAATTACTTATTTCAAAATAAAAATTACAAAATTCAACGTGAGTTCTAGCTTTGGTTTAGGCTTACTTTTAATACGAAATTAAAAGCACTTAGAATTGTTCGCAGCGTCTTTTTCAAATGATATTTTCACCTTCTCAAACAGTCCTTTTTCCATATATCTAAGTTTAAACAAAATCAAAGTTACGGGCCTAATTCTATGGCACCGCCGCACAGTTTGCTTATTATCCAAGTCTCTATGCATGTTGAGAAACCATTAAAATTTAAGAATCGTTTCGTGCAGAATGTAACGAGGTTTATGTCCTGCGAACGGTAATTTAGAAAGTTTGTTCTCCGGCGGCAATAAAATCTGTTTGGCTTTTATTTCGCGAAGCACATTATGCGGGCTACTGTTTACTTTACTGCTTGGATTTCGGCAACAACTTAGCAATACGATTTCCCAGCGTTAACCTACTTGCAACGCTATATTCATCGGACAGCCTCGGGTGTGAAACGCTGCTGCGTTATCTTACGCAATGGAGAACAATGCGGAACAAAAGGGCTTTTTTGAACTTGGCGAGGATAATAGATCTCATCGCTTGCTTCGTTCTTTTTCTCGACAAACTTCTTGTATGAACATAACAGTTTAATTCTATTCATCTTTGATTAAAACTTGTCTGGTAAATTGAAATTACATCGCGCAAAGTATGATAGGCGAGAGGTCGTCAAAGTTTCTCGTTAAATCTCTCCATTAAAAGCACAATCTGTCAGAGTATTAATATCGATTTCAGCATTCCCTTTTGGCCACTTTTATTATTATTTTTTTTTTTTTTTTTACTTTCTCAAATAAATTTTAATTAAAGTCATGTACAGTGTCCGCGAAACGTTTCATTTCCGCGATGTCAAATATTTGGGGTCGTGAGAAATTGCTACTACGAAATAATACGAATTGAATTATCGTTACTATGAAAATGCTACAATAAACGCGACAGTTTAAGTACACTTTTGAAAATGTACTGTTGCAAATTATATTTGCATCAAGAGGTGGAAAGAAGAACGTAAACTGCAGTATGTAATTCACATTTCGGGAATAAAAGTTTGCAAACGCAAAGCAATATGAAAAATTGGGCGATGCAGAATAGAAATTGCCAGAAATTATTACCTTTTTATTCGGAAATTTCTGCTTAGTAGCAATATTTGTAAAAGAGGTCAAGAGAGAAATGGAGAGATCAATGATCGTCTCTCGAATGAAAACAATTATTATCGAAAAAAAATTCGATTAACGTGTGTCAGGTTTAATCCTGACGATCAAGATTCTACTATATTGAAGATTACGCACGATAAAACCTCGTTTGTACGAACCTGTCAGACAGCAAGCAGTTGGTGTGATTGAAATTCACTGATTCATCCCATCGCTCAAGATTTTTCGTTCGAGTAATGGAGGTTTAGACAAGTGGAATCAATCGGCAGGAGTTCATTTAATTGCGCGCTAACTACAATTTCGTTCGAATGTACCAAGTTCTACTGTGTTACGTTGGTCATTTAGGAGAGTACTAAAAACAATAAAGGTATGTGAGACACGAGGGGAACAAGAAAAATGAAAAATAACGCTTCCCCGTTCGTTACTTCTGTTCTTGGTAAATCCACCGCAAAAAGCTATACCAATTAAAGAAAGGAAAGCAATTTAATTCTTGAAAGCAAAATAATTGACATGATACTTTAACCATATTTGTTTTGTACTTGATACGACGTTAAATCTATGCCTATGTAAGAAATAAAAGTAGGTTTAATTCGTTTTCGTTAAACGAGCTATGAACACGATGTGAAAAAATGCATGAGAGTTAATCATATTCATATTCAGACAGAACACTGTTTGTATTTGTGGTTTGTGTAAGAGGAAATTATCGTACAGTGAATTTTGAACGAAAAATTGCCTCATTTTCACGTCGCATTAATATTCAATTACGTTCTGCGATGTAGCAGTTCTTAGAAACAGTTCAAACTGCGAAACAGATTTACTTCGTATAATTAGTTCGTGTAATTAACGGCTGGAAGAAATTAACGTCAATATTTTTTAGCGTACCAAGAAGTCTAAAATAAACGAGAAAATATAATGGTTTTGTCGAAGGGCGAGTTGAAATTTATCATAGAGAAAAGTTTGTAAGTTGTCGTGAAACTGCACAATTGTTAGTGTCAAGTATTAATTGTAGCAGATATTATTAGAAGATATAAAGAGAAAGATATTACAAAGTACGTCAACACAGGATAGAAAACTCGGGTTTACTCGGAAGACTCAAAGAAAGAGACATTTATCTAATCTGCTGACATGTGCTAATTGACACGTGGTTTCATACTGACACGGCATTAACATTTATCTTGGCGATTATCGATAAATGTATCAAAAACCGCGCATTGTCTTTAACGTAAAATACTAAATACCATAAAGTAAAATAAACCTAAGTAATTCTAAATGCAGTAGAGCTTGCCTTATCCGAACTAACAGAGAGACATTGCGTTTACTTAACCCATTTGCATCATGGCCCTACTTAAGAGGACTGGTCCCTATCACTGCGCGCGGTCGGTCGTAGGTGCAATAAATGACATCCGAATTCTTCATGGAGTTTATCGAAAATTTACCGTTCAAAACGATTAGTAGACGATGTTACTTAGCAAACATCGCACCTTACGTTCTTTATAACAGAGGAAAAAAGAGAAAATTATTTATTTAAAAAGATAAGAAATAAGAAATTAAATCATATTATTTCTCGTGGAATTCTTTAAAATGGTCAATACAATAAACTGATGTAGACGAGATGCTGACGAACGAGTCAAATGTGATCTCTCACATCTGAAGAATACTTAGCGGCTGAAATAAAAAGCAGTCGCAGCGCGCGGATTAATCCGCGCTTGGATGCAAATGGGTTAAATACGTATTAAGATTAATTGATAGTTTCGTTAAATGTTTATGCGTTCCATGTCTTTTTGGTATGTTACATGTTTCTTTAAACGTAAGCAACTCCATAAAGTTACTAAATATTCGTTCATTATAGGACGTATTAGGTCATCCCATAAGTTCGTGCCGTTTTTCGAGCGGTTATATATGTTAAGATTGTTTACATACCTTTCAGTTTCATGAAAAAATGTAATCCCCCTCTCGTTGTACAACTTCTTCCCATTTTTCATTATTCCGTCTCGATAAAAGTTCTCTTGTTTTTCTTTGAAATATGAAATGTATACACAAAGGTCGGCACGAACTTATGGGATGACCTAATAGAATTATATTGTACATTAATTTCTCAATTTTAATTCAGTTTTGTAAAATCACAGCATCTTCTGCCATTTTTCTCCTTAAACTATCTTCTTCCTGTTACCTCGCACTTTGGAAAATGAATTCTTCGTATACTTGGAACCATCGATGCCCTTTTTCGAGTACCGCAAATGCTTCGTTACCACTTTCGTTTGTCGTTTCCATTTGTATAAAATCGTCGTTATTTTTGTCTCGTGACGAAGCCATTTCATTACGTCGGTGTACTTAAGGTTTGTCTACCGAGGAATCTACGTGCTTCGGATAATTTTCAATATCGTGTTTTTGTTTTTAATGCCTTTGATTCTGCTGACGTTTCCAACGCCATGTATTAGGTCATGCCATAAGTTCGTACCGTTTTTTGAGCGGTTATATATGTTAAGATTGTTTACATACCTTTCAGTTTCATGAAAAGATGTAATCCCCCTCTCCTTGTACAACTTCTTCCCATTTTTCATTATTCCGTCTCGATAAAAATTCTCTTGTTAATCTTTAAAATATGAAATGTATACACAAAGATCGGTACGATCTTACGGGATGACCTAATACTTCTGCTTCTGATTCTGTAGCTGCGCCGCCTTCGCCTTTTTTAATTGCATCGTATTTTCGTATCTGTTCTGATTCTTAGAATTCAGATTAAATTCTTAGAATAACAATTCACTGAATCGATCAAAGGATAGCATAGGTTCTATATGATCGCTAATAAAAAATTCATAAATTTGGATAATACAGCGTTCTGATGTTAGGCTATTCGAGTAACGAGTGGTGGGAAAAGGCTCTATTGTGCTGATATTTGGCTGCATATTTCTTGCGACAGTTGTCGATGCCGGCTGCAGACGCCGAAAGCAGTCATCCTACAAACGTAAACTCGCTCGGCACCTATCTCTCATTCGCTCGCTGTTTTTATCTCGTTTAACAGTATTTTCTGTGTAGAGTAGAGCGCTCTGCGATCATGTATAAGGCAGATGCACATGCTCTGGTTCGAGTTCTGTGTAATCGAGCACAGCCATCCACTGAACCTGGCACGTAGCACACCTATGTACAAAGTAGCACGTGCGAGAGTCCCGATTTGGTGAAAAGCACTTGAACGCCTTTTGTTGCGAGCCGACAGCAGTCTGTAACATCATAGCAGGCCGCGATCATCGATAAGCGTGACACGAGGAAATTCATTTCCATCGGGATTATTCTCAAGTAATCGCCGATTGTCTTCGGTTTAGACTCGTAATCAAACAACTGATTTACAGTGATAAAACAATTCCAAGGTACGCTCGTTCGCAAAAATATTTCGACATATGAACATTTTTACGTTTGCGTTACATCAAACATTTTGAAAGAAGCATATTAGAAAATGAACGTTTCTGGACCTGCTTGGGGAAGAAGAATCCTTGTGGGTTCGAGAGCATCTCTCGAGGAAGAGAAGATGTTAGCATTTACCCGAAATGTGACGAGAAAGTTCTTTTTTTTTTTTATTTACTTTTTATTTTACTATCAATTCTCGCATTGAGAATTATAAGTAGTTTTCTCTGGCGTGGCGCAGTGACATGGCTAATTATTTATAATAAGCTAATACTTATTATAGATAAGTATAATTTATAAATAATTATTATAAATATCACTTAATCGAAATATCTAGTTAAATCTTGTGCTTAGGTCTAACGGCTAGTGTCTTTTTAGCCTGCGGATCTGGTCCGACGTGTTGAGTAATTTAGTAATTAGGGGGTTTCGATGTTTGATGACTCTTTTGCTATATCTATTGCTATATTTTGATATTTCTTCTTTGACTGTGGGGAAAGCGACGAGAAAGTTTATAGAATTTAATTATTCACCTTCATCGACGTAATAATTCTTCAGAGATTCTGCTGATAAGTCGATGGAAGCTTGAAATCCAGCAAATCTGAAGTACCACCAGATTGTTGCTACGTGAGAACAATAGCTAACAATATTCTCGCCGAGTTCCATTAGGGCTATGCATATACGATGAGACACAACTGTCGTGATTGTATTGGCGAAATTTGAAACCAATCGGAAAATGTATGTAGAAATTGCAAGATATTTATTGTGAACATATATATGTAATAAAAAATTGCTATACAACGTGAATAGCTAGCCATCTTGAGCTTATAATAAACGTTTAAATACGACTCTATCAAATATTCAGCTTTAGAACTGTAGCCAGTAATTCACCGCTCAAGTACTCTTTTGTCATCTCTGCAAAATGTGTACATCATTGCTAGTACTAAATGTCTTGTAATGAGGTAGGAATAACTTAGAGTGAGTAGCACAGATTGAGTCACGTTTATCTCAAAGGAGTCTAACAAGTACTATTGCTTCTGCATAAAATTTATTTAACCACAGCTAGTTGAATTTCATAATAGCGTTAGTGGAATTTGAAAATGTTTTCAAAATCAGAGTATTCGTCCAATTTTCAACAGACTTTCTTGTATTTCAGATCCGGTTGATGAAATCCAGAATTCGTATACATAAGAACTATATTGTTGATTCACAGAGTGTTGTACTACTTCAAAAAGAATGATTCCTTTGATCCCTGTTTTCTCTCGAACCGGTTGCCGAACTGATTTGAAAATCTAATGTCCCTGTTATCTTTCCCAGAAGAATTGCGATTGCAGACGGAGTCTTAGATATGTCGCTTTCCGCTTCCATATTATTACCAACTGACATTAGCAAGTTTCGCTACGTGGAATAAATAAATATGCGAGTATTTGCTTTTATCTATGGCATACAGTGACGGACAGGAGAAAGTTGAAAATCGATACGTGCGTAGAGATAAAAGAGAAAAATTGTTCGTGGGTAAAAAATGAATGCAAGTAAAATTTGTGTTAAACATTTCGTCCGTACTAAATATTCGTCCATTATAGGACGTAGAATTATATCGTACATTAATTTCTCAATTTTAATTCAGTTTTGTAAAATCACAGTATCTTTTGCCATTTTTCTCTTTAAACTATCTTTTTCCTGTTACTTCGCACTTTGGAAAATGAAGTCGCCAACTGCTATATTTTCCAAATATAGTTTACGGACGTGCATATGTGTAAAAAGAGAAGAAGGACGATTTCTAAAGTTGTTACGTTGTATGCTATCGATTTTGTAATTTAATATATATTAATGTGGTGCGCAATGATGCAGATGTATTAATAATGATTGCGTTATTTATGTACCTATATTACCATTCAAAAGTAGGTGTGTGCTAATTTCTGGTAGAATATAATTTAGTTACAAAGTTACACTGAACTAAACATCTGCGAAACTCTGGATATATCCTAATAACCTTAAATGCAATATTAAAATTTTCTGTGAAATAGAAAATAGAATGTAGAAAATGAAAAGTTGGAAATATAGAAAGTTGTAGATTTTCTAGAGAAAGATATTGATTCCTACAACCATCGTTATAGATACGCTCTATTCCACTGATGATCTCAAAAGCTGAATGTGACCTGAAACACACAGTGAAAAGAAAGAAAGAAGAAAAGACAAAAATTCGTTGTTTAGATGAAGGGAAAAATGTCCTGTAAGTTCTATATTTAAAGCAACAAGAAAGAGATGGTAATAAAGACACTTGGTAATTACAAAGCCCAGCCTAGCTGTTAAATGCAATATTAAAAGCATATAGATTTTCTGTGAAATAGAAGATAGGAAATATAGAAAGCTGTAGATTTTCTAGAGAAAGATACTGATTCCTACAATCATCGTTATAGATACTGTCTATCCCATTGATGATTCTGACCATATGCCTCTAATAATCTCAAAAGCTGAATGTGACCTGACACACAGTGAACAGAAAGAAAGAAGAAAAGACCAAAGTTCATTGTTTTAATGAAGGGAAAAATGTCTTGTAAACTCTATATTTAAAGCAACAAGAAAAAGATGGTAATAAAGACAGTTGGTAATTTCAAAGCCTACCCCAGTTATTAAATGCAATATTAAAAGCATATAGATTTTCTGTGAAATAGAAGATGGGAAATATAGAAAGCTGTAGATTTTCTAGAGAAAGATACTGATTCCTACAACCATCGTTATAGACACTCTCTATCCCACTGATGATTCTCGCCATGGCCCTCTAATAATCTCAAAAGCTGAATGTGACCTGAAACACACAGTGAAGAGAGAGAAAGAAGAAAAGACAAAAATTCATTGTTTTAATGAAGGGAAAAATGTATTGTAAATTCTATATTTAGAGGAAGAAGAAAGAGATGGTAATAAAGACACTTGGTAATTTCAAAGTCTAGCCTAGCTATTGCTACCAACTCTTTAGCAGAAGTAGTAGGTAATGATTAAGAGCGACGCAATTAGAAGCATGTATAATTATTCCAACCGAGCCACTCGCCGGAGCGTAAGAGATAATTAAGACGTCGGTGTTCTGATAGATTCCATCGCACACGTGAGAGTGTCTACGGAGTTACTAAAGAGTGCTCAATGCACACTGATTATATATACGGGCACGAAGGAAGAGCGTAATCGTTGATTCTTTGCTACGGAGGAAGTAGTCGCTTGTCCGGACTGTGGACAACGTGGCACCCATGTGTCCTTACGCGTCGCGATCTTTCCAACCAGACAATGAACCTACTCTTCATTCTGTCGATCCACGTGCCCACTACAACAGGTAAATACACTGCAGAGCGACCAGGCCCATTATCCTCTTCCTAGTCTCGCCGTAGCTTCAATTCCTGCGGCTTATCGAGAGAAGAAAATGCTGGCAAGAGAAGATTCAGAAAAGTAAGAGGAAGGCGAGTGTATGTGTGCGTGAGAGAGAGAGAGAGAGAGAGAGAGAGAGAGAGTGAAAGAGAAAGAGAGAGAATTGCATAAAGGGAAGAACGATGATCCGTTTCCAATAGATATTATGCCATCGCGTCTAGCCTTCTTCTTTCTATCTTTCTCGTTCTATTTTTTCATCTTCCCCTTGCACTCTGATCATCGATATTTTCCGCTAACAATGCCGACAATGACTCGCATCATGGAACGTGGCGTCGCTCGTCGTTTTCTTTTCATTGTCGAAAAGGATCCTTTGAAAGGAAAGCAGCCGCGCTTGAGCTACAATAGGGTTGTTGACCTTTCGTCTTTATTCCTGACCGTTACCCGAACGATCACATTTTAACTTCGATGATTCGTATCGTGAATTTCATCATCGTTGTCCGTGTCTCTGCTCATTTTCATCATTTCATTTTAATTCCTCAAATGCGAGAAAACAACTGAATTCGAGTGACGAGTCAGGGTCTATAGCATATACCAGTAAGCTGCGATTTTGCAGCCCCAGTTTTAGCACACGTAGGTGGCAGACGTTCGTCAGAAAGTGATGTAATGTCGAATACGAGAAGCAGAGTTAGGTATTTCATATTTGTGCAACAGGGTGACTTAAAAACTGCCGTTTTCCAAAATGTGCTAAATGTGCTTTAGACTGAGCAGACTCGTTCGAGGTTTCTATTCAATCGCTCGAACGATAATGCAATCAGTTTGATGAGAATACAATTCGTTCGACGATTCATTATACCTGCAACTACTGCAAAAATTAAGAAATCGATTAGTTGACCTCAATTGTCAATATTCAATGATATGTATCATCGGTCGGTGATCAAGAATTTGTCGCAAAAATAAGATTACACTAAAATTAATATTTCTTTGCTTCAAGTTGTTGGAAGTCATTGATGTGAAGTTATTAGGAAAATATATATGGAAATTAATATTGATATCGGTTTTAAGTTATTACAAAGCTCGATATGATCTTGATTTCAAAGTATTAGAAAAACATGTGGGAAAATTAATATTCATATTGATTTCAAGTTAGAAAAGATTTAGTAGGCCATAGTTAAGCTTACTAACTTTTAGAAATCTTTTTCGAAGAAGATCTTAACTTGAAATGTGTTTGAAACGTTCTTCTCGATTATAGCATTTTTCTGGTCGAGAGAACAAATACGTAAATCAAATTGCAGTCAAAATTTCCTTTGAAAATTATTCTCTACGTACCGCATCGAGATCCAATTTGTAAGAGATTTCGGTCGAGTAAAAATCAATGTACGTTGCATAGTTTAAAAAGTGATGCGAAAATACAGATATTCGATGTGAAAACATTTAGAATTTTGTTATCTTATGTTAAATGGAATATTGATTAGGAAATGTGTATGTAGTTTCAGTATATTTATCTCTGCATGAATATTTCTCTATAATTAAAAAGTTAGACTAAAATTTGTACGTTAATGTTCGCCAGTCGTCTGCAGACGTATTAATTGAACTAATTAGTCCGAGCAAATGTAATTTCTATGTTTCCATTAATTGCGTAATTTGGATACTTTGAATTTTTCAAACACTTTATATTTCGAAATGACATTATTATACACGTGCGAGATATTTTTGACGTGGAGCGTTAAATTGAGAAAACAGAATTTGAAAAATATTATTTTTATCAGATTTTTTAATATTAATTTAAAAGCTACATCTGAAATCTATTAGATATTTTTTTCCACCAAAACGTTTTCAGATTGTTACCGAAAATTTGTTGTTTTAAATGCCTGTGCAGTGGATACAAAAAGTATTTGCACACAATTATTTTTATTACAGCACTTGAATATTAATTTAGTTAGGTCTAATCACATATATTAAATTTCATATCATTTCACAATTTTATATATCCACAAGAATTTACTGCTGCAAGAAATGGTCTATTCGAATATCTGAAAAGAATGAGTTTCAGATATGTGTGAAAACCAAGATATGGACAAAAGTTTTTAACATAATGTCGTATGTCGAGATACGTGTATAAGAGAACTTTCGTACATTATAATACGACCTTTTCGAATAGCAACCGATACTCAAGCGTAACAATGGACGATGAAGATCTATCGTGAGAGCCATTATGAAGTTCTTACCATGCCATTCTCTATTTCTGTTCGCTATGAATACATCTTATAGAGCCTGGCAAAAATCGAATCTCATTGAACACTGGTAAAAAAAGGTCCTATTGTGAAACGTTACGAATTCATGGCCAAGAAGAATAGCTTGACACATATCGTGAAAGCAATTTTTTGTCGACTAACGAGTCGAATATAACGGCTTTATTTTCTCGAAAAAAAAAGTTGCCAACGTGTATTCGTATAAGGGAAAATCTTCATCGAAATGTTGCACTAGAACGTACAGTGGCTGACGAAAGTATTCTCATGTTTGCCACAAAATGGTTCCGCAAATGTATAAGAAACCTTTTCAAATTGCGCCAGCATTGTAATGTGGAGACACATCGCGATTATTAGACAGCGGATTTTTATGCATTTTTATGTTTTCATGGACGTCACAGAGGAGATGAAATTTAAATGGAGATTTGTTTCATCCACCAGATATTACGATAAACATTCCATTTTGAATATTTTACACATCGTTACATATTATATGCATTGTGTACATTTCTGTACCTTTAATTTTCTCGTAAATACATAAAAATCCGGCGACTAGTGATTATGTAATTAAAGCCATATCGTAAAATTTAAAACCAGTGCGAAAATATATATACATACATAGAAGTCACCAGACATTTATTGCAAACGTACACCTGGTGAAAAATTAGTATAACATGCATACTAGTCTAAAATGTACCATATTAATGTTAAAGATGTAGTGCAGCATTGTATGAAAAATCTTCTCAGGACAAAGTTAAACTACTAGATACCGGGAAAAAGTTCGTATGGATTTTCAGAAGAAAATTCAAATATTCTGCTCTTTCATGAAACGTAATTTTATTCATCGGAGAAATCGCCATTTAATTCTGCAACTGAACACCTGTTTCGCGGCTTCTCATCTGCATACATGACTTAGGCCACTGTCGTAATCACCACCACGTATGACGTGAAACTGTGTTAGGAATCTCATATCGAAGAATGGAGAAGTACGAAGAAGCACAATAGAATCGAAGCAAGTAGAAAATATGTAATTCGATTAACTTCTGGATGAATATAAACTGCCATGCGTGTCTATGTGTGAACGTAAGGAGCGAGGCCAACGTGTTTAGTTTGTCCAGAAAGTTTCTTTCTCTCGCTCATATGTTGACATATTAAAACTTCCCTCCTAAGGGAACACATGACGTCACATTACCCCCTCTGCCACTCCACTTTCCTCATCGTGTCTGTAGATCGCTGTAGACAAATGTTGGTGGGGACGGACAAATAACCTCGCCGTTGGCGATGAGACGCAAGTGGGGGAAATCACGTGACGTGACGCAAGAGAGATGGGGACAGAGTGGCAGTGGGAGGACGCGAGTGAATTTCTGCTTGCAGCGCTAGCTGACGTGCACTCTCTCACGCTTTGGCGCGCTATGCTTTTGCCAACGATTGTACTCGGAGAAATACCTTAACAGTGTGCATCGCCTCTGGCGCGAAGAAGCGCGCGCGCGCGCACCTTTCCTATTATGCAAACCCGTTCTACACGTGTCACTGGTATCGCATCACACGTCATTACCCTTCTTGCCCCTTTCGTGCACCCTTCCGTGCCCCTTTTATACGGCTCGTTATCTACGGTTCGACAAACTTGAAATCGCTGCACCTGCAACGTTAATGGTTTTAACAT
Source organism: Bombus affinis (assembly GCF_024516045.1). Lineage (NCBI taxonomy): Eukaryota > Metazoa > Arthropoda > Insecta > Hymenoptera > Apidae > Bombus > Bombus affinis. The sequence continues at coordinate 602,108 of NC_066345.1, forward strand.
TGCTGGTAAAACGTTGGACGCGCGTTGCTGCAAATGATGCGCCGAATATTAACGGGCGAACGTGTACACGAGCTACCCTCTGCTAGCTTTTCTTCTCTTCTCTCTGCCTGTCTGCCCTCGTCTGGTTTCGCCTCGTCTCTTGCACCGTGAACGAACAAAATTGACGAAACGCTTTCAGAGATACCGGCGCCTTTGATTCATGGCTATTCGCCACATAATACTATGTGGGCTATGTAGAGACAGGATATGATGTATGGATGGGACACGGGGCGATGGGGCGGAGCGGTGAGAATGTAGTAATGGTTTTTGGTGTGTGTATATGAAAACATGACGTTGACGAAACGCTTCATCGAGGGTGCGTTGGTTTTCGGTGTATCGCTTTTGTTGACGCGAATCCCTGCCACGGATACGCGCGTTATTTCCCTGGGAATGACGTGAACTTTCACGAACAAATTGAATTGTTTCTGGGAAATTGTCCTTTTTTTTTTCTCTCGATTCGTCCCGCGTGGATTTCGACCGGGACACATCGAAGCTCGTTGATAGCCTGCATGTCGAATATCTATCGAAAGTTAGACACGCGTTGCGCTTTGAGTACTACTTCACAATAGTGTTCGACGATGGTAATACTGTATCGATGGTTGTTTGAAAGATTTTAGTTCAGTGTTTGATAGATGAACAGACAGATAAAATGTTGTTACACGTAAAATTATATTTAGTAATTTGGGAACAGGAAGGAGTTGCAAATGTGTATATAAAAGTTTGAATAAAATAAAGTAGTAACAAATATGGAGAAAGAAAGATGATTGATTAATATGAAACTTTTTTTTTTATAGAACAGTATCGATAATTTTCGACAATTTTCTCACCTACTAAAAATAAATTAAATAAGCTCCATGTTAAAATCATTAAATGTTGAAATAAGGTAATAATATATCGCAATTTAGTTTATTCTTTACGTACAAAAGAAACCATCGAGAAGTATATATGTAGTAGTGTTGAAGCATCGTTATTACTTTCACATAAAATTGATCTAATTAACAATGAATGTACAAATGTTGTTACAGATAAGATTATATGTAGTAAATTGGGAACAGGAAGGAATAACAAATATATATATAAAAGTATGAATAAAATAAAGTAGTAACAAATATGAAGAAAAAAAGATGATTGATTAATATGAAACTTGTATTTTTTTAGAACATTATCGATAATTTTCGACAATTTTCTCACTTACTAAAAATAAATTAAAATAAGGTCCATGTTAAAAACATTAAATGTTGAAATAAAATAATAATGCATTGTAATTTAGTTTATTCTTTACATATGTATTAGTTCAAATAATAAGTTCATATTAAAGTTGAAGTAGCGTTATTACTTTTACATAAAATTTATCTAATTAACAATGAGTGTATTCTTCTATTACTTCTATTACAAAAGAAGCTATCAAGAAGTACATATGTATTAATTCAAATAATAATTTCATATTAAAGTTGAAGCAGCGTTATTATTTTTATATAAAATTTATGTAATTAACGATGAGTGTACTTTTCTATTATGTGATCAATTGCAGACGTTTTCAATAATTCGTTTACTTCAGAGGTTTAAAATTTCATTGAAAAATCCTAACGTGTGTTCTTAAATTCTGCAATAAAATGTCGCAACTTCGAAGGCCATAGATTCGAATTTCGATAGCTTAGTCCTCTCTTTCTCAAATATTTTTCATTCTCCTGCATCTATAGTTTCCAAATGACGATAAAAGACAGAGAGACGCATAATTTACAGAAACACGTAACAAATAAGAAAAAGAGCAGCTGAAACTCTTCGTTTAATCTGTTCGGCACACATATACGAATAGCGTGGAGACGAGTGCAACTGCGTTGAAGGTGTTCTATATTTCTAGTAAATCTGACTTCGAGAAAAGCTGAAATTATTGTGAAGTTCAGCGAGATAGCGAATCGTGCTTAGTCCTCGCTATGTAAATCATTTTTCTGCATATAGTAGGTTTTGAAATATTCGGAAAAATATGCTTTTAATCCTAAGCTTGAAGATATGTTTACATCCCTCGAACGTGTCCAACTGCAGGCGAAATTAATACGTTCTGTATATTTTTCTACAGATTTGTTTCGTACATTAATTTTATATTTTTTCAAAATCACTGGTTTTAATTAAGGCTTTCATTTTTCGTAATTCCGTGCACGTACTCTTTCCTTTTTAGTAAAAAAAAAAAAAAAAAAAAAAAAAAAAAAATACAGGCTATTCGAGTTATTAAACATTACTAAAACGTGCTTAATATAGCAAGCGATACTAATGCACGAAATATTCTTTCGTGTATTGTATACTTTGCATAATCGCATTGTATAAAGTTTGAATTATATTATGCATCAAACTAGTATAATTTTTAAACTTTCGTTGAACTTTGTACCGCAGCAGCTGATTATTGGACCGCGGGTTTTCATGTATTTATACAAAATATCTAAAAATAATCATTTTAACATCCATATGAAAAATTATGCATTTGCATTTCATTTCTTTGAATATATTGAGAAAAGAATGAATGTGAATCTGAATTTTTTAATTTAAAAAATATGTATATCTCAAAATAAAAACAAAAAAGGTAGCATAACCAAAATGCATCTCGTAAACTGGATAACTGAAGATTAAATCGTACGTGAGTAAAAATTGTATATGTATAACGCATATAATGTATGTTCTTAAAAGGAGAAAAAATGAAAAGAACATTGAGAAGAATTAGGTTGATATGTCATTGCATGGTGGGATCAATACGACTACATTTGCATCAGTGAGCTCATTGGACATCTATAGAAAGCGATCAGTTCAGTGGAGCAATACTTAAGATTTAAGAGCCACTCGTGAAACAAATCTTGCTTGCCGATTTCCTCGCTTTCCCTCATATACTGTCGCCGTAATTAAGTTTGTACGTTATCGATATTTTCGTGGAACTTTTAATCCGGCAAATTGATGTTTCATTCGTCTCGGTAATAAAAGACATTCGCATTTTTATCCACGGCACAATTTAACCGACTAAACGCAAGTGCTTCCATTAAAAAATCGCGTTTCCGCATTTGGCATTATCCTCGACCCATTTTTTGTCGAAACAAAGCAGAAATTCGCGATACGTAGAACGTAGAATCGGCAGAAGGAGAACATTCGTACAATATTTATTTACTTTTATTAAATTCCATTTCGACGGTATTTATCGTTCGTTTATGTTTTCCTACGACATTATTTATTTTTATTGAATTTTATTTTTGACTTAATTGGTAAAACTATTTTAAATGTACAAACTGGAAACGTCACGGTAATTCTATTTCTGCACTGTACGAACCTCCTGTGCGTATACAGTACATAGCGTATGGAATTTCAAAACTATCAAACTGTCAGAGCAAGTCTGGTGTATCTCGAGGGAAGAAATACGATTTCGTCAATCTCGTATATGTCGGTATTTACTGTACGTGCTGTCAGTCACGAAAATCTACGTACACCTATCGAATTCTGTGTATGTATCCGATTTACCGAAGAAACTAAAAATGCATTTCATCAGGAAATTATTTATACTTAGCTGTCAACCCAATCGTCCAGCTTCACGGATTAATACTAACATTACCAGGCCTGGTCAAACGACCGGTTTTGTAAATTCAAAATTTAATTTGAAATTGTGCATTCATAGTTATTTCTTTTGTTGATATAACTTTATGTATTTTTCTTATATCATCTGATTAATCAATTTCTTAATTTCTGTTAATATAAAAATTTACATAAAGTTAGATGAACGAAAGAAATAACGACGAATGTACGAACATTGAGAGGCATATTCCCTTGGTGATATGATCCACAGATCTTACTGCATATGCCTTTAAATTACCAGTGTTGTATCGCAATAATTCATTGAGATGTGAAAAAGTTGAAATGGAAATTTCTCGAGAACGTTGTTTATCGATTTAACAGTCGACGTCAAGATGATAGGACATTATTGACACAAGATATTAACACTAGAACCACCGATAGTTAACACGAAGTTATTTCTACCAAAACCAATCAAAATGACTTGTCTTTAAAAAATACTAATAGAATAATAATAATAGAATATTTTTATATTTATTGACTTTCTTACAGAAGCAATTCCATGTTATGTAGTACAGTTTTGCTATTATTAATCCATGATCCCTAAAAGAGGGTTGACACATTTACAAAATTGTAGAACCAGTCATTTTGATTGGTGTGGTATTTCTAGCGTTAGCATCTAGCGATCGATCCGGAATTTTCCTGGTAACTGGTATCATCATATCGAATGATACGCAGTAAAAATTTTAAAAGCGTGTGGCAAGTTGTACAAAACGAGGAAACTGGTTAATTGGGGTTCGATAAACAGATTGCAACACCCTTTTACACTTTGACAAGTACCAGTCATTTTGACTGGTATTGGTATAAGTAGCCTTGATACAAAATTATTTTCAGTTTGAATACATGAAAAACAAAATAAAATTCATTATGTGATTCTTCTAGTTATCGTTGCGAAAGTCATTACACCATTGCGGAAAAAGATATAACACGAAGTAGGAATTTTAAAATAAAATTGCAAAACCAGTCAATTTGACTGGTGTGGTAGTTCTAGTGTTATATATAATATCCATATATGTATCTGCAAAATATTATAATATGATATCGAACGTACTGTTATTCGGATTTTACTCAAATATAGCAGAGGTATGTAATTTTTCTAATATTGTATTTTATACGCATATTTTATTTGTTTTTAATAGCCCCTTATAAGCCTTCCGGCTTTGGATAGCTTCCAGTTATATCTCCATTTACGATATCTCATCTTATCTCATCTGATATACTATTCTCATCACTTGCTTATAATCTCACTGAATTCGAATTAAAGTCAAAGGTAAACTTAATATAGTCGTCAAATTTAAACTCATCTCGAACTTAAACGTATTAACCGTAATCATTAAATTCAATGAAATTCATATTTTGGGGGATATAATTAAAGATTGGGAGAAATAGAACCTTGGCAGAAAATTGTTTGACCTACCAAATATTATAAAAAGCACGATACTTTGTACATTTCCTACATTTCTTCGTATTATGTACATTTGGTACAAACTAGCGCTTTCAAATTTCCCATAAGTGCGTAAAAATCCGCAACTATAATAATCGCGTATTAGGTTGTCCATAAGTTTCTTTCGTTTCATAAGTGATATAATAGATGCACAACATTTTTTATTTTATATTATTTTATGGATCTATGTATGATCCATTTTGCAGTAATAGAATAAAATGGATCAAACGTAATTCAATAAAATAACAGAAAACAAAAAATGTTGTACATCTACTACTTCCTTAGAAAACGAAAAGAACTTTTGGGACAACCTAATACATAAACACAAACGTATCTTAAACGTAGCCTGTATATTTTTATTCTTCCTATTTCTTAATAAAGACGCGAGTCAATAAAAATTATGTTATATTTAAAAAATTTTCGTCTCGATCTGTCAAAGAGATTTGTGAAGCTAACGTTTTAGCTATAATATCTTATATTTAAGGGGCGCGTATAAACTTTTATGTCTAACTGTATATCTTCGTGTACCGCAAAGGAAAGCAAGAGTTTCAGCGATGAATATTCCAACTTTGGTATCACCGGCTGTATCGTGTTTTGCAACGTGAAAAAGTGTCCATACTAGTGCATTCTCGTATCTTTAACGATCTCCCTATTTGTGAGAGCGAAGTCAGTGAAGTTTCCAAGCACCAAGAAGATGTAAAAGTAAGAAAGAAGAAACACGAATGGTAGAAAGGGAAGTTTTGACTTCGCTACTATGCAGTGTCGCGTTTCATAACGAGACACATCCGGCTGCAAGTCTACAAAGAGTCTTGAATCGTACAAATCATCGC